>NC_080680.1:80862769-81165394 GCF_030445035.2 Dasypus novemcinctus | reverse complement strand
GTTGTCTGTTCTCTGTGTCTATTTTGCTGCATCTTCTTTGTCTTCTTCTGTTGTCAGCGGCACAGGAATCTGTGTTTCTTTTTGTTTCGTCATCTTGTTGCGTCAGCTCTCCGTGTGTGCGGTGCCATTCCTGGGCAGGCTGCACTTTCTTTTGCGCTGGGCGGCTCTCTTTACAGGGCGCACTCCTTGCGCATGGGGCTCCCCCTGCGTGGCACAGTACTCCTTGCACGCATCAGCACTGTGCATGGGCCAGCTCCACACGGGTCAAGGAGGCCCGGGTTTGAACTGGGGACCTCCCATGGGTAGATGGACGCCCTAACCACTTGGCCAAGTCTGCTGCCCTAGGGTTTTCTATATATAAGATCATGTCATCTGTGAATAGAGGTAGCTTTACTTCTTCCTTTATAAACTGGATATCTTTTATTTGACCTGGCTAGAATTTCCAGTATTGTTTTGAATAGAAGTATATTGCAGACATCCTTGTATTGTTTCTGATCTTAAAGGAAAACTTTTAGTCTTATACCATAAAGGTATTTGTGGGTGTTTTGTAGATGCCTTTCATCAGGTTGAGGAAGTTCTCTTTAATTCCTACTTTGTTGAGTATTTTTTAACATGAAAAGCTATTGGGTTTTGTTAATGCTTTTTCTGCATCAACTGAGATGATCATGTGATTTTCACTTTCATTTTGTCAACATGGTATATCACCTTTATTGATTGTTTTAATATTTAAACCAGCCTTGCATTCCTGGAGTTTTCTGGGATAATCCTTTTAATATGCTCCTGGGTTTAGTTTGCTAGTATTTTGTTGTATATTTTTACATCCATATTCACAAGGGACATTGATCTATATTTTTCTTTATTTGTTATACTTTTGTAATAAGACTTTGATATCAGGGTAATCCTGGCCTCAACAAGTGAGGAATTGTTTCCTACTCTTTCATTTTCTGGAAGAATGAGAAACGTTAATGTTAATTCCTTAAACATTTGGTAGAATTCACCAGTGAAGATATCTGGTACTGTGCTTTTCTTTACTGGGAGATTTTTATTACTGATTCTATCTATTTAGTTGTTTTAAGTATATTTTCAGATTTTCTGTTTCATCTTGAGTCAGTTTTGGTAGTGTGTTTCTAGGAATTTGTCCAGTTCATCTAATTATCTAGTTCATTGGTATATAAGTGTTCACAGTATTCTCATAGAAACCTTTTTATTTCTGTAAAGCTTAATGACCCCACTTTCATTCCTGACTTTTGTTAATTTGAATTTTATCTTTTTTTCTTTTGGTCAGTCTAGCTAAAGCTTTCTTAAATTTGTTCACCTTCTCAAAGAACCAACTTCAATTTTGTTGGTTCTCACTATTGTTTTTCTATTCACTATTTCATTTAACACCAATCTAAAATTTGTTTTTTTCCTTCTGCTTGCTTTGTGTTTACTTTTCTCATTTTTTTTCCTAATTTATTAAGTTGAAGATCAGGTTATTGGTTTCCTATCTTTTTTCTTTTATAATGAAGACATTTACAGCTCTAAATTTCCCACTGAGCACTGTTTTTGCTGCATCCTATAGGTTTTGGTATGTTGGGTCTTCATTTTCATTCATGTTAAAGGATTTTCTAATTTCTCTTGTGATTTCTTCTTTGACCCATTGACTATTTAAGTGTGTGTTACCCCTACCTACTGACTGGTTGTTGAGGATGCAGAGAAGAGTGGAATTATTTCCTGCCCAGGAAAAGAGGGGGCTGCCAACAAAGGTTGGAGAACTGTCTCTAAGAAAGTTTGATTTGTGAGGCTCTTAGCCTCCAGACAGGATCCTTGCACACATTGATCCAATCCATGTTGCAGTGAACACATTCTGACCAGGCTTTGAATTGAGAAGGCTGCCCAAAGGTACCATCTGCTGGTCAACTGAGAAGTGCATGTTAGGGAATTAAAAGTAAATAAGGGGAGTGGATGTGCCTCAAGCAGTTGAATGGCTGCTTCCCACATGGGAGGGCTTTGGTTCAGTCCCTGGTGCCCTCCAGGAAAACAAACAAACAAAAATGAACAAGCAAACAAAAGAACCAACTCAGGGGAGCTGAAGTGGCTCAGTGGTTAAGCACTAACTTCCCATGTACAAGGTCTGGGATTCAATACCAGGCCCTAGTACCTAAAAATAAATAAATAAATAAGAGAGTTTTTTTCCAGCCTTTTCAGCCTTCCTCCCCAGGGCCCTTTGAAGAAGGTCTGTAACCCGTTACTGGATTCAGGGCCCATTTTGAGCAACTAATAGGAAAAATCATAAAGACCTAGAACAGGTTGAACCAAGAATCAAAGCTTGGCAAAAACACAGATGCCCTCCACTAAATCCCTACAAAAGAGAGACAAATTGAGCATCAGAATAAACTCACCATCATAATCAGTTGCCTAGACATCAATAAAAAATTACAAGACTTACTAAGAAAATGAAAGAAATGGCCCAAGCAAAGGAATATATCAAAGCCCCAGATGAGACACAAGATTTGAGACAACTTATCGATGAGATTTATCCAAATTTCCAAAGTCAAATTAATGGGTTGAAAGACAATATGGCTAAGGAGTAAAGGACATCAGGAAGACACTGAGTGAGCACAAAGAAGAATTTGAAAACCTGAATAGAAAAGCAACAGAGCTCATGGGAATGAAAAACATGGTAGGTGAGATCAGAAACACATTAGAGGCATACAACAGCAGAATCAAAATGATAGAAGAAAGAATAAGTGATACAGAAGATAGAACAGCTGAAATTAGAGAAAAGAATGGAAAAAATTGAGCAGGGTCTCAGGGAATTGAATGGTAACTCAAAGTACAACCATGTATGTGTCATGGGAGTTCCAGAACAAGAACAGAAGGGAGAAGAGTGTTTGAGGAAATAATGGCTAAAAATTTCCCAACTCTCATAAAAGAAAGAGGCTACATGTCCAAGAAGCACTGCATACCCCAATCAAAATAAATCCAAGTAGACCTACTCCAAGATACATACTACTCAGAATGTCAAACATGAAAGATAAAGAGAAAATTCTGAAAGCAGCAAGGAAAAAGCAAAACATTTCATACAAGGGATGCGCAGTAAGACTTAGTGCGGATTTCTCATCAGGAACAATGGAGGCAAGAAGACAGTGGTATGACATAATTAGGATACTGAAAGAGAAAAATTGCCAGTCGAGAATTCTTTATCCAGCAAAATTATCCTTCAAATATGAAGGTGAGTTTAAAATATTCACAAATAAAGAGAAACTAAGAGAGTTAGTACAAAAGAATCTGCCTTTACAGGAAGTATTAAAGGGAGTCTTACAGCCTAAAAGAAAAAGACAGGAAAAGAGAGGATTGGAGGAGAGTGTAGAAGGCAAGAATGGCAGAAAGAATAGCCAAAAGAGTAAAAAAGACAGACAAAAATAAGATATGACATGAAAACCAAAGAATAAAATGGTGGAATTTAATAATGTGTTTACAATAATATTGTTGAATATGATTAAACTCTCCAATCAAAAGATACAGGCTGACAGAATGAATTAAAAATTATGAACCATCCATATGCTGCCTACAAGAGGCCCACCTTAGACCCAAGGATACAAACCAACTGAAAATGAAAAGTTGGAAAAAGGTACTCCATGAAAACACTAACTAAAAAAAGAGCAGGGATAACTATACTAATATCGGACAAAAAAGACTTCAAATGCAAAAAAGTTTTAAGAGATACAGAAGCCATTATATATTAATAAAAGGGACAATCCACTAGGAAGAGATAACAGCATAAATGTCTATGCACTTAACCAGGGTACCCCTAAACAAAATACATGAAGCAAACTTGGGCAAAATTGAAGGGAGAAATAGACATCTCTACAACAATATATGTAGATTTCAACATACCACTTACATCATTAGATAGAACAACTAGACAGAAGATCAACAAGGAAACAGAACTTGACCAATATGATAAATGAGCTAACCCTAACAGATATATATAGCACGTTGCATCCCAAGTCAGCAAGTTATACATTCTTCTCAAGTGCTCATGGATCTTTCTCCAGGACAGACCACAAGGCAGGTCTCAATAAATATAAGAAGATTGAAATTATACAAAGCACCTTTTCAGATCATAATGGAATGAAACTGCTTATCAATAATAGACAAAAAATGGGAAAATTCACAAACATGTAGAGGCTAAACAACACACTCCTAAAGAATTAGTGGGTCAAAGAAGAAATTGTAAGTGAAATTAATAAATATATTGAGACAAATGAAAATGAGAACAGAACTTATGAGATACAGCAAAGGCAGTGCTGAGAGGGAAATTTATAGCCCTAAACTCCTTTATTAAAAAAGAAGAAAGAGCTAAAATTGAAGACCTAACCTGAACAACTAGAGAAATTAGAAAAAGAATGGCAAATCATTCCCAAAGCAAGCAGAAGGAAAGAAATAATAAAGATTATAGCAGAAATAAATGAAATTGAGAACAACAGCAAAAATAGAGAAAATTTCCCCTTTAACCACATTCAAATATATAATTCAGTGATGTATTTTACATTCACAATATTGTGCTACTATCACCACCATTCATTACCAAAACTATTCCATCACCCCAAACAAAATCTATAACAAATAATCATTAACTTCCCATTCCCTACCTTTACTTCAGCCCCTAACAACCTGTATCATAGTTTCTGACTATGAATTTGCTTATTGTAATTGTTTCATATTCGTGAGATCATATAGTATTTGTCTTTTTTGTAACTGGCTTCTTTCAACATGATGTCTTCAAGTTCTATCCATGTTGCAGCATACATCATGACTTCATTCCTCTTTATGGCTGAATAATATTCAGTTGTATGTTTATACTACTTTGATTATCCATCCATCTATTGGTACACACTTGGGTTGCTTCCATCTTTTTGGCAATTGTGAATGATGCTGCTATGAACGTTGGTGTGCAAATACCTGTTCGTGTCCGTGCTTTCACTTCTTTTGGGTGTATTTATACTCTATAAAATCCCACTGTTATAGAAGGGGGATTGCCAGGGTATGTGGTAATTCTATACTTAACTTTCTGAGGAACTGCCAAACCGTTTGCCACAGCAGCTGTACCATTTTATATTCCTATAAACAGTGAATGAGTTTTTCTATATCTCTATATCCTCTCCAACCCTTATTTTGCATTTTTTAATAGTAGCTATTCTTTTGGGTGTGAAATGGTATTTCATTGTGGTTTTGATTCGCATTTCCCTGTTAGCTAATGATACTGAGCATCTCTTCATGTGATTTTTGGTCATCTACATATCTTCTTAGGAAAAACGTCCCTTGAAGTCTTTTGCCCATATCTTAATTGGGTTGTTTTGTCTTTCTGTTGCTGAGCTGAAAGATTTCTTTTTATATCCTGGATATTAAGCCCTTAATGGATATGTGCTGTTTTAGTTTCCTTTGGTTGCTCAAGCATATACCATGGAATGGATCAGCTTAAACAATAGGAACTTATTAGCTCATGGGTTTGAGGAGAAAAGAAGGTCCAAATTAAGGCATTATGAAGGCCATGCTTTCTTCCTGAAGACTGACCTGGGGATGGCTGCCACCAATCCTTGGTCCTTGGCTCCTCTGTCACATGGCATTGTACATGGTGGCCTCTCTTTGTCTCTCTTTTCCCTTCCAGGTTCCATTGAATTTCAGCTTTTGGCTTTTCCTTGTAGCTTTCTTTCTCTTTTTGTCTGAGTTTCATTCTGCCTATAAGGACTCCAGTAAAAGGATTAAGATCCATCTTGGGCCACACCTTAAGTGAAGTAAGCTCATGGAAAAATCCTACTTACAATGGGTTCACACCTCTGGAATGGATTAAGTTTAGGAACATGTTTTTCTTAAGAACATTACCACTCCAAACCATTATATGTGTTTTCTAAATATTTTCTACAATTCTATAGGTAGTCTTTTTACTTTCCTGATTGTTTTAGTTCCTAGGGTGCTTTTACCAAATTACTATGAAGTAGTTCAGCTTAAATAATGGGAATTTATTTGCTTCTGGTTAGAGTCCGGGAAAATGTCCAAATCAAGGCATCATCAAAGTGATGCTTTTTTCTTGAAGACCAGCTGTAGGAATCTTGGCTTTTCTGCTGTGTGACAAGGCATATAGCAATGTCTCCTGGTCTCTCCCTTCTCTTCCCCCTTCATTGATTTCAGTTTCTTGCTTCCATGGCTTTCTTTCTCTTTGTCTTGCTTCTGTTTATAAAGGATTCCAGTAATAGGATTAGGACCCATCCTGAATGAGGTAGGTCACACCTTAACTGAAGTAGTGATTTAAGCAAATTACCACAAAGTGATTCAGTTTAAATAATGGGAATTTTTTTGCTTATAGTTAGAGTCTGGGAAAATGTCCAAATCAAGGCATCAGCAAGGTGATGCTTTTTTTCCTGAAGACTAGCTGCAGGGATCCTTGGCTCTTCTGCTGTGTGACAAGGTACATAGCATCTCCTGGTCTCTCCCTTCTCTTTCCCCTTCATCGATTTCAGCTTCTTGCTTCCATGGCTTTCTTTCTCTTTGTCTTGCTTCTGTTTATAAAGGATTCCAGTAATAGGATTAAGACCCATCATGAATTAGGTAGGTCATACCTTAAAACCGAAGTAGCCTCATCAAAAGGACTGACTTACAATGGTTCACATGAACATGGATGAATTTACTTTAAGAATTTTTCTGGGGTACATAAAACTCCAAACCACCACAATATTGAAGTCCTTGATACACAAAAGATTTTACTTTTGATAAAACCCATTTATATATATATTTTTTTCTTTTGTTGATTGTGCTTTTGAGGTAAATACTAAAAAAACTTTCCCTAACATAAGGTCCTGGCGATGCTTCCCTGTTTTCCTCTAGAAACAGTTTTATAGTTTAGGTTATATATAGGTCTTTCATCCCTTTTGAATTAATTTTTGTATATGGTATGAGGTAGGGAATCCATCTTCTTTCTTTTGCTTATGGACATCCAGTTTTCCCAGCACCATTTGCTAAAAAGACTTTTCCTTCCCTATTGATTGGACTTGGCACCTTTGTTAAAAATCAGCTGGCCATTGATGTTGATGGATGTAAGATGACCAAATACCTGAAAGTAACTTGTTTCTCTCCCTGCTGCTAGGATACAAAGAAAAGAATTGTATGTAAATCAGAAGGTAATGAAATGCAACCCTCCCTTTGTGCCAAATTCTGCTTTTGGTGGTCAAGAATATCCTGTTGAAGCAATGAGGTATGAAAACCAGCTTCAACTGGTTGGATGAACCTGCACAGAAGAAGCCCCTTGCTGTCCTTACTTCATCTTGCTTAATTAACATAGTAAATTTTCCACCCAGGGGTGGAGTTATCTGCCCCTTTCTCGATCATGCAATGTGTGTGCAAGTGTGATTTCCTAAACATACTAATCATACAAATATATAACCATTTTTGTGTGTTCATCCATATGCTTAAAAACTAATGTATAATCAAAGCAAATGCTAAGTAGTAACTTGGGTATTTAAGCAAGAGGAAACTGCAGCACAGGGAGTCGGGTCTGAGTCACTTTAGACTGGCCTTGGTTCCTTATGTCTGCAGATGTAATAAATGTGAGTTTGCCTAACTCTCATGTTAAAGTTTTCTTCTCTGGTGGCCATCTCTGGTTATCCATAAAGGCCCTGCCTTGAGGCATAACAATGTGAGGGTTTATTTCTGAATTCTCTTTGATTCCATTGGTCTATATGTCTGTCCTTGTGCCAGTGCCATGCTGTTTTGATTATTGTAGCTTTGTGATAAGTTTTAAGGTTGGGAAATGTGAATTCTACATCTTCATTCTTTTTTCCAAGGTGGTTTTACATATTCAGAGTCCCTTCTTTTTCTATATATTATGATGATTAGCTTTTCTCTTTTTGCAAAGAAGGGGGTTGGAATTTTGGTTAGCATTAGCATTGCATTGCATCTATGAATTGTTTTGGGTAAAATTGACATCTTATCAGTATTTAATGTTGCAGTTCATGAACACAGAATGTCCTTCCATTTATTTAGGTCTTCCTTGATTTTTTTTTATTTTTAATTTTTTTAAGCAATATTTTGTAGTAAATCCTTCACCTCCCTGGTTAAATTTATTCCTAAATACTTGATTCTTTTTGTTGCTATTGTAAATGGAATTGTTTTCTTGATTTCCTCCAGATTGTTCATTTATTAGTATATAGAAACACTACTGATTTTTGCATGTTGATCTTATACCCCTTTTTGCTTATGCATAATTTTTTAACTCTAGTAGCTTTGTTGTGATTTTTTTTCAGGATTTTCTTTGTATCAGATGATATCATCTGCAAATAAAAGTTTTGTTTCTTCCTTTCCATTTGGAGAAGAATTTTTTCTTGCCTAATTTTTTTGGTTAGAACATCCAGTACAATATTAAGTAATAGTGGTGACACTTGGCATCCTTGTCTTGTTCCTGATCTTAGAAGGAAAGCTTTCAGTCTTTCACCATTCATTGTGTAGTTAGATTCAGTTTACTAGTATTTTGTTGATGATTTTTGCATCTATATTCATAAGATTGGTCTGTAATTTCTTGTTCTTGTGGTATCTTTATCCGGCTTTGTGATAGGGTGATGTTGTCCTCATAGAATGAGTTAGGGGGTGTTCTTTCCTCTTCACTTTTTTGGAAGACTTTGAGCAGGATTGGTGTACATTATTCTTAGAATGTTTGGTTAAATTCATCAGGGACACTGTCTAGCTGTAGGCCTTTCTTCATTAGCAGATTTTTTTTTTTATTACTGATTCAGTCTTTTTTTCTTGTTACTGGTCTGTTAAGCTCTTCTATTTCTTCTTGAGTCATGAGTTTGTGCATTTCCAGGAATTTTCCCATTTCATCTAATTCTAATTCTTTGGCATACAGTTGTTCATAGAATATTCTTAGAATCCTTTTTATTTCTGTTAGGTCAGTAGTAATGCCTCCCCTTTCAAGACTGACTTTAGTTATTTGTGTCCACTCTGTCTTTGTCATTTCTAGCTAAAAGTTTTCAATTTTATTGATCTTTTCAAAGAACCAACTTTTGGTTTTATTGATCCTATTGTATTTTCATTCTCTATTTATCTCCACTTTTATCTTTGTTATTTCCTTCCTTATACTCAATTTTTATTTATTTTGCTCTAAATCTTCCAGCTGTTTGGTTAGATCTCTTATTTGAGATCTTTCTTTTTTATCAATATGAACATTATATTTTTAATTTTTCTTCATTTTTAAAAATTTCTTTTTCTCAGAATTAATAATCTCAATTGTCCTTTCTCCAAGTTTGGTATTTTTTTCCTGCTCAAATCTGTTGCTGAACCCCTTTTGTGAATTTTTCATTTCAGTTATTGTCCTTTTCAACTGAATAATTTCTATTGGTTCCTTTTATAATTTTTATTTCTTTATTGGTATTTTCTGTCTGATGAGAATTCATTCTCATGGATTCCTTTAGTCCTTTGTCCATGGTTTCCATGAGCATATGTAAATGGTTGACTTAAAGTCTTCATCTATAAATTCAGTGTCTGGGGTTCCTCTTGTACAGTTTATGTTGATTGTGTTTTCCTGGGTATGGACTATACTTCCTTATTTGTTTGTATGCATCATGGTTTTTATTGAAATCTGGACATTTTAAATTATAATATAGCCACTCTAGAAATCAGATTCTCCCTCTTCCCCAGGGTTTGTTGTTGCTATTTATTGTAGTTGTCATTTGTTTGTTTAGTGGCTTTTCTGGAGTAACTTTTTTTTTTTTAGTCTTTATTTTTTTAATGTTACATTAAAAAAAATAAGGTCCTCATATACCCCCCACCCTCCTCACCCCACTCCTCCCATAACAACTGGACTAACTTTTGTAAAGTCTGTATTCTTATGTACTGCCACTAAAGTCTGTTCTCTGAGCTTAATGGTTATCTAGTGACTGGACTGAGATTTCCTTAAATGTCTGAAACAAAAAATGAAAACCTCTCAGTCTTTGCACATGGGCTCTGTGTGTTGGACGTCACCTCAAAAGGCAGCCAGGCAGTTTACAACTTTGCCTTAGCCTTGTACAGAGCCTGAAGGTCAGCCAGAGGTTACACATCTTATGGCATTCTTGGGTCTTTCCTAGGGCATTTGCCCAGCCTGGGCAAGTATGTGACCTCTTACATTCCCAAAAATATGTCAGAGCTTTTCAAAGCCCTTATTCCCCCAAATTTTTCATTTCCCAGCTTTTCTTCCCTGTCTTTTTTGATTAGTCTATTGTTTGCCTCGCTGTTATCCATTGCCCTAAGCAGCAGGGGCTAATACATTTGCCTTTGAATGTTTTAAACAAACACCCCTGACCTTCCTCCTAGTAGCCTCTTCAGCACTGGGAGAATTACAAGTTAGATGAGATAAAAGCAAGCCCTTTGAACCCTGTTCCTCCAGGGAGCCCCCAAAAAAGTAAAAATAAATCACAATTCTGTACTAGGAATGCAAACTGTTATTTCAAGGACACTGCTAAGCTGGGGAGTGGAAGGATGGGACCAAGGTAATTTATAGTGCCACATAGCTCTTTTACCAAGATTCAAACTGCTCCTTTTTTCTTGGATAAGCATTTCCTTGGTTGTTGAAAGCTTTTGGTTAGTTTTTTAAAAAAGATTTATTTTTTATTTATTTCTCCTCCCCATGTTTCCCCCATTTCCCCCTTCCCCCCATTTCCCCTATTCCCCCTATTCCTGCTATTCCTCCTGTTGTCTGCTCTGTGTCCATTCTCTGTGTGTTCTTCTGTGTCTGCTTGTCTTCTCAGTAGGCGGCTCTGGGAACCAATCCTGGGACCTTCCAGAGTGGGAGAGAGGCAATTACTCTCTTGTACCGCCTCATCTTTCCGGTTCTGCTACATCTTTTATTTTCTCTCCTCTGTGTCTCTTGTTGCATCATCTTGCTGTGCCAGCTCAGCTGGCACTCCTGCACGGGGCTGCTTTTTCCTGTGCTAGGCAGCATTCCCATCCAGGGCAGCTCTCCTATGTGGGGCCGCCGCATTCCTGCTTGAGCCAGAACTCCCGTGTGGGCCAGCTCCCCTCACCGGGAGGCCCTGGGCATCAAACCCTGGACCTCCTATACGGTAGATGGGAGCCCAATTGGTTGAACCACACCCATTTTCATGGTTAGTTTTTAGAATTCCAAAAGGTGTTTCTGACAGTTTTTGCCAGTTTATCCATTGCTTTTGTGGAGGGATGAACATTGGAGTTCCTTGCTGCCATTTTGACTGACATCCCAATTTTTTAATAGAATTTTATTGAAGTGTATAGTTCATATGTGAACATACACAAACAATAATGTATAGTAAAATTTGTGAATTTACAAAACAAACATGCCAGCTGGGTAGGCTGATAGCCTTGTAAAAAATCACTTGACCTTAGATGTGAGGGTCTATAGCTGAGTTCTTGATATGATTCCATTAGTCAATCTATTATTATGCCAGTACCATGCTATGTTTACCACTGTAGCTAAGTAATATGCTTTAAAGTCAGGAAGTCCTCCAACTTTGTTCTTCTTTTTAAAGACATTTTTGGCTATTTGGGGCCCCTTACCCTTCCAAATAGATTTGATAATTGACTTTCATTTCTGCAAAAAAAAAAAAAAAAGCTGTTGTGATTTTCATTGGGATTGCATTGAATCTATAAATCAGTTTGGGTAGAATTGATCTTAACACAATTTAGTCTTCCAATCCATGAACACAGAATAACCTTCTATTTATTTAGGTCTTTTTTGGTTTCTTTTAGTAATATTTTGTAGTTTATTGAATATAGGTCCTTTATGTCCTTGGTTAAGTTTATTCCTAAATATTTGCTTCTTTTCATCACCATTATAAATGGAATTTTTTTTCTGACTTCCTCCTCAGATTGCTCATCATTGATGTATAGATCCGACTGATTTTTGAGTATTAATCTCGTATCACAGCACTTTGCTGAACTTGTTCTAGTAGCTCTGTTATGAATTTTTCAAGATTTTCTAGATAGAGGATGTATCAGTAAATAACAAAGTTTTACTTCTTCCTTTCTTATTTGGGTACCTTTTATTTCTTTAGCCTAATTGCTGTAGTTTCTAGCATAATACTGAGTAACAGTAGTGACAGTGGGCACCCTTGTCTTGTTCCCAATCACAGCAGGAAAGCGCTCAAGTCTTTCACTGTTGAATACCATGCTAGCTGTGGGTTTTTCATATATGCACTTTACCATGTTGAGAAGGCTTCCTTCTATTTCTGTCTTTTGGAATGTTTTTTATCAAGAAAGGATGCTGGATTTTGTCATATACCTTTTTGTGTCAATTGAGAGTACCACTTGATTTTCCTTCTTCAATTTATTAATGTGGTTTACTACACTAATTGATTTTCTTGTTTTGAACCACACTTACATACTGGGATAAAATCCATTTGATTGTGATGTATAATTCTTTTAATGTGATTTTGGATTTGGTGTGCAAGTATTTTGTTGAGGACTTTTGCATTGATATTTGAGAAATTGTTCTGTAATTTTTTTCATTTAAAAAATTTATTGAAGTATATCATTCATACATGAACATACATAAACAATAAATCCATAGTAAAAAGTTGTGACCTTACAAAACAAACATGCATAATAACATCATACAGTGCTCCCATACTGTAATTTTTTTTTCATGGTATGTTTATCTGGTTTTGGTATTAGGGTGATGTTGACTTGATAGAATGAGTTTGATAGCATTCCTTCCTGTTGAATTTTTGGAAGAGCTTAAACAAGATTGATATTAGATCATCTTTGAATGATTGGTGTAATTCACCTATGAAGCCATTGAGTCCTTGCCTTTTCATTTTTGAGAGGTTTTTGGTGACTGTTTCAATCTCTTTACTTGTAATTGGTTTGTTCAGGTTTTCTAATTCTGCTAGGGTCAGAGTAGGTCATTCATGGGTTTCTAGCAATTGTACATTTTGTCTGTGTTGTCTAGGTTGTTAGTTTATAATTGTTCATAGTATCATCATATGATCCCTCTTATTTCTGCAGGGTTATTGGTAATGTTCCCCCTCTCATTTCAGATTTTATTTATTTGCATCTTCTGTTTTTTAATTTGCCAGGCTGGCTAAGGGTCTGTTGATTTTGTTGATCTTGAACAACCAACTTTTGGTTTTGTTGATTGTATTTTTTTTTTGTTTTATTTTTAGCAAATCAGTTATATTGATACTTACTAATAAAGCAAAAATCCATCCAAAGTGTACAGTAAGTGATATTTGGTATAATCACATAGTTGTGTATTCATCACTTCTATCATTTTTTATTATTGGAATAATTTTCATTATTCCAGTATAATAATAAACAAAAACCAGACAAACAAAAAACCCATCACCTCTCAATCTCATTGTGCTTCCCCTGCCATACATAGCTGCTATTCTTTTTCCATCTCTAATGGGTTTTTCTTGTTTTCAATTTTTTTAATTTCTGTTCTGATCTTTATTATTACTTTCCTTCAGCTTGGTTTGGAATTAGTTTAATGTTCCTTTTCTAGTTCCTCCAGGTGTTCAGTTAGGTCTTTGATTTTCACTCTTTCTTTTTTAATCTTAGTGTTGAGGGCTATAAAGTTCACTGTCAGCACTGCCTTTGCTACACTGTTTGGTTTTGGTATGTTGTGCTCTCATTTTCATTCGTCTCAAGATATTTACTTATTTCTCTTGCAGTTTCCTCTTTGACCCACTGATTATTTAAGAGTATTTTGTTTAATCTCCATATATTTTGTGAGTTTTCCCTTTTTCTGCCTATTGTTGATCTCCTGCTTCATTCCATTATGATCAGAGAAAATGTTTTGTATAATTTCAGTGTTTTTCAATTTATTGAATGCTTGTCTTGTGACCTAATATATGGTGTGTCCTGGAAAAGGATGCATACGCACTTGAAAAGAATGTACATCCTGCTTTTGGGGTGTAATGCACTATCAATGTCTGTTAGATCTAGTTCATTTATCATATTTTTCAAGCTTCTGTTTCCCTCTTTATTCTCTGTCCAGATGTTCTATGCAATGCTGAAAGTGATGTATTGAAGTCTGCAACAATTATTGTAAGGATGGCTGTTTCTCCCTTCAGTTTTGCCTGTGTGTGCCTCATGTATCTTGGGGTGCTCAGGTTAGGCACATAAATAATTATTATAATTACTTCTTCTTGGTGACTTGTCCCTTTTACTAATATATAATGACCACCTTCATCTCTTATAATAGTTTAGTATTTAAAATCTATTTTGTCTGATATTAACATCACTAGTCCGTATCTTTTTTGGTTACTGTTTGCATAGAATATCTTTTTCCAGCCCTTCACTTTCAACCTGACTGTGATATAGATGGCTCATATTTTTAAAATCTATTTTGTCAGTCTATGTCTTTTTTTTTTTAATTCTACCTTTTATTTTCAATGCTTTTCAGGTGACAAATTGACAGTTTTGAAAGACATAAGTATCAAATGTAGATTAGTCCATCTGACAAAAAATACCAAATATTATTTGTAATTTATAATACTAAAATAAAAAATAATTCTAAAATTTTGAATTCTATATAATTTTTTTCACAGTTGAATAAAAACATACATTTCTCAAATGGTATTAGATACATATAAATTTTTTTTAAATTATGCAATATGCTACACAATATAACAATATATTTGGTTCATAGTAATGCAGTCATATAGTATTTGTCCTTTTGTGTCTGGTTTGCTTGGTTCAACATAATATCCTCCAAGTTCATCCATTTTGTCATCTGCTTTACAACTTCATTTCTTCTTAAAGCTGCATAATATTCCATTGTGTGAATAGACAAGTTTATCCATTCATCAGTTGATGGTAACCTGGGTTGTTTCCGACTTTTGGCAATTGTGAATAATGCCACTATAAACATCGGTGTGCAGACTTCTGTTTGTCTCACTACTCTCAGTTCTTCTGGGTATATACCCAGTAGTGGTATTGCAGGGTCATGTGGCAAGTATATATTAAGTTTCTTTAAGAACTGCCAAACAGTCCTCTACAATGGTCAGTCTGTGTCTTTTGATTGGGGAATTCAGTCTGTTAATGTTCAGTGTTATTACTATAAAGGCATTACTTCACCTATTTTATCCTTGGTTTTCTGTTGTCTTGAGGGTAACCCTTTAAGTTACCCTTACTAATAATCATCATTTCTGCACTCTTCTCCAAGTCTCTTGGCCTTATTTTTTCTTTTCAGCCTGTAATACTCCCTTTAGTATTTCTTGTAATTCAGGTCTTTTGGTAACACACTCTCAGTTTTTCTTGTCTCTGAAGACTTTAATCTCACCCTAATTTTTGAAGGACAGTGTTGTTGGGTAAAGAATTCTTGGCTGGCAGTTTTTCTCTTTCAGTACCTTAAATACATCATACCACTCTCTTCTCACCTCCATGGTTTCTGATGAGAGATTGGCACTTATTCTTATTGAGCTTCCCTTGTATATGATGCAGTTTTTTCCTTGCTGCTTTCAGAATCCTCTCTTTATCTGTGGTATTTATTATTCTGAATAGTAGGTATCTCAGTAGGTTTGGGGTACGTTGTCCTCCTTGGATATTGATATTTGTGTCTTGCATAGAGATTGGAAAGTTTTCAGTCATTATTGCTTCACATATTCTTTCTGCTTCTTTTCCATTCTATTCTACTTCCAGGACATTAATAACATGCATATTTGTGTGTTTTGCATTGTCATTCAATTCCCTGAGACCTGGTTGCATTCTCTCCTATTCTTTTCTCTTTTTTTTCACCTATCTTTTCAAGTTTAGATGCTCAGTCCTCCAATTCACTAATTCTGTCTTCCATCATTTCAAATCTGCTGTTATATGCCTCTAATGTATTTATTTATTTTTTTAGGAGGTCCTGGGGAATTAACCCAGAACCTTGTATGTTGGAAGCAGGCGCTCAGCCACTAAGCTACATCTGCTGCCCACCTCTAATGTATTTTTAATTTCATGCATTGTGTCTTTCATTTCATTTCTGTTATTTTCTTTGCAAGCTTTCATATTGTTCTTTATGCTCACCCAGTGTCTTAATATCCTTTATCTCTTTAGATAAAAGATATTTCTTCAGCTCCCTGAATTGATTTAGGAGATTTGTGTGATTATCATTAATTAGTTGTCTTAAATCCTGTGTCTTGTCAGGATTTTTTGATTTTTCCTTTGTCTGGGCCATCTCTTCCTCTCTTCCTGTTTCTTAATATAGCTTGTAATTTTTTGCTGATGTCTAACATCTGAATGTTGTAAAATATTGGTGATTTTACTCTGACGATCAATTTCTCTCTTGTCTAAGGGTTTTGTTTAATGGCTTTTCTTTGATTTTTGGTTCAACTTATTTTAGGTCTTTAAAATTGCCCAGCTTAAGTTATTAAAGTGCAGATCTGCTCCAAGGGGTCTAGGACATGAGATTTCTAAAAGCTTTTTTTTTCTTTCTGTAGTTTTCTGGTTGGCCAGCACATGTTGTACACCAGTGAATCTTTTCACAGAGGTGTGTCTTTCAACTTTTGCTTGCCCATAATTCTGTTCTGGCCAGAGTCAAGATTCAAAATGGGCTCTGCTGCCCAAATTCACTGAAGAGAGAATTTGCCCTCCACCACACCCTCCCTCCTCCCAGGGAGGAAGACGTCTGTTCCCCTCTCATCCTGCTGCAGTGAGCCACAGGTTTTATCCTAGCTGTTCACCTTGGGGGTGGGGAGTGGGTGCCATTCCTGGCTGTAGGGTTTAATAACTCACAGTTTTTTTTGTTTTGGCTTCTTTGTCTTTATGTCCCTCGCCCTCCTGGAGGATGTACAGCTCTCTCCTGGTCTGCAGATCTCCAAAGCAGCTCCCTCAGACAGCTTTTGCCCTTCCTCCATAATTTTTATGGGAGAGTTGAACTCTGCCTACCTTCCCAGAAGTCCCCCATTTGTTTTTTAATGAAGAAACAGAGGCTCAGCTAGTAAATGTTTGAGAAAGCATTTGACCCCAGATATTTCTAACTTCAAACCATGTGTACTTTTAAAGTCTACATTATACTGCTTCTCCTTTCAGTTCATGCACTTTAGCTCATGTGTTTCCTCCCATTGTTTTGGATATAGTTTTAGCAAACTTGGATACCGTTTCCTTGCTCAGAGCAGTTAATGAAGTGTAAATTACAGGCTAGGGGTTGAGGAATAGTTGTCACAAAAATAGTTGGCAGGACCACTGTAAAAAGCAGAGTATTTTACTCCTTAGCAACTCCTAAACACTATTATAATAGAAGGCAGTCATTGATATTCTTAATCGTTGAATCATAGATTTTTAGACATAAGAGCATTAAGAAGAAGCAAAATCCCATTTCTTATTCTCTAAAAAAACAGGCAGTGTATGATAGAGTTTAGAAAAACTGTCTTAGCCTGGGTTTCCCCCAGTGCATAATCTGAGGCAAGGGTTTAGGTACAGGTATTTTATTTGGTATTGGTGCCAAGAAACAGGAGTGAGAGAGTAGGAAGAGTGAAACACCCTAAGAGGAAAGCCATGAAGTAATGCAGTATTGAAGTTGCCCAGAGGGCAGTGGGTAGCTGAAATCTGGCAGAACCTCCCAAGAAGTCTGCGGAGTACCATCCATAATTGTTCACTTGAGTCTGCTGGCTTCTGTGCCTCCATGGTTGAGGATTGCTTCTGGGCATTGCACTTGCATGGTTGACTGGGCTCTACTGTATTGGATAAGGCTTTGGTGCAGAAAGTAGAAAGATGGGCTGGGCGGCATGTGCTTGCAGTGGAATGCTGTCAAAGCAAGGTGACTCTGAGCTTGCATTGAACTGTCCACCATAGCTGTGATAGAAATCAGAGTTAGCCAAGCAGATGTGACACAGGGCACCGGAGGGTCTGCTAATAAGATTTCCACTCATAATGCTCCAAATAATGTTTTGATACTGAATAGGTAAGCTTAAACTATCTAGAAAAACAGGCATTTTATAGAGCTTGGCATTTCAAAGCTATGACTGACAGATGAGGAATTGCCATATTATATTTTTCTGTATCAGTGATTTTTGTCTTGCTGTAGGAATTGGCGGTGGAATCATCCATCAGCATGAATTGATCCATGGAAGCTCCTTCTGTGCTGCAGAACTTGGTCACCTCGTGGTGTCATTGGATGGACCTGATTGTTCTTGTGGAAGCCATGGGTGTATTGAAGCATATGCCTCTGGAATGGCCTTGCAGAGGGAAGCAAAAAAGCTACACGATGGTTGGTTTCTTTTTCCTAAGGACTTAGATAGCTAAATGGTAGAGAAGTACTTCAAAATAGAAATTCCAAAGAAAGCTGAGCACTGAAGCCAGAACTTTGAAAATCCTTTTACTTCCTAGAGAAAAACCTAGGCTCCCTTGCGCCAATGCTGCACTGTCCTTGGTCCTGACCCACATTAACACTCTTCCTCTTCAAGAATGGAGGTGGGCAGGAGTCTTGGGTTCCAAGAAAGCAGGGATGGTTTTTTCATGTTTGTTTTCTCAGCCCTCAAGCACAGGGTTGGTACTTAATACATGTTTTAATGAAGAAAAAACAAACATGTTAACAGTTTTTGAACCACGAGATATGTTGAATCAAAGCTGTTTCTGGATGTTATGAAACATCAGTTAATCATTATAATATAATGTGCCAAGCACAATGGGAAAAATGGCTAAGGAATATAGATGCATATAAGATGAACACCAGAGTTCCCTCCCTGTCCCCTCCATATTAGGCTGCTATTTTGGGGACTGAGAGTCAGAGGATAAGTAAACTTAACCCCAGCAAGTTTGGATGGATCTCCAGGCATGGGAAACTGGTATTGTACATACAGGGCAAGGCAGAGTATAGTGTAGCAAGAAGTAAGTAGGACCGGCAGGTAATGGAGAAACCATGGAAAAATTTTAGGGGAAGACATGGTCAGATCTGAATCTCAGATTCTTCACTAAATCATAACTTTGGTTTTGGGAGTGGGGGAAATGATTGTTGAAGGGAAGATGGCTTTAAGTCAGGCAGTTCTAGAGGCACTTCCAGTTTTCTGGTTGGATACCTTTTAGTTGTGGTTTTAAGAAGGACAAGTTTAGGCAGAGGATGATGGTTGAGTTGCCAGGTGGAAATGTCTAGAAGTCTGTTGCTCAGGAGAAATGACTGGGCTCGAGACAGGGATGTCAGATCAGCTTTGGGGTGGTAGTTAAACCTATGAATGAAACCGAGGGAGTGAGTTAGAAGATAAAAGGTTAAAGATGGAATCCTGAGAAACATCTACATGCGAGGGGCAGGGAAAGAGATGACAGGAAAATGAGAAAAATGCAACAACACAGAAGCTACGGAAAGAAAGTATTTCAAGGCAGAGGGAGTAGTCAATAGTGTCAAATGTTAAGTAAGAGAAGATCAGAAATATTCTTTGGATTTGGCCATGGAGACATCTGAATCCCTTAAACTTTCTCAACTTTTTCCTTCGTTATCACCCTCATAAGGATCCTGTTTTAGAGCTTTTTCCTTAATTGCTGCTCCTTACCCCCAGCATGGATTTTTAAAACCGTCTCTGTGCTTTATACATAAAAAGAATAAGTTTTGTCCTTGAAGGCAAATGTATGTCTTAAAGAAAGAATTTCCAGTCAAGTAGTGAGAACAGAAGCCTAACTACACTGAACTAGATGGGAAGAAGTCTTCCTACTGGGGTGCTTCCTGCTTACAGTACCAGTTAGGCTTGGCTTCTCCACAGGGCTGCCCCACAGCTCGTTTATGACTGTTCCCCTTCTCACCTCTGCTCAAACAGAAGACCTGCTCTTGGTGGAAGGGATGTCAGTGCCAAAGGAGGAAGCTGTGAGTGCGCTGCATCTCATCCAAGCTGCAAAACTTGGCAATGCCAAGGCCCAGAGTATCTTACGAACAGGTATGTGGCTCTGGGCAGTTCTGGCACAGGGGTGTGCTTCACAAATCCCAGGGTTCCTGCCAGGCCAGCAAACCCCCTACTTCCTTAGGACCAACGCACTAGTATATCTGATCAGACATTTTTCCTACGTACTGATAAAGGGAATTACATTCAATGTATTTGGCAGTATCATCTTTTTAAACAGGTTTTTTGTTTTGTTTTATAACTATGAAAATATTACTTGTTCATTTTATAGGAAATTTAGAGAATTATAGCAGCATAGTAAAGTATCACTCAGTATTTTACCATTCAAAGATATCCACTGTTAACGTTTTCCTTCCAGTCTTCATTTATGTAGTTGAAATCTTACATTAATAATATAGTGTGTGTATATATATATATATACACACACACACACACACACATACAGTTTTATACCCTGCTGTTGCTTCATAGTATAACATGATAGTTTTTTCGTATTAAGAATAAATCAGGAAGCAGCTGTGGCTCAAGCAGTTGAGCTCCCATTTACCATATGGAGGACCTGGATTGAATCCCCATGACCTCCTGGCCCAAAAAAAAAAGGCGGAGGGGGGCAGGAATCCCAGAACTGCGCATCGAGGTGCGCAGGCCCCTGTGCAGCAAAGTGACGCACCAAAAGAGACAATGAAACAACCACATAGGAAAAAAATCATAAACAGCTTTCCCATTCCATAGTGTTGATAATGTACTTAACCACTTACTGGCTGCTGTCTCTTACATTTTCCTCTTTGGTGTTTTTTATTTGACTCTCCCTGAAACTTATTCTAATTTTTATTTTCCTGTAGCTGGAACAGCTTTGGGTCTTGGGGTTGTGAACATCCTCCACACTATGAATCCTTCCCTTGTGATCCTCTCTGGAGTCCTGGCCAGTCACTATATCCACATTGTCAAAGACGTCATCCGCCAGCAAGCCTTGTTCTCAGTTCAGGACGTGGACGTGGTGGTTTCAGATTTGGTTGAACCTGCCCTGCTTGGAGCTGCCAGCATGGTACTTGACTACACAACTCGCAGGATCTACTAGGAGTGGACATAGATAAAACTCCAGAGCTACTTAGTGAAATCAAGTTCTTTTTTTGATGAGCATTTTTTAAAAAGCAAATTTGGAATTTAACTGCAGGTGACTTTGGCGAAAAATGAGCATTTTAATTTTCTGTCTTTTTCCAAAGTCACCTTTCCCAATCACATTTTTGTAGATGCTGCTCTTTCTGACTTTTTCCTAAGAGGGATAAGTTCAGCTCAAACCCTGTAAGTACCAGTCACAATTCTCTGTGCCAAAATGAGCTGCAGTAGTGACAAGAAAGCCTTAGAGATCTCCTTACTGGACGTTCTGCTCAGACCTGCAAGGCTTGCTTGAAATCTGCACTTGATACTGGAGTTTGGATTGATACTCCTTACCCCTCTCAAACCCCAAACTTGGATCAGAAATAGGGATCAGTCAGGGAACAGAGGGACATCTTACCATGAAAGACTTGAGTAGTTTTTTTTTTTTTAATGCTTTGTTGAGGTATTTTTAAAGTATACAATTTGATAAGCTTTGATATATGTATCTGTGAAACAATCATAAGACATTGGAATATCTGACAGTTCCTCCCTCCCGTGCATATATTATTTGTTAAAAGATGTTACTCTAGCAGAACCTGTAGGCGACTCTAGACCAGGGAACTGAATTATGATGTCTTTGGTGACCTTGTCCTTATCTTCTTAGGGATAAGTGAAAACCCATTGGAATTTATAGCCTCTGAAAGGAGATTACCCCAAAAGGATCTTTGCTGCTGGCACGCAGCCATCTCTCCAACAGCTTTTCATACTATGTTGAAAAATCACCTTAGATTGGTTATTGAGATCATGTTTGTATGTCTTATAATTCTAGAGCCCAGATCCATGAATCTGGATTCTGGCTACATAAGATTCTATACTTTCATTAGTATTAAAATACAAAAGCCAAGGGTCTTGCTATCAATTGCAACTGGAAAAAATACTAAGTTACCATTTATTAAGTGCCTACTGTGTGCCAGGCTCTGAACTAGGGTGCTTCATATACTTTATTCTAAATTCTCAAAACCTGTATAGTAGGTGTTTTAATGCCCATTTTATAGAATCTGAAACAAAGGCTTAGTGTGTTTAAGTGCTGTGCTTAACACTATGAGGCTAGCGAGTTATAGAGACAGATGCATCTGTGCTTTTCCTGCTAAGCCACACAAGCTCTTATTTCAAACACACTTTCAAAATGCAAATATATTCTAATATATTCCAGGCTACCAAAAGCTTTAATAATACTTCATTTGCAAATGACTCAATTTACCTTTGACCCTGTCTTGTCAGCTGTGAATTTAATCTCTGCTGTAAAAATTCTGCCACTGCAGTGTTTGGTCTAGAAATGTGACAGGTTTTTGTGGGTACTTTTAGATTATCTAAAAAAGCATATACCTGTATTTCAGATTGTCTTTTTATTATAGGAAAACCTGAAGGTTTCTACATTGTATTGCTTCAGTATTAACATAAAAAATAAACCGAAGGAGTTAATATTGCACTTGAGCTGCCTTCCTTCCGAGTGGGTTAATGTGAAAACCAGATAGGATGGCTGATTCTTAAGAGCTCTACTAACTCTTAAATAATCTCTGGTCCTGACGATTGTGGAAACATTCCACAGTAATTTATCTGCGGTAGGCTGGTCTGTTCAGCCATCACTGTCTGGGATAAGACTGTGCCATGAAGGGGCACCACATTCCTTGGTGAAATCTATAATTGCATTGTTACCAGGTTTCATACTAAATATTTGCAAGGATGGTTCTGAATCTAAAACCACATCTTATTTTATTTTTATGAAATTCATGGAAAGGGTAATATATTCTGATATAAATTATTACATATGGTTAAATAATCACATTTTAATTTATTTAAGTGTATTATTTTAATGTACTGTTCTGAGCAAATTATAAATAAAAAAATAAATGCATTTCTTTGTGGAAATCCTGTTTTGTAGTTTGTTTTGTTCTTAATTCACTAGGTACAAAGCATTTACCTTCTCAGAAGAGATTTATATTGTATATAGCTTTTTGAAGATTACATAACTTTCCTTAAAGTATTTTCTTAACTAAAAAATTCTTTAATAGAAAGCATTAAAAATGCTTTAAAAATTTGACAAATATAGCAAAGTGGCTCTAAGGAAGAGGTTTGAAATTAAATGTTAAACACCCCCTCCCTTTTTATGAAGGAGGAATGTGGGGAATATAGGTGAGTTAGACCTCATCCCAAGTTACTGTTATTCTTCACCTCAAAACTTAAGAAGCTTAAAACAACAGTGGTTTTTAATTTTCTCATGGTTTCTGTGTGCCTGGAATTTGGGGAAGGCTGTTCCTGGCAGTTGTGGCTCACTGAATTTAGATAAAGGGTGGAGCTGGAACAGCATGAGACTAGTACGTGTGGCACTGGCTGGGCCTCTCCCTCTCTCTCTGCATGTTATTTTCAGGGCTTCTCCATGTAGGCTGTGTGTGTGGCAAGTTTGTGCTTCCTCTCAGCATGGTGGCTTCAGGGTGGTATAACTTTTTGTATAGTGGCTCAGGGCTACCAACAAATGTATTCCAGCAAACCACATATATATGATGTAGTCTTGGACATCACATAGCATCACTTTCATTGTTATTTTCCAGCCACCTCCTTTTTTTTTTTCCCAAAGATTTTTAATTTATTTCTCCCTCACCCCCCACCCTGGTCTGCTGTGTCCATTCGTTGTGTGTTCTGTGTCCGCTTGCATTCAATGGCACCAGAGTCTGTATCTCTTTTTGTTGCATCATCTTACTGCATCAGCTCTCCGTGTGTGATGCCACTCCTGGGCAGGCTGCGCTTTTTTCGCACAGGGCAGCTCTCTTGCAGGGGCACACTCCTTGTGCGTGGGGCTCCCCTATGTGGGGGCACCCCTGCGTGGCAGGGCATTCCTTGCACGCATCAGCACTGCGCGTGGGCCAGCTCACCACACAGGTCAGGAGGCCCTGGGTTTGAACCCTGGGCCTCCCATATGGTAGGTGGATGTTCTATCAGTTGAGCCAAATCCACTTCCCATCCCAGCCACCTCTTGATCTTGGGACTGTCAAAGACTTTGCTAGCATCTTAAAACTGCCACATCCACCCTAAAGACCATTTGGTATGGAAATTAAGACAACCCCAGATGATACCACCAAGCTGACACCAAGATGTAAGCTGCCCCATGTAGAGGGCCGTGGGCATTTAGGGGAGGGAATAAAGGAAGGCAGTTGTAGAGGTGGCTTTTGAACTAGTTCTTGAAATGGATTTTGACATGTAGCTGGTAGGAAGGAAGAAGGCATAGCATTAGCAAGGTCCAGAAGGAACAAATGGTCTTAGTTTGCCCCAGGGCTGCCAATGTAATGTACCAGAAATGGCTGGCTTTTTAAATGGGAATTTTATTTAGGGTAGAAGTTTACAGTTCCAAGGTCATGAAATGTCCAAATCATCAGCAGAAATGCTTTCTCACCAAAATCAGCTATTGATCCTGTATGTGGCAAAGCAAGATGGCCACCAAACTCTGCTGAGGTCCCTGCCTTCCCCTCTGGGATCACCATCTATGGAAGGAAGCCTTGCTGTGGGTGACTAGGCATAGGGCTTGTGTCTTTCTGGGCCTCCTTTCTCAGTCTTGGCTGCTCTGCTTTCTTCCTGAGCTCAGCTGTGGGCTCTCAGGCATATGGCTCCTCTCTTCAATCTTAAGCTTCTCCATGGGCCCAGCCTCTTGGGGGCTTCATGCTTAAGCTTTGGCTGCTAGTGATTCTCGAGTCCTCTCACATGGCAGGATAAAAACGCAGCAGCTTCCTTTCTCTGGGTTGCCATTTATATAAGACCCAGCAAGAGGGTGTAGACTCAACCTGAGTCACACTTCACTGACTTAGTCCATCAAGAGCAATCTAATCAAGTGATCTAAAGTGAATCTAGTGCAATCAAAGGGTATCACAAACACAGGAATAGATTATTTTAAGAATATCTTTTAGGATTCAAAAAAATTTCAAACAGTCACATGATCCATAAACAATAGTGAGTGGGTACCTGACTACAAGCATGGGTGGGTAAAATGGGAATGAGAAGAGGCCAGGAAATTTGGGCCAGATCAAGGAATGCCCAACTAGAAAGTTTAGAAAGGGTGTAAGGCAGGAGGAAAAGCAATGAAGGCTCCCCTCCTCTCCAAACAACTAGCTTAATAAATATTGTGGACTTTTCCTCTTGGCAATGGCAAGAGTGGCATCACAGGAGTTTATATCACCCCCTAACTTGGAAAAATACGTGACTTACACGCCAGGTACTAATCCAGGTTTTGAGGGCAGATAATGAATGTGTTAATGCCTGAATGCAGCACATAGTCTAGTGGAGGCACCTGTTTGTGTAGAACAGCATGGTCCAATAGAATGTTCTTTGAAGACAGAAATACTGTATAATCTGCACTGTCCAATTTGGATGCCACCTAACCACATGTGAGTTTTGAGCATGTGAAATATGACTAGGGCCAGGAATGTTTTTTTACATTAAATTAAAATTTTAGTAGCCAAATGTGGCTAGCAGCTAGTGTATGGAAAACAGAGGTCTAGATGGAGTTTATAACAGAAATATGAACTGGTAAGGATGGCAAAGACCCCCATGAGTCCTAAGAGAATCAAGATTGAAGGGGCTAGCCTCACACAAATGCCATCTTGCCTCAGGTTTACTAGTTGAATCCAAAGGAGTGAAAATCCTACTATAGTCTACATACCCCAGGCAGACCCCTGTTGAAATATACTATCCATGATCCCAGATTAAGGGACAGTGACAAACAAGAGCCCATCTGGGAGAAAATGTCTAGGTTGATTAGGGGAGTTGTAGCTACATGTCTTAGATGGGCAATAAAGGGTTTTTAGTCAAGGACCCCTCTTTCCAAATGAAAATTTCCATAAAATCCTACCACACAAAAAAAGAGAAACCTGGAGCTGTCTTCATTCAAAGCAGGGGTGGGAGCCCCATGGCTATGCTAATCTCAGCCCTAGAAATGATAAAAGTAAATCCCTCATCTCTTCAAATCTCACCTCACTCCAAACTGCAGAACACCCTGAGGTCAATAAAGAAGCTTCATTATGGTTTGAAACAGAAATTTATTCTCAGAATATGCACAAAAGCTCAGGTGAGGTTATGGAGGGAGGCTTCCCTCCCTTCCTCCTCTCTGAACACAGTTGAAGGAAACATGCAATCACAAACAATGATCAACTCTAAAGACAAAAGGTTTGGTCCAAAAAAACTCAACATAATTAATCCAATTACTGTGAACATCTTCACTGAGTAGGATTAAGATATTGCAGGTGTAGTGTTTCCACAGGCTGGCTCTTCAGTGCACCAGGGGGGCCTGCTTGAGGGAGATGAGGACTGAGCGCATGCGGGAGACGTCTTTGGCCTGCTTGCTGGACTTGGGGTTAAAGTCACACAGCCGGGCCACCCGCTCCCACTCAGTGCCTGGAGAAGATTCATCAATGTCGTTTACAAAGGCTTCCTCTGCTGCCCTGGAAGCAACAACAGAATATGTTGGTTTATTGTAGAACCCTTGTGGGCTACCTGGCTGCCTTGTTAGAAAACTGAATGCTTCTTCATGCCTGAACTAATGGCATTCTGGCTTTCAGAACAGTGAACAGCCCCTAGCTAAGGTGAGACTCAGGGCAGGCACGGCCAGCTCTCCTAGGCACAAGTGTGCCCAGACTGCTGTGTAAAATGGTGGAATACAGGTGTTTGGTTCAGGGCTCACTCTCTCTCTCTCTCAAAATCTGTCTCTGTTCATACAGAACTTTAAAAAGCAAGTCCTTAACTGGCTATGCACTACTTTCATTAACAAGAACAAAACAGGCTGGTTATGAACTTGAACAGTAGTTCATACTGGGCTGTCTTGTGTTTCAAATAAATTTAGAGACTTCTAAAAAGCTCAATAGCCTATGGAGTCATTCCTAAGGCTGGAGAGAAACAGGGCAGATCAAAAGGAATTCAAGACAAAGCTCCCATGCTAGCAGGCACCAGGGACGAAAGCCATTCTGGAAGGGGTTTGTTAGGACATTTTCCAGTTCAGCCAAAAGTCTGCCATTTTCCCTCCAGCCAGGTACCTGGGGCCATTAGGGGCATACTCTGGCAGGAGAGCCAATGTTAGCTGTTTTGGGCAGGATGCCACTCCAACATTCTTTCACATCAAGGTCATTCCACCCCTGAGCTGGGAACTACCTAACTGGTGGGCGGTACCATGGTTAAGAGCAGGGAAGACACACTAAATCCATCTACTCCAACAAGCATCACGGGCAAAGCAAAAGCAATGGAGATGACTGGTCTGTGGGGAAGGAGGGTTGGCACTGTCACAGGGATGGCTGTGGTAAACACCGCTGAAGCCCAGAGCCACTACAACACTGCGACTTCACGGCACACACAGTTAGGGCAGTGAGAAAGGTTTACTTAACTGTTCTAGGCTGTAGCAAGGATGGTTTATGTTTGTGCTTAAAGGTGAAGAGAAGAAAAGAAACAAGGAGAGAAACTTTAGGTCAGATATAGAAAATGAGAATGAGCTCAATGCAGATGGTCAGTAAGCTAGACATGCCCTTGCCACTCCATCTATGCTTGGGAACGTGCAGCTGGCTTTGCTGGGCCACCCTGCTGCCCAGCAAACCCAGACTCGACCTTTCCAGTCTCCATTTCTACTCCAGAGAGAAAGTGCAAAATCAAATCAAACACCACCTGTAAGTCCAGCATTTCACAAGTCTCTTTGCAAATGCATCCGGGGGCCCAGGAAATCCAGTTCTGTCTTCTTAAAGGATGACCATCTCAAGGTCAAAGGCCCTAAGTGGTTTTACAGAGCTCTGTCTCTCCCCCCCCCCCCACTCCCACAGGCTCTTCTCCTCCTCCATTCCACATCCATCTCCCTTATATAAAAGCTGGCTCCAATTTTTAAGGAGGAAACAGTCATAAAGGTTTCTGAGTCTACTACTTTTGTATCAGGAATCCTTTTTAAAAAGCTTATTTCAGGCCACGAAGATGCACTTTTCTTTGGTGGGAAAGAGCCAAAGGCCCATATCAGAGAGTTTTGACTATCTTGACCTCAAAGCTGGGCCTCTCTTTGTTAGTGGGGAACAGGGCATCAAAAGCTGGTGACTAAATAACAATTTCTGACACAGGAAACCATAGAGAACCTATTACAGAAACCCACTGAAGGCAATCCCTTCTTCTCAGGAATTTTCTTGCCCATGTCCTTTGAAGAACCAAAAGTAGAAAAAGCTGCCTTTAAAGCTCTGACTTTGGATATGCAAGTGCTGCTCTCTGGCTCCTTACCTCTTGGAATTGTCACCTCCTTCCAGACAGGGAGATTTTTCCTTCCTGCCTGGGTGCACAGAAGCAAGAGGGCACTGGTACCAGCAGTGCTGGCAGCAACAGAAGAGGCCAGAGGCCACCTAAGTCCCATACCTTTCCCAGACAAGATCACGAGTGACCTACATTTTGGGAGGGAGTTAGCTTGCTTCCCTGAATATGAAAAATGGTCATCAGAGGGGCAGGGAGTCCTAGTTCTGTAAGACCTGTGATGACCCACTGGGTCATACCCAAAGCTTGCTTATCAACTCTTAGGTAGCCCCACCACGCCAGTTTGAAAATTTAAAAAGCAAAGTTACTTGTGACATAAAAGGAGCATTAACTCTAAACAAAAGTAGAAAGAATCAAAACAAGGAAAGGAATTAGTTTTGCAACATACACATAACCAATCACGTCAGCGAAGGGTTGTTTGTAGAAAGCTTCATCTGCCACCCTAGACAGCAAGAGGTCCAAAAGGCAGGCAAGCAGGCAGGAAAAAAAAGAGAACATTGAGAAGAAGCAGAAACAGCTAAAATCCACAATAGAGGAGCAGCTTGTGGGAGCACTCCCAAGACTCCATCCTAACCCCTGTGAGGCTTCCGTGCTGGAGACTGACATTAGACCGAGTTTTCCAGCTGGCCATCCTGCAAGGGATCCCCCACAGGGAGTGCTGCCCCCCGTCAGCCCTTGGGGTGGCTCACATCAGCAACAATGAGCACTTATCAAGCACCCAGTATTGGGCTAAGTCCTTGCACATACATGATGTTGATTCTGTCTTCGTTCCCTACAATTTTAGCACAGTGTTCTCACCCGCACAATTTTATAGGTGAGGTGACCGAGTAAGTGAGATGAAGCAACTTACTCAACTATACAACATTGGCACTGAAACTCCCAACCAGAGCGGCCTGTGCAGGGCTTTTGACTGTACATTAATGCTTCTTCACAGCTGGTGTATGCTCAGGGGACCATGATTCCTTTCTGCCAACTTCAGTGAATTTCACTGGGCATGAAGGCTGCCAGATACCAGGTGCATTAAGTGCCCAAATCAGTTTTATGTTGGATTATTCTACTGCTTCCCCACACTGGCCAGGCGGGATAAATTTTCAGGATCCTGGGAACTCATCTGATCATTTCAAAATCCCTTAGAGAAAAAAGCAATTGGAGGCAAGTATATGGCGGGAAGAACTCTAGACGAGGTGTCCTGGGCTGCTCAAGAGGCTGGCGCAGCTTCTGAGTACTTCCATGCCAGGCTTGACGGGCTCTGACAAGGTGCAGCCCCAAAGCCAGAACATCCTTCCTTACCTCTCATTCAGATGGGTAAGTGGATCAAAGCTGCAGGGCTCTAGGACCAGAAAGAAAGGTGGGGGCATACTGGGTGGAATTTGCAATGCAAGGGCCAGGCTTGCTGTGACTCCCTGCTGTCCCAGGCCTGGGCCCAGACAGCCCACCCTTGTCCATGGTGGCTGGGCTCAGAATTCCTTCAAGGAATCTTGCCCCATTCTTTGCCAGACAGGTTTGGGGGTGGGAATGGGGTTGGGAGAGTGGAAGGAACATTTCTTTAAGAATTATTATGTCTGGCTCCTTACCCAAAGCTCACATTTATTTAAGGAAAGTTCTAGTAATTTTACTCTTAATCTCATTTTATTTTTTAACTGACTCATACCCTTTCTTCTTTCCCATTTTGGTTTATATGGAGGAGGTGTTTTGTGGAAATTTATAGAAAGCACAAAGAGCAGTCTGACTGGAACTCAAAGAAACTCAGCAGGAAAAGAGAGCTGTTTGTAGGCAGAATGAGTGGGAGGGAAAGGAAGGCGAGGCCAGCTTGTAAACCCATAATCCTTTCAGTTTACACAAAGGGCTAAACCTAATTGACTTCAACTTGAGCATGCTTCTACTGAAAGAGAATAAAGGTTTAATGACTCCTGTCAAGGCATCACTAAGACAACAAAAGCCTGAAAGTCAGACCTTTGCTCCTTTGCAGCTAGTTCCAAGACTAAAGAGCTTGTCAGTGACAAGCACATCCCCTGTCAGGGTTACAGGCCCAGGGCCCAGAACAAATTATGAACACCAAACACAGGCATCCTCTCCCCCCCACCTGTCTGTTCTTCACCGAGCAGCCAGATGGGCCTGACAGCAGCAACCCTCAGCCAAGACAGAAGGGGGCCCAGGGAAGCTTGGGAGAGGGAAAAGAGGAGGAAAGCCTTTGGTCCTAACCACAGGGCAGGCTCAGGAGGCCTGAACACTACTCCCATAAATAGCCCAAAGTGGGCAAGGGAAAGAATGTTTGCCTTCGTTGAAAATCATGGATTCTTCCAAATTGTTATAACCTTGAAAGTGCTGCAAAGCCTGAGCAAAAAAGTTTCTGCTGTGGTCTGGAAAGAAATACGTTCTGGGATTGTTCTTGATGAATAAACTCTGCAGAAGCCAGTTACTGCACCTTTGACAACTGATCCCTAGGAAATATGTACTATTTACCTGTAGATGGACAATGAGAAAGATGATTCCTTTAGACTCTGAAGTTTAGAGTCAAACATGGATGGGGAGGGGGAGCAGACAGCAATATCAAAATATCCAGGGGAAGGTAATAAGTCTTAGGAAGAAGTTCTCCAAAGGATTCTAAAATGGCTCCCATCTCCACCCACTGTAGAAACACTGGAATAAGAAGTAAAAACCATCACTTCTGCCCCAGAATACTGGTGACAGTGGTTACTGTGCCACTAACTTTAGGCACTCAGGGTCAGCCCTGTGCTACAGGGTTTCCACAAAGCAAGTGATCTATTTTCTCATCTCAGTTCTTCATTCTCAACGTGTGGTAGGTAAGTCTTCTTCCCCTCTCTGGGATTTGAGAGATTCATCTATGAAACTAATCCATCATTGTACAATTCCAAGGTGTTTTAAAAAAAAAAAAAAGGTACTAAAGCTAGAGAGCAATGCCTGGAGGGACTAGTCAACCTTTAAGGCTAAGCTCTCCAAAACAGGGTTTACCTTCTCCAAGAACAACTGATTCTACATACAGACAGGTATCACTTTCTTTACAGAAGAGATATAGTTCAGGAAAACTAGCTTGAAAAAATTTCTACAAAGGGAAACCTCTTCCCTGTAAAATCATTTTTTTTAAGTCTGAAAATCTGTACATTGCTTGAGCATCAGGGAGATCCTCTGTGCAGGGAGAGTCGGCCTGGTTATATACCAAGTATTTCAGAGCAGATTGATTTGCTGAGGCAGCTCACCACGGAACACCAGAGCACACAGTACTTGCACAAAGCACCCACTCATTTTATTTTACTGGTTTTAAGGATCTGAACTGGCATCCTGAGGGAAATCATTTTGAATGCACATAGGATAAAGAAGCCTGGACCTATTCATACTGGCCGGAAGTCCCCTGCAGCTGATGCCACATTAGCAACTCAATACCCAGGCCAGGATCAGTCCTCCCCATGCTTGCCACACAGCTGCAAATGGAATGTGACAGGAATCTCCAAGAGATTCCATCCCCGAGAGGAAGGTGGCCAGGAGAAGAGCTCAAGCCTGGTATCTGAGGGGCAGCCTACATAATTAAGTGTGACCAAAAGAGAGACAAGTAGTTAAAAGGCTGCTACGTAGGAGAAAATCTGTTATCATAGCTTGCCTCACAATCAAAGAGGCTGGCTGACAAGAGTTAACTTCTCTTTCTGGGCACATCCCCACCTAACAGAGCTGCTAGAGACAAGGATACTGAGTCCAACCGCTGCTTTCCTCCTGAGTAAAGGACCCTAAGGCTCTTTGTAATAATCAAAAATACTCCCAGGCCTAGCCTGGCCGGTCTTTACACTGAAGTGAGTGAAGTGACTATTAAGTGGGTTCAGAGCCAGCTGCCTACACTGAGATGAGCAACGTTGCCTATGCCTCTTTCTCTAAGCTACTTCCAAAATGGATGCTAAGTGTAGAGCAGTGAAGACCACAGCTGCTCTTTGGTGGTCAGACAAGAATGAACGCTTTCTCCCCACAACTACTTAACCTTCAGTCAGTGAGTGAAATGTATTCTGAAAAGAGCATTAAAAAAAAAAAGTCAATTCAACCCTTAAATTCTGAAGTTACTGTTTTAGAACATCCTTCTGCCTAATTACAAAGCACATTTCCCAGCTAATGGGTCCGTCTGGTGAAGAGCTTTGTATTTAGGGGAGGGCAGAGTTGTATTTAGGGGCTACAATGTGACCAAGTTTCTAATCACCTCCAAAGTAAAGCAATTCTGGCATATTCCCCAGTGACCTTTCATTTCAGGGTTACTTTTTACATGTAGACTTCATGAAATGATGTGTCCTTAGCAGTTTTGTTACAGGTGATGTATATTAATCAAGGTCTTATTCAAGAGCTAAACTTACTGCAGACTGACTGAATTATGTTCGCAAGACTCCAAAGAGACTTGTAACCTTTGTCTTGCACTCGAAAATCTGCAAGGACATTTCACGCTGAAGAGGCAGCAGCTTAGACCTAGACTGGATGTTGGCAAATGGATTTGATTCATATCTTGGAAAACAAGCTATGCTAGAAGAACCACCAGGGACTGACCTGTTGTTTGCTTTTGTTTTCTGTAGCTGCTCGTCCTGCCGTGCATACCACTCTTCTAGCTCCTTTATTGCTTTTTCTTTCCACTCTGCTTCTTGCTTCCGAGAATTGGCATCTTTGAAAGGAGGGAAAAAGACATTACAAATGAAGCAAAACACAAATTTAAGTTAGTTTTGTCAACTTATTTTATTAAATTTATTGTGGGCATAAGCATGTGTTGGGGAGGAGAGTAGAAGGGACAGATAAAATTCTATTTTCCCTATTTATACAACCAACTCTTGATCTCAGTGATTCTACTACTAGTGTTTCACCACACTTTATCCCAGTCCACTGACACCTTAGTGGGTCATTAGTTTGTTCGGTGGAAGGTGTGGGGTGTGGATCTAACAGTACTGACTTTTGGAGCTCCAACTGGAAAAAAAGCAATAAAGCAGTTATGGATGGTTCTTTAATAATGCTGCCAAGTGGGGTATTTACACTGGATGATTTTTTTTTTTAAAGATGTATTTCTTTCCCCTTCCCGCCCCCCAGTTGTCTGCTCTCTGTGTCCATTCGCTGTGTTTTCTTCTGTGACCACGTCTATCCTGATCAGCGGCACTGGGAATCTGTGTTTTTTTTTTTGTTGCGTCATCTTGCTGTGTCAGCTCTCCGTGTGGCGCCATTCCTGGGCAGGCTGCAATTTCTTTTGCAGTGGGCAGCTCTCCTTACGGGGCGCACTCCTTGCGTGTGGGGCTCCTCTATGCAGGGGACACCTTGTGCACATCAGCACAGCGCATGGGGGAGCTCCACACGGGTCAAGGAGGCCCGGGGTTTGAACCACGGACCTCCCATGTGGTAGGCAGATGCGCCATCCATTGGGCCAAGTCCGCTTCCCTGGATGATCTTTTAATTCTTGCAAATATTATTTCATATCCCAGGTTTGACAACTGAAGGGTTTAAAATACAAAGTGGCACTCTTTAAATATGGAAAAGTACCTCTATGATGAAGCAGGGAGCTATAAGAAAAATTAGAAGTAGAGATGATTCAGGACCAGAGAAGGATAGAATATAAAATAAAGAGTTAAAAAAAAGGGCGGGGGGAGGCAGGAGGGACGGGACACCACAGACATCTATTCCAAGCTAGAATGAGTTTGTGGCAGAATCAGAACTGAACAAAAAAGTCCAATGAAGAAAATTGCAGACAGTGGGGTAACAGTTAACCAAAAGAAAAAATATATATCTAGCAGATTTGCCAGATTGGACTGATTCTCAACATTTATCAAGACTGCGGATTTTTTCATGACAACTCTATGCGGATTTCTTTCCTTCTTCCTTTTTATGAAGGCTTTAGGCAAAGATAAAGTTTTTAAAGAACTAAGTATGGGTTTCCCTGAGACATTTAGCTGAAGAGACACACACTAGCAGTAGAAAGTGGGAAATAAAGAACTATAAGTCATAGGGTCATAGCTATCATTGTAGTTGACAACTGAAGTTAAGCTGATAACAACTATAAACATGTTCTTAAAGACATCCTCTCTGACATGTGTTTTATAGATGTTTCATTTAATCTTTGAACAACCCCAAGAAGATAAAGTATAGTTCCACTTCCTGCAGTGAGAAACTAAAACTCAGAAAATCTGAGGGGCTTTCCTAAAGTTATAGTAAGTGGCAGGGCCAAGATCCAAACCCAGGTCTGACTCTAAAGCTCATACATCATTATGCTGCTTCCAAAGAAAGGGATGGAAAGGGAAACAAGCCTAAAAGTAATCATAGGAAGTAGCCAGAAACTGGCAACCGGTGAGGAGACATTTTAAAAAGAGACCAACTTGTAATTAGCGTCTTCAGAGGAGAGAAGAAAGGAATGATGGTGTCAAGTAAATACTTGAAGGAAAGAAACAAAGGATTCCTGAGCACTCCTGGGGCCTTTGCAAGAAATGTCTTATAGTGACAACTGGCAGAAGACTGAATCTGGAACAACTACAGCTAGAAATTTCCCCAAAAGCTTCAGACTATAAAAGACTTTTACCCTATTATCCATCAGAAGGTAGTTCATCATCAGGAGAATCATTTTATGCTGATTTCTATTGATGACACTCAGTAGATAAACTTCTCCATGTGCCTGATGTTACAATGCAATGAGGGGTGCTGAGGGTTGACAGGGCCATTTTGACCAGGGACTGGAAAATACCAAATTTAAAAAGTAAAATCTCAGTTACATGCCACTTCCAGGAAAGACAGGAAGAGTAGGGAGCTCCAGGACTCAGTCCTTCCACCAAAACAACTGTTAAACAGGCAGAAAATTGTCCGAAAAAAAGATTTTGAAACTCCAGAGGCTAAAAGAACACTGCCACATCCAGGGAAGAGTGGGAGGAAGAGGCTGATAAATTACAGTAAAGAACAATAAACTGCTCTCTCTGCACGGTGGCTACTGGCAGCCAGCCCTCATGCTTGCAGCAGGCTGCCACAGGGTCTAATCCCTGGCTAGCAGCCAGTGACGAAAAGGGAAATAAAAATCCTCTTCCCCAAGAACAGGGGTGTGCACAGCTAACCACTGATGACGGCTTTCGATGAATGAATTTGGATCGCTGGGTCCTGGATCTGAGAGCAGCCATTGTTTCAACCCCACTCTGAACAAAGGTAGCAACAGTCACTGTTTCAACTCTCCCCCAACAGGGTGGAGGTGGTGGAGATTCTACAGACACAGAGCTTCTGCAGGGCTGCAGAGGTAAGTTCGCTGAAGGGCTGCATTTGCTGGGCAGGCAAGGACAGCTCAACTTTGGAGCCATCAGAGAAGTTTTAGGCACCCTTCCTGACCCCTCCACAGGGTACTTTGAAGCCAGTCTACATCCTCTTCATGGGTCCCTGCCTCTGTTTTGGCTGGGAAAGACCAAATTGGGGAAGTCCTCTCTGGGTGACCCTCTTCCCTTAATTTGTGAGACAATGAAAGGAGTGCAAAAAGTTATACATGTGGACAGTCTGGGACAAAAGTCTGCCTGCTTCAGTTACCCAGGAAAGGGAGGATTGTCCCTGTGGGAACCAGAGGGGCCAACCAAACTCCTGTTAACAGGGGAACTCCAAAATAAAGTAACAAGCAAAAGGCCAGGACAAAACACAGGCCCAGTGAATCAGAAAATTCTGCACCCTGTATTGCCTTGGGTAGATCTTCCTCACAGGAGGACTAAAGTTCAGGAAAATCTCCGTCTAAATCACCTTTACAAAACCAAGAAAGAGACATCCCAGGGAGTAAATTCCAGAGTTAACATTTAAAAATATTAAAATGTACAATTTGTAACAAGAGTACAAGACAAAGAAACAGGAATTGATGGCTCGTCCAAAGGAAGAGAATAAAAATGCAGAAACCACCAAAGAAGAAAAGAATATGGACATGCCAAATAAAACCTTTAAAAAAATGATCTTCAAAATGCTTAAAGAGATGAAGAAAAGTATAGAGAAAGAACTATAGGATTATCAGAAAAACAATTAATGAACAATATGAAAGCCTAAGTAAAGAGAAATTTTTAAAAGGAACCAAACAGAAGTACTGGAGTTGAAGACCATAATAACTGAAATGAAAAATGCCCAGAAGGGTTTCAAGAACAAACTGGAGTTGGCAGAAGAATCAGTGAACTTTGAAGACAAGACCTGAAATGACTCAGGCTGAGATGCATGAAAGAAAAAAAGAAATATTAAAAGTGAATCTAGCTTAAGAGAGCTACAGGACACCATTGAGCCCACCAACACACAGGTTATGGGAGTCCCAGAAGAAGAAAGAAAGGGGTAGAAGGAATAGTCAAAGAAATAATGAGAGAACTTCTCAAGCTTAGAATAAGACATGAATATGTACATCCAAGAATCTCAAAGAAAACAAAACCGGACAAACATGAAGAAAAATACACCATCATATACCGATTACACTATCAAATGCAAAGGACAAGGAAAGAGTTCGGAAAGCTGCAAAAAAAAAAAAGCAACATGCTATATATATATATATATATATATATATATGGGGAGTCCCAATAAAACTGAGCACCAATTTCTCATCAGAAACCATGGAGGGAAGAAGGCAGTGGGTTGAAATACTTAAAAGTGCTGAAGAAAAACAAAAGCCAATCAATAATTTTATAGCTGGTGAAAATCTGACAGCATATTAAAAGAAATTTACACCATGATCAAGAGAAATTTACTCCTGGTATGCAAAGATGGTTCAACATTAAAAAGTCAATTAAAGCAATATACACCATATTAATAGAACAAAGGGAAAAAAACAGCATATCATCACAATCGACATAGAAAGGCAATTGACGAAATACAGCACCTTTCTTGATAAAAACACTTAGAACACTAGGAAGAGAAGGAAACTTCCTCAACATGATAAAGGGCATATATGAAAAGTTCACACTAACACGTTACTTAATGGTGAAAGACTAAAAGCTTTCCCTCTAACATCAGGAACAAGACGAGCATGCCCGCAGTCGCGACTGTTATTCAACAATGTACTGGAAGTTCCTGCCAGAGCAATTAGGCAAGAAAAGGAAAAAGAAGGCATCAAATTGTGAAAGGAAGAAGCAAAACGTTCCCTATTTGCAAATGATATGATCCTACATACAGAAAATCCTGAAAAATCCAAAACAAAGCTCCTGAGGTAATAAATGAATTCAGTAACGCGGCAGAGTACAAGATCAACACCGATAATCAGGGGAAACGGACTTTGGCCCAGTGGTTAGGGCGTCCGTCTACCACATGGGAGGTCCGCGGTTCAAGCCCCGGGCCTCCGTGACCTGTGTGGAGCTGGCCCATGCGCAGTGCTGATGCGCCCAAGGAGTGCTGTGCCACACAGGGGTGTCCCCCCATAGGGGAGCCCCACGCGCAAGGAGTGCACCCGTAAGGAGAGCCGCCCAGTGCGAAGGAGGGAGCAGCCTGCCGAGGAATGGCGCCGCCCACACTTCCCGTGCCGCTGACAACAACAGAAGCGGACAAAGAAACAAGACGCAGCAAAAAGACACAGAAAACAGACAACCGGGGGAGGGGAGGGGAATTAAATAAATAAAAATAAATCTTTAAAAAAAAACAAAAAACACCCATAATCAGTAGTGTTTATATATGCAAGTAAGGAATGATGGGAAGAAAAAAAATCAAGGAAAATAATTCTACTCACAATAGCAACTAACAAAATCAAATAGGAATAAATCTAACCAAGCATGTAAAGGACTTGTACACAGAAAACTACAAAACACTGCTAAAAGAAATCAGAGAAGACCTAAGTAATTGGAAGGATATTGTGTTTATGGATGGGAAGACTAAATTAATTGTCAAGATGTCAATACCACCCAAAACAATTTATAAATGCAATGCAATCCCAGCCAAAAGTCCAACAACCTTCTCTGCAGAAATGGAAAAGCCAATCATCAAATTTATATGGAAGGGTATGGGGCCCCAAATAACTAAAGTCATCTTAAAAAAGAATGAAGTTGGTGGACTGACACTTCCTGATCTTAAAATTTATTACAAAGTCACAGTAATCAAAACAGCATGGTACTGACACAAGGACAGACATATAGACCAATGGAGTCTGAGAGCTCAGAAATCAACCCTCACATTTATGGCCAACTGATTTTTGAAAAGGTGGCAAAGACCACTCAATAGGTAAAGAATAGTCTCTTAAACAAACAGTGCTGAGAAAACTGGACCTCCATTTGCAAAAAATAAGGAGGACCCCTACTTCACAACATATATAAAAATCAACTCAAAATGTATCAAAGATGTAAATATAAGAGCTAAAACTATCAAACTCCTAGAAGAAAATGTAGGAAAATATTTTCAAGACCTTGTGTTAGGTAATGGTTTTTTATACTTTACACCCAAAACACAAGCAACAAAAGAAAAACAACAGATAAAATAAATATAAAATAAACTTTGAAACTTTTGATCTTCAAATGACTTGTGATCACAGAAGTAAAAAGACAACCCACACAATGAAAGAAAATATTTGGAAACCACATATCCAATAAAGGATTTATTTTTTAGATATCCAGTATCTAAAAAGAAATCCTTCAACACAACAACAAAAATATAAACAATTTAAAAATGGGCAAAAGACCTGAAAAGACATCTCTCCAAAGAAGATATACAATTGGCCAGAAGGCACATGAAAAAATGCAGTTTGGCATTTTCTTACAAAGCTAAACATAGGCTTACCATAAGATCTAGCAAATGTGCCCCTGTTTACCCAAATGAGTTGAAAACTTATTTGACACAAAGTCCTACAAACCTGCACATTAATGTTTATAGCAGCTTTATTTATAACTGCCAGAACTGGAAGCAACCGAGATATCCTTTGATGGGTAAATGGGTAAACTGTGACACATCCATACAATGGAGTATTATTCAGCAATAAAAAGAAATAAGCTATCGGGAAGCAGACTTGGTCCAATGGATAGGGTGTCCGCCTACCACATGGGAGGTCTGCGGTTCAAACCCCAGGCCTCCTTGACCGGTGTGGAGCTGGCCCATGCGCAGTGGTGATGCGTGCAAGCAGTGCCGTGCCACACAGGGGTGTCCCCTGCATAGGGGAGCCTCACCTGCAAGGAGTGTGCTCCATAAGTAGAGCTACCCAGCGTGAAAGAAAGTGCAGCCTGCCCAAGAATTGCTCCGCACACATGGAGAGCTGACACAACATGATGCAACAAAAAAAACACAGATTCCCAGTGTCGCTGATAAGGATAGAAGCGGTCACAGAAGAACACACAGCGAATGGACACAGAGAGCAGACAACTGGGGGTGGGGAGGGGAGAGAAATAATAATAAATCAATCTTAAAAAAAAAGAAGCTATCAAGCCACAAAAAGGAATGGAGAAACTTCAAGGCATATTGCAAAGTCAAAGAAGTCAGTCTGAAAAGGCTATATACTGTTTGATTCAAGCTATAGGACATTACAGAAAAAGCAAAAACAAGAGAGCAGTAAAAAGATTAGTGGTTGCCAGGAGTTCAGGAGAAGGAAAGAAGGGATGAATAGATGGAGCACAAGGCATTTTTAGGACAGTAAAACTATTCTGTGTGATACTATAATCGTGGATACATGACATTACACATTTGTCCAAATCCAAAGAACTGCACAATACAAAGAGAGAACAATAATGTAAACTATGGGATTTAGTTATTATCTATTGGATAGCACTGTAAAAGTTTAAACAGATGTACTTAGCTCTGAAAGCCACCTAAATTAGACGGGGAGACAACAGATTGGCAGTAGTTGACTATTTTCTGGGTCAATTCCTGTCCTATATCTGGGTTTCAGTTATCACATCTGAAAAATAAGGAGTCATGTTTTTACTAATTCAATGGTTCACTACTGGCACTGTAGTTACGTAGACATGTTGTTATCCCTAGATGATGTACCTAAATATTTTAAGATACACCTAAAATGAATCAGAGAAAAAAACTATCTGTGTCAACTCACACATATATCTATAAAACATATACATACATACATGCCTTATTTATATAAAGATAATCCAATATGACAAAATGTTACTTATCTAATCTAGGTGGTGTACAGATGTTCATTTTGTCTTTCAACTGTTCTGTTTGAAAAATGTAATAAAATGCTAAGAAAATAATACAGCATGTATTACATCTTCACATTCTGCCATACCCCCCATCATATGCAGACACTAAGTCACTGATATTGAATTAACAGGGACCAGAAACACTCCATAAATACACGTCTTGTGACCAAAGTCCAGGCTAGCAGGCACTGGGTTTTTTGGGTTTTTTTTTTCTTAAGATTTATTTATTTTTTATCTATTTCTCTCCCCTTCCCCCCAGCTGTCTGCTCTCTGTGTCCTTTCTACTGTATGTTCTTCTGTGACTGCTTCTATCCTTACCAGCAGCACCAGGAATCTGTGTTTCTTTTTGTTGTGTCATCTTGTGTCAGCTCTCCGTGTGTGCGGCGCCATTCTTGGGCAGGCCGCACTTTCTTTCGCGCTGGGCGGCTCTCCTTACGGGGCGCACTCCTTGAAAGTGGGGCTCCCCTATGCGGGGGACACCCCTGCGTGGCATGGCACTCCTTGCACGCATCAGCACTGTGCATGGACCAGCTCCACACGGGTCAAGGAGGCCCGGGGTTTGAACCGCAGACCTCCCATGTGGTAGGCAGAAGTCCTATCTATTGGGCCAAGTCTGCTTCCCCTGGCAATGTTTTTGAGCTCTGCCTGCCTAGCTAGATGTTCGTGTACATTAAATGTGTTTAGAAAGCAACGAGGCTAAAGGGATGGATAAGGACTTTGAAGCAGGGCAGACTTAGGCAGAAATTCTTACTACCATTTCTCACCTTACACGGATATTAAGAAAAATCATCTATGTTTTCTAACGATAAATCATTTCAGCCTTCAAATGATAAATGGACTGTGAAAGTTCCTCACATGAATATAATACTTTCAACTTTACAAAACACTCTTACAAATACATCTCAGATGTAAAAGCAGACTATGAAAGGCTGAACCAAGTGCCCAGAGCTAGTGAGAGTTAAAGCTGGGCCTTGAACCTCGTCTGTCAATCACAGTTCAGTGCTCTTCTACAGCACCACTTTGCTCTTCCTGTGAGAGGGGAGGAAGTACTTGGTGACTCTTATGACTGCCCTACTCCTCATACAATGGCCTGCAATTTAGCATGCCCCACATGTGGATGGCCTTGTGACATTCAGGTTAAAAAAGATACCTTCTCAAAGACCAAACAAGAATACTATGTCTAATTCAAATTAAAAAGGAATGAAAGTAGAGTCAAGGTCAATTATTCCACAGAAAGCAGACACCCAAAGCCACAAAGAGATTCCTTACCAAGGGCTTCCAAGCGTTCCATTTGCTCTTCTCTCCATTTACGAATACTTTCAGGCTCTGACTGCAATCGATCCACTTGTGAAATAGCTGCATAACTGTCTGTTGGACCATTGCTCTCCTTAACACAAAACACAATTATGCTCTATCAGTACTTCATCTAAGTTAGAATAGAACCCCTGGTGTATACAACATGGATGGCTGCTATACAATGTTCAAAGATTGAAAATAAAGGTTTATTACTCTAAAAACACAACCTTATATGCCAGTAGGGTGCTTTCAACATTACTGCACCATATGGGAGGCAGAGATGTATTATTCTACCTGTCAATAAATGGGACATGAAGGGGAAATAGGAAAATTTTGGGAGTGGATGAGGGGTGGGGTGAACTGATTACAAAACAGCATTTTCAGTTTTTGCTTTTTCATTTGACAGGGATTAAATGATACTTTCAAAGTAATAAAGGTAAATATACAGCAAAGTAAGCCCTTGGACCCAAGACTTCTAAATGTTATCATACTAGGCAAAAAAAGGTCATTTAAAGTCACCTAGTCATAATTTGTAAACTCTAGAAAAGAGAGTCCAAAGAGAGATATATAATTACCATACTCAGCAAGAGAGAGAGGGGTAAAAAAGGCAAATATGAATCACAAGTGGTAGTGGGGGTATGACTCTTCTTTGTAGTGTGTAAGATCTGGGAGCCGATAAATAAATTGATAAATATTCAAAGAGATGTTGTGGCAGTTTGAGATTATTTTTATGAATCCCAAAAAGAGAAAGATTATGTTTGTAAACTAATCTATTCCTCCAGGTGTGATACCCTGTGATTGCATTAAATTCAGTTGAGGGACCTTTGATTAGATTACTTGCTAAAATCGATTTAGGATTTTTGAATGGACTAAGTCAATGAGGAACGACTCAGGTTGAGTCTCTGCCCTCGTACTGGATCTGATATAAATGAAACGCAGAGAGAATCACTCAGACACACACAGGAAAAGAGACGCTCAAGGAACTGAGGCCCTGGGGAAAGATGAGCCATTTGCCAGATAGCCTGCAGCTGAAACTGGGAAGAAAGCAGAGCAGCTGTGCCTGAGAGAAGTTGCCCACTAAGAGACAAGGCCTATGTCTGGTTGCCCTCAGCTGGGCTCCAGGAGACAGTACACCCCAGAGAAGGGAGAGACCAGACAGAGATTGATGGCCATCTTGCATCAACACACAGCAGCTGATTTTGGTGAGAAAGCATCTCTTATGTTCCCTTGAACTGGACTTTTCACACTCTTGGAAGTGTAAGCTTTTACTCCAAATAAATACCCTTTATAAAAGCAACACATTTCTGGTATTCTGCATGGGCAGCCCTTTGGCAAACTAAAACAGATGTCAATCTTTAGAGAATTACTTCAACTGTTGAACTGGTTAGGGAAATCTACCAGGTTAACATAGACTATAAAGAAAGAGAATAAAGTATTAATAACTAAATAATTAGGATTTTCCATGTGCTAGACGCATAAAAGCTTTATCTCCCAGTCGCTTCGAAAGTTAAGTTTTATTCCCATATCACAGTTGGGGAGTTAAATTGAGGCACAGAGAAACAAATGACATGTCCAAATTCACAGCTAGTAAATGGTAAAACCAGAATCTGAACACAGTTCTGTCCTAGAGTCCAAGCTCTAAACTGGGATTGGAAACTATGGTCCAGGCCAGTTGCCTATTTTTGTAAAGTTTTTTTTGTTTTATTTTGTTTTCTACTGGGAAAAACAATGCCCATTTGTTTAATATATGTTACAGCAAAAGAGTAGTTTCTTGTCTTGAAAGACTATATATAGCCCATAAAGTTTCAATTATTTACTATCTGGCCCTTTACAGAAAAAGTTTGTCCATCCCTGGCCTAAACCAACTAGGTAAATCTTATTCTCATGCCAGAATTAATTGGTACAGGGATGGACAGAAACCAGGTACAAGCAAATCACATTATCTCCTGAGTACTGATTGGTCCTCAGGGATATTCAAGACTTGTTTGGTGGTTGGGGGAAAAGGGAAAAAACCCACCTTGTTCTAGATAAATATGATGTCTTTACATGAAGCCTGGAACCACTGTGGGTCATTCTGCTACCATGAGAAAAGTCTTGAGTACAAAACTGCCAAACACAGTAGGCAGAACCAGGGTCCTGGACCAAGCACAACTAGACTAATTTGGAGTTCTTTCAATTACACGAAGCAATAGGTTCTCTTTATTGTTTAAGCTTGTGCAAATTGGGCTGGCAACCAAAAGCTCCCTTCTGAAATAATGTTGGTCACCACAAATACCCAACCCTCTAAAAATACAATCTAAAAGATTGAAATTTTGGCCCCACACATAATACCTCTGTTACCTTAGACAACTGGTTTAACTTCTATGTGCCTCGGTTTATTCATCTGTAAAATGGGAATAACAATACTAAAGGTACCTTGGGTCACCGTGAGAACTGACACAGTGCCTGGCACAGTGTTTAAATTAGCCATTATCATTATGATGGAGAACCTGAGAACAAAGTTGGTAACCTTGGGACAGGTCAGTAACATTTTAAAAGAGTGTTCTTTTTGTTCAATGCCACTTGTCTTCAAATCCTTTCAATTTGGTAGGTTAACACACCAGCTACTAATACACCCAAGAAAGTCAGAGGATTGCAGTGTCTCCTTAATAAGTCAATTCAAATAGCAGAAAGGAAGACTCTTGAGCACTATCATTTAACAAAATCAGAGTATTCTGTACCTGGTAGTATTCGCCATTCATCACTCCATCAACAGCATCTGTAAAACATAAGATTTCAGTCTATCAGTTAGGGCTGGTCAAATGCTGGGTCAAAGGATTCAAAAGATTATATAGTATAATATAGTATTACATGCTGTAGGTACCATAAGCTACTAAATGTTACCCCTGAGCTATTTGATATAACAGTGAAAACTTTTCTATTTAATGAAATCAAGATGTGCTTATATTCAAATGCCAAGTGACTTAACCAAAATGTGGATAAATCTGCCCCTAATCTCCCAGCCCAAAAGCTTTTGATATTCTCCTTTTTTGGCTGCAGAGATGACAAATGTAATCTTGGCAAAAGAGTCTCATAGAGCAAAAACGTTTTTCTACGAACACTATGGAGAAGACAAAGGAAAAGCATGGTCTGCAATCATCCAAGGTATGCTCACCTCTGCAATCACAGAGTTGTTTCACTTTTTCAAACAAAGTGCTTTCTTGGGGGTTAGCTCTATCCATCCTAGCTAGAGTAGGTCTGACACCCAAGGGTCCTACAGTTGAGACTTCTTACTAATTCCTCTAGCCCAACTACAATTAGTCCAAAACAGTAAGGTCTGAGTATTCCAAATTAAGTCAGTGCTTTAAGTATGCAAGTTACAAAAACTCAACATGTGATGTACAATCCAGTCTTTCTGACAGAATTCATGAGCTAAATGACAAAAGTCCATCTCAAAAATACGAAAAATGTCCAAGTAAGACCTACATACCATCTACCCATAAGGTATAAAATGGTGGTCCAGGCCCAAACACATTTGATTTAAAATACAGAAAGCAAGATTTTCAGTTTTTCAGGGAGGAGGGAGGAGGAGCAGGGAGACAAAAGACTGGTAATACTGGGCCTGCATTCCTGAAGTGGTGATAAATGTCTAGAACCAAGGACCATCTTTTTTTTGTCTTTATGAGGTCCCCATATACCCCCCACCCCCCTCACCTCACTCCTCCCCCTGTAACAACAACCTCCTCCATCATCATGAGACATTCATTGCACTTGGTGAATACATCTCTGAGCACAGCTGCACCTCATAGTCAATGGCAAGGACCACCTTCAGATGGAAGAATGCTCTGGCCAATTTGCCAGTCGTTACTAGTCGCACTTTTATTTTTTACCCCATTCTGTCTCTCACTAATTCAGTTACCTGACTGGCCCCTGTAAGCACACTGGCCCTTGCTAAGGAGCTATGGAAGGGCTGCACACCTTCCCTCTGGAGTGGCTGTTCTGCCATCCTTTGAGAGCTGCAATGGAACCACCATAAAATTTTAACTTCCACCTATTCTGTAGCTGTTAGGTGATGCACGTTTACTCTCTACTAGTGGAACTTCCAATATTTTGTGCAAAATTTTTCAAACTTCTGTGACTGTCTTATTACACACAGTGGGAGGGGGAAGATGGGAGAGATGAACCAAAAAAAGGTAAAAGGAACCCCAAATAGTGTGGGTCATCACTGTTTTCCTATAGGCCTCATACAGGATCTCAACTTTGTTCTTTCCTCGTGATGGGGAACATCATCATCAAATAAACACCTCCGGCTTTCTTAGTTCCTAACTTATTAAACCCAACTTGAACTATTTTCCAAACCAACCCTAATATTTAATCCTTTCTTTTGGTCTTATTTCTCCCAATTCCCCTTCCATTGGCTATGGGAGAATTTAAAAACTTTTATAGATCATTTCCCCACCATGCTCTTCCTGATAACAAAATAGCCACTGTTTTGTTTTTTTTTTTAAAGGAAAATGGCAAATATCATGTAATTCCATTATACAACCAAAGCACTTGTTTCTATCTTTTCAGTTTGTCTAATATAGATACACGAAATTTCCTTCAGCAAAAGTGGCCTCCTACACCATATGCTTTTTTTTTTTTTTTAAAGATTTATTTGTTTCTCTCCCCTCCCCCCCCCAACCCCGGTTGTCTGTTCTCTGTGTCTATTTGCTGCATCGTCTTTGTCCGCTTCTGTTGTCGTCAGCGGCACAGGAATCTGTGTTTCTTTTCATTGCGTCATCTTGTGTCAGCTCTCTGTGTGTGCGGCACCATTCCTGGGCAGGCTGCACTTTCTTTCGTGCTGGGCGGCTCTCTTTATGGGGCTCACTCCTTGCACGTGGGGCTCCCCTACACGGGGGACACCCCTGCGTGGCAGGGCACTCCTTGCGCACATCAGCACTGCACATGGGCAAGCTGCACACAGGTCAAGGAGGCCCGGGGTTTGAACCGCGGACCTCCCATGTGGTAGACGGACGCCCTAACCACTGGGCCAAGTCCGCTGCCACCATATGCTTTTTAGCAATCTATTTATCCATATCATTAAATTCTCAACTTTCTTTTAGTATGAGGAACACTAAACACTGGTGGTTAGTGAGTATGTTAAACAAAACATATTTTATTCCAATATAATTCTGATACTTTTCTTAATTTCTCTAATTGTTCTATTCATATACTTCATTTTATAACAGCACAAAAATGACTCAGGGACAGGATGTGGCTCAAAAGGTTGAGTGCCTGCTTCCCACATGGGAGGTCTGGGGGTTCCATCCCCAGTGCTTCCTAAAGATAAACAACAATTAAACAAAAAAAAAGGCAATTCAGGGGAGCCAATGTGGTTCAGTGGTTGAGCCCGGCTTCCCACATATAAGGTCCCAGGCTCATTCCCCAACCTCAGTACCATTAAAAAAAAAAAAAAGGAATACTTTCTTAGAGTTCCTATTTTGTCACTACTATTTTATTACTTTAAGTTATTTTGTATGCTAACTACCCATATAATTTTTTAACCATTCTGTCAAATTTTGAGGATACAAAGTTTACCAAAATAAATATTTTGGGAGCATATGCATTTGCTCCTCTGTAATAAATTCCTTGATGTAGAACTACCAAGTCACAGGATATATTATTTCCATAACTTCTAAAACACTGACTACTTGCTTCCTAATAGTCCGCCAATTTATATTACTATCAGCAGCACAAGTGCCCCACTTCTCACCACCATTCATTGATGCTGGAAACTGTTCTATCATGTTTAGTTTTTCCTAATTTGGCAGGCAAAAAACTTGATGGTAGCTTTGATGTGCAACTCTTATTTCCTGTGAGATAATCACGTATCTGACATCTGATTTTCTTCTTTACTGAATGGTCTGAGTTTTGCCCACTTCTTAAATCACTTATCTTTTTATCTCTAAGTGTTCTTTCTGTATTAGATATCCTTTCATTTTAGCTTTTGATTTGGATTTCTATCACCTACAACTGCTTATCAGTTTTTCATTTACGGTTTCTGCATTTGCTTTTATGCTTACGATATTACTCTAGTAGTTTCTCTGTACTTCAAAAAATGTCTCTTTAGTCCACCTGGAATTTATTTTTGTGTAAGGTGGGAAAGAGTGAGACAGTTGTATTATTTATTTATGTATTTTTTGAGGTACCAGGATCAGGGATGGAACTCCAGACCTTGTGTGCAGGAAGCCGGTGCTCATCCACTGAGCTATACCAGCTATCCTGAATTGTTGTTTTTTTTTCATTTGTTTTGCTTGTTTTGTTTTTGTTTTTAGGAGGTACCGGGGAGCGAACCTGGGACCTTGTAGGTGGAAGCAGGCAATCAACCACTTGAGCCATATCCGCTCCCAAGTGAGAGAACTTTAAAGCCTAGAGCCTACAATGGCTAGTCTGGCTAGGCCTACATTCCAATTAATATATTACAGCTTACATACCAACAATTCAGTTAATAGATTCCAACCCAGGGCCTTTTCCAATAGGGCAGAGACTTTGATTACTTCTCCATACACAAAATTAGAGGCAATCCTTATCTAATACCTCTTTCTAAACCACCTGTCACCTGTGCTCTAGGTCTGAAGACACTGGGGCACATGCTTTAAGCTATTTGTTACTGGACTGACACTCTTATATGAACCAACTCCTGGCCCAAGAGAAAGAATACTCTGTCACTACAGATACATGCAGAAAAGGCAACTGGGGCCTCAACTTACTAGGATATCTAAGCTAAGAAACCCGATGCCCCAGAAGGAAACTTTCTAGGACACTTCAGGAACTCCAGACAAAAACAAGGGCCAGAGTCAGTTTCCAAAGGTGAAAGACTCTTTGTCCCTAACCATTTTAAGTCAGGCAGACCTGAGTATGAATTATTCCAGCAGAGTCATTTATTACCTTGCTACCTTAGGAACACTGCTTAATCTCCATGAGCATCAGTTCTCTGATCATGCACAAGATTTCTCTGAACTTCTCTCTCCACCATTGCTACCAATAAAATTACTCTCCCCCTCCAGAAAGCTTTCCTTTAATTCAACTACCCCACTTTTTTCTCTCCTTCAAGAAAGGATCTGTCAGAAACATAGTAAATACAGTCTCACTGCTGTACTCACGATAGACCCTTGTCTCTCCTATTCTTCCTCAGGCCTCACGACTGAGGGCCTTTTAACAGCTCTAGGCTTGTGCTGCCTCCTTCTTGACCATTTGTTTTTCTTCACTAACCCATCAAACCACATCACCCACCTGGTTTCCTGCCTAATAACTTATTTCTCCTCCATGGGTCTCCAAAGCCAACCCCCTCACACCCCACCCCGGTTTTTATCTGTCTCCATCCTCCGTCAGAAACAGAGCTCCCTCAAATTTCCTCAGTACACCCTAAAAGGAGGGGGGGAGGAAGGGAGGGGACAGGCAGGGAGGGAGAGGAAGGGGGAGAGAGAATCCAACCAGTTCTCTAATCCCCAGAGGAAGTGCTGACCAGTACGCTATTAGAAACCTCAACCACTGTGAGGGATTCTGGCTTAAAGTAACTAAATGCTTAGTACACTAACAGAGTTCTTCCTAGGAACTTAGTCAGCAATCATCCCTTCCTTCCTTTTGCTGAAAGCTGGATGCACAAGAGACCTTAGTGTGCAACTCCATTCTCATCCTTTACCTCCCCAAACTGCCCATTACCTAGATCTGCCAGTTCTATACAGGATCCATGAACATGACTCTTTTTGCCCATTCTTTTGGCAAACATGTAGGTACCTACTATGAGCCAGACACCCTACTAGGCATTGGGGATAAAACTGTGAGCAGGAATAATGCTGTCCTTGAGTCAGGCCAGGAGTCTGCTTTTCCCAACTCTGTCCTACCCAGAGTAGCCACAATTGCCTTTCAAAAATAACTATCTCTTACCCCACCACACCCCTGCTAAAGTAACTGCAAAAGAACATGATACAGTCTAAGGGTGGGGAGACTTAGGACTCAGCTACCAACCTGCCATTTTTTTTTTAAGCAAACCACTTCTAGGACTCCGTTTTCTCTTCTATTAAATGAGAGAGGTAAAATAAGGATCTAAAAAGCAAATTTTATGATTCTCAGGCAAATGCTAAAGATCACCCAATGAAAATACCACCTAACCACTTAAAAGTCAACTTAATCTCCCAGCCACAGCCCAGTTCAGTCTAACCTGCTTGCTATAAACTGCACATTTATGATCCAGGCAATTCTAGAGAATATTAAAAGCTCGCTTCTGAGAATATACTCCTGATCCCTATTCTCCATGGTACCATTTTCAGTTCATATTTAAGTTCTTAATGGGAGATTTTCTCCCACTGCCACAACGAAGTGTCAAACACAGGTATGATATTCAAAGGTCAAACTAGCATCCCATCAGCCCCTACCCTTTTTTTTTTTTTCTTGAATTCGACAAAAGTCACACCGTATTTTCTATTCACCTCCTCTTCCCTCCCTGATTGGTCCAAGCTAGTCTTAGGTTCCACTTAGGCAACACAACCTGCTGTTCCCAGGAGAGCACACTCCAGAAGTACAAAGAAGTAGTAACTCGAACACCATTCAACAAATGCTAAACTCCTATCCCTCTTGAGCTCGAGTTTCTTTCTCTAGAGCTGGAACATCTTTCTTGAGTTCCTTCTTCACTCTTCGCCCCCTCCCTTAACCCAACATTCTGCACACCTTATGTGTTTAAATGCTGAAGAGCACTGTCATTTTTTTTGTTTCTTAAATGTCTCAAAAACTACACTGCTACTCTATTTCTGCCCCCCTTTCTTCGTAACCTTTTCTGTGCTGGCCTCACGCTTGCTTGTAAGTGTGGCCACACTGCGCTGATTCAGAGATTAGGCTCAAAGCACAGCAAGTGCTTAATGAAAACTTGCTGAATAGAACCGGCTTCCTCGGCCCGAGTGCCACCTTTATTTTCTTTGCCTTCTCAGCTTCGCGGGCCAAGAACACACTCACAGAACGGAGTAGGCTTCTCTACTCCACATTTCTGCATGACTGAACAGAGTCTCGTTTCCTCTTTCCACTCTGCCCTTCCCTCCCAGTTCAACAAAGATTAGGAGTATTACAAAAAAGCTCTCGGACCCACTTTGGCCCGAATTCTCAGACAAGTCCTCTTGCCCCAACCGCGCCTGCACTCTCACCCGGAACCCCCGGCGGCTCGCCGTGTGGCTGGGGCCCAGGGGCGCCGCCGTCCAGGATGGCGAAGGCCTCATCATTCTCGATGCCCGCAATCTCGCTCTCCTGCTGTGCCAAGAAGGCCGCAGCCGGATCTTCTTCACCCGCGCCGGCCACTCCGTTCCCCAGCGCAGGACCGCCTAGGGCGCCTGCGGGGGAGCCGAACGGATCTACCTCTGCCATGGTAGGTAATTTAACGGCACCGACACTGACGCTGAAAGACTAACCAACCGACCCACCGACACCGCGCCCAGCAGCGGCCGCTGTAGTAGCAGCTGCGATAGGAAGACAAGCAGGAGGAGGGAGAAGGCGGAAGCGGAAATCCTGCCCCTATATCCGGTTGGTCTAGACAGTTATGAAGAACAGGAGAGGGAACAACCAATCAGAGCCCACTCTTCGTTCAAGAGCTACCCAATCAGCAGGAGGAGGAGGGCGCCTAGAGAAATCTCGTGACTCCGGTCGCGCTGGAGATGAGGGAGGTGAGTCCTGGGGTCTCGAGGGAGGCGGAAATGGCGCTTGACTTAAAGCAGCTTTATCCGCCCCGCCCTCAAGAACCGGTCTGACTCAAAGGGCCATCAGCTGCCTGCGATTTTAATTCTGTACCAGGAGGTGAGGTGAAGTTAGGGCGGCGGTGATTGGCCGATTACAGAAGAGGCAAATCGCGCTCGCTTTTTGAAAGTCAAGTTTCCTATTTGGTAAAATGGGAACAAGAATTCCTGCACTACCTTCCTCACAGGATTATTGGGAAAGCTAAATCCGTTAGCGGATATGGTCTGGCTTACAAAAAAACAAAACAAAACAAAAAATTAGTTAACCCATTCACCCAGCCTGGAGCTTTTTCCCCTTAGAGCAGACTAACAAAATGCAATTGATTCAAATCCGCTGATTTTCCTCCCAGTAAGTATTTTTATACAAAGGTGAATGTATCCCATTTTACTAAGCGCTTTTATATAAGACAGTATGATTTTTCGGCGCTAGATAGACGTTTCCGGGACTGGAAAATTCTTCGGGTTGTCGAAAAACAAATCCTGTAAAGAGGGACTGTTTTCGAAAAAATTATTGCGAGGCAAGGAAGGAACTATTGCACTAGGGAGAAGACTCTGATCCCTGAGTCTTAAGCTAATTACATGGGGAAGGGTGGTTCTTTGCAGTATGCTGTTTCCCAGACTACAAAGGTTGAGGGTATTTATTAACCTCTGTTTTCTAGAATCGCAGGGCTTAGTAAAAGTTTAACATTGTCAGGGATCACCTGTCATGGGGAAATTAAGACCTTAGTGTGTGAGCGAGTCAGTCATTTAGGGAGTCTCTGAGCAAGAAGAGACCCAGGTCTCCTGGGCATCACAGCACCTCCATAATGGTACTTGCTACGACCTTGTTTATGTACAAACATTCCCTAGCTAAGGGCAGCAGAAACTTGCTTTTTAAAAAAAAAAATTTCCTTCAGTACTTCTTTTAAATCAGGAGCATGTTAATAACATGGCTCGTTAATTTCTACACTATAGAAATGATGATAGGGTGATTCCAGTTACTCATGCTCATGTTGAGGAGCGATGCTTATGCAGTGGCCAGCAGTGGCATTCTCTTCCACCACCGCCACCCTGAAAATTAAAAACATAAACAGCCGGAGGTCAAAGGTACTTCCAGAGATAGTCAACAAAGGACAGGTAAATGTTTTGTTTTTAAATACATGCATCTTTGATGATTTTTTTAAAAAGAATATTTATTTTACTTAAAATAGGTATTTGCTTTTTAAATCATTTTAAGTATAGAATGTAGAGAGTTTTGAAAAAAAATTTAAGAAACTTAAAATGTTAGGGCCTGCAACTGACCCAGTCTTCTGCTGCTTAGGAGGTTAATCTGGTCCCTGTGGGCAGGATGGGTGGGTTCAAAGGCTGTGGATAAATAAGTCCAGGAGTGACATGATGAAGGTCTGGGCAGGACGATGATGTAGAGCTGAATAGGAGCATTGATCCCGGAGTGGGTCCCACCACCCTCCAGTGGTACCCAACTGGCATGGTGACTGACTGGAGGTAGGGGCTAGGAGAGAGGCAGGGGGAAAAGATACTGAGGTCATGAGTCTGTGAAATTGCCTGGACCAGAAAGTAGCTAGAGGTGTGCTCAGGAGAACAGTGGGACTGCAGATAAAGACTGGAGAGGGGAGAACTGCGGATGGCTGGGTGTGAAGGAGACAGAGGGGTGAGTCAGATGGAAGGAGGTCTGTATAGAGCTGGGCCGTGGGAATCAAGGAGAAAGAGGATTTTCAGAAAGGGAGTGACTGGCAGAAAGGTCAAGAGTGTGGGAGTCTTGAGCAGATGCTGTTGGCCATCAAGATCACTGGTGACCTTGGTGAGGGAGGCATGAGTGAGTGCTGGAGTGGAAATCAGATTGCACTGGGTTGAGGAGTGAAACTGTAGTGGGCATGGCTTGAATTTTCCTGCCTACTATCCAATTCATCTATCAGCACTTCGATTTTTTCCTTCTTTTTCAGTTGTATGTTTTGGATGGAGCTGACCACCCCACGTGACTCAGGCCTGACCAATTAGAACATTCCATCCCCTGGGTAAATGATTGGCTCAGGAATGGACAAGTGAGTCAGTTTTAGGACTTTTGCTAGAATATTTGGGAAAGAATCACTCTTTAACCGGGGATGACAAGTTGGCAAGATATATACTTGCAACGTCTGTGGCCATCTCACCATCAAGAGAGAAACCGGCTGAGAATGAAGCCAACACAGAGGAAAGTAGAGGGCAAGAGAGACAGCTTGCTGCTGGCATCACTGAGTACCTGGATCCAGCTATGCTTGAAGTGAGAGATCTACTTCTGTACTTTTCAGTTCTGTGAACCAATTTCTTTTCCTTCAGACACTTTCGTGTTGTGTTTCTGTCACTTGCAGCTGAAAGAAATTTGCCTGATATAGCTTGAGATGTGAGGGCAAATGTGAGTATGGAAGACTTAGAAAAGTTGGCAGTGAGGAAAGATGAGAGAGCTGTAGTTAGAGAAGACTGTAACATTGTGGGTATATTAAGATAGGAGAAACTTCCATAGTTTTGTAGACAGAGGAGAGGGGGGACCTTGAAGTTATAGAAGAAGAAAGAGGTGTTAGCAAGGATGGGCTGAGGAAGGAGGATTTTAAAAGCAGAGACAAGGGTTAGGTCATACTCTACCAAGGGACTCAGTTGCTCAAAATGAGAATCAGAAGAGAGGGAAGAGATGTAGAACTGCCAAGGGGAAGCCTAGTAGGTAATGACCAAGAAAGATATAAGAGGACCGTTCCACTTTAGACCTTCTGGGTGCACAGTGAGCCCGGCTAACAGTCCTGAGACTCTGAGAGCAGAAAAAGTACAGAGAGTGAAGGTCTGGAATTGGAATTGGAAAGGAGCCTAGCCAGGGCCTCTGGGGCAAGAGAAACCTTGAGAGAGAAAGAGAATAGTGGTGAGGGGAGTTCCTGGCCTGGATGGGATGGGAGGGACGAGGAGTGGGAAGTATTGGGTGGTCAATTAGGGAAGAGCCCTGGACTCTAAAGGAGGCAAAGATCAGGCTTCTGCAGGCTCCTCCCTCCTCAGAACTCTCCCAGAGCCAGTTGTTTCTGAAGGGTCCTGAATGAGAAGTCAAGACACCGTGCCTGCCCATGAGAGCCAAGAAAGGATCTTATCCAGGATAAGGGCAGTGAGAAACAGGTACAAATGACTGTGATTTGTGATGGTGAAACTGGGACGGGGTCAGGTAAAGATTATGCTGGCATTGACAAGCAAAAAACTGAAAAGACATAGGGAGGCTAGATCATATTTGTTAGGGAGGTCCTGAAAAAGCTTCATAGAGAGATAATTACTTGCTCAGAGTCTATGTCTCTCACTAGACCTTTAGGTGAGGGCAGGATCACCTTTGTATTCTCAGGACCTAGCACTAGATCAGGCACATTAGCAGGTGCTCAATAACACATTTGTTGATGGAATTAACATTTGAGACAGTCTCAGGGGAGGAGGACTGTTAAACAGATGGGATGGAGGGAAAGAGAAAATTCTCTAGGCAGAGGATGGTGCTATGCTTGGAGAAGTGACTTGCCTAAATGATGTAAAAATCAGGAGAGCAGATAGATTAGGCTAAGAGGAACCCATGGAGGAGGCAAAAAATGGCTAGCAGGAATATAGTAAACTAGGAAAGAATGATGTCAAAAGAAGTCAAAGGGGAAGATTCTATCAGTCATCTGGGTAATTTGTGTAAAATATCTGGGCTCCACTTCCATAGATTCTAATGCTGTCAGTTTTGGTGTGGGAGCTGGCCTAATGTAGCAGGTACAGATTTTCAATTCATAAACTTGAGTGTGCAGAGAAAATTCATCTATTATTTTATATAGCCAAACAATTTCTAGCTTGAGCCTCCATCCCTATGATAGCAGAAAATTAAATCTAGGTCAACTATAGGTCAACTCAAACATGTAGTATTTTCAGATTAAATAAACCTGGATCAATTCAGGATTTTATCTTTTCCTGCCCTTCTTCCAAGATGGCATCTATGATCCAGAAACTTACGTGACATCGTGGAATTGAAAGCTAGGAGGAGAGGTACTTTTGGCCTGTGATCCTTAACAAGCCTCCATGGCATCCATGAAGATGTAACTCAGTTCATTGGATCTTTGGCCAAGATCACCCTTCCATGCTGGTAGCCACTGGAATCTCCTCATCCAGTGTCCCACTCTGGGTTCTCATGCATTCCCTCAGCTAATTTCTGGGTCCCTCCTTGGGGGCACATAAAAATTTACATGCTCTTCAGCGCAATTCCAAGACCATGGTAGCTGGAGAGATGCTAATCAGGGCTCCTCCGCTCTCAGCGCCTCTGAGCAGCCATCATATCTTCCATTTCTTCTAAGTGCCTGTTTTCCAGGGTTCCAGATGGGAAACTGGCACAAACTTCCACTGTTGTGGATTGCCAGAACTCTCCTGGGGGTTGGCCCATTGCCCCAGCTTGGGAACAGGGGCAAGGTGTAAAGACCTTCAGCAGACCCTAACTCTCTCTAGCTTTCTTCTTCAGTTCCCCTCCTTTTGCAGTCTGGGGTGGCCCTTCCATGGAGGAGGAGAGAATTTATCTAGATTCCTGCCACTCTGTTGTATTAGCCATGAACTTTATGTCTTGATTCTTTCAGGACTTTACTTTTGATACTCAGAAAATGTTTTTGGGATTTGAAAAGATACTTTCTTTTAAAGGCTCTTGTAAATCAGCCTTCTTCATACTGTTTTGCTTTCATACCCTCCCTAAAACAATTTGTAGAATCTACATGCTCCTTACGCATTTTTAAGTTGACATCTGATTTTTTAAATAACTTAATTAGTTGGGAAATGGATGTCACTCAACTGATTGGGCTCCTGTCTACCATATAGGAGGTTCAGGGTTTGATACCCAGGGCCTCCTGGTGAGGGCAAGCTGGCCTATGCAGTGAGCTGGCCCACACAGAGTGCCAGCTCATGCAGGAAGGCGGCCCTGTGCAGGAGAACTGCCCTGTGTGGGAATACCGCCTTGCCCGGGAAAAACTCCCCTGTGCAGGAGTGCTGGCCAATGCAGAGAGCTGGCACAGCAAGATGATGCAATGAGACAGAGGAAAGAAAATAAGAAGACATAGCAGAACAGGGGAGCTGAGGTGGCGCAACAGAGTAATCGCCTCTCTCCCACTCCGGAAGGTCCTAGGATTGGTTTCCAGAGCTACCTAATGAGAATACAAGAACACACAGCAAGTGGACACAGAGAGCAGACAACAGGGTGAGTTGGGGGGGGGGGGGCGGGGAGAAATAAATAAAAATAACTTAATTAGTTGCAAGGGATATAATTTGTAGCATCCTGTATTTAATTTATTTACAATATTTAAAATAAAATGTTGATTGCTCTTTTAAATGTATCCAATAGAATCCAAGTACAGAGATGTGCCACCTACTATCATCCATTTTAAAAATACATGAAAAAGCTTTTCATTAACATTAAGAAAGTTTAGATTGTTCCTTTAGCTCCATGAACACTGACTGAAATTCCACTTTCCTCAAAGAATTTTATCCTACTGGAATTTTTTATGTTTCAAAGGCTTTTATTGATCAAACTTGTCATACTTCTCTGTAAAAAAAAAAATGTGCTCTTGTTTTTTTTAGGTACCAGGGCTGGGGATTGAACCCAGGACCTCGTATGTGGGAAGCCAGCGCTAAACCACTGAACCACATCAGCTCCCCTGAGTTGTTTTTTGCTTGTTTGTTTTTAGGCGGCATCGGGAACCAAACCCAGGGCCTCCCATGTAGGAAGCAGGCGCTCACCCACTTGAGCCACATCTACTCCCTGTATTCTTTTGGGTTTTTTTTAAGATTTATTTTTTTCCTCCCCCACCCTCATTGTTTTCACTGTCTGCTCTCTGCGTTGTTGTGTGCTCTCTGTGTCTGCTCATCCTTTTTTAGGAGGTACCGAGAACTTACCTGGGACCTCCCATGTGGGAGAGAGGTGCTCAATTGCTTGAGCTGCCTCTGCTCCCTGCTTTGTTGTGTCTCTCATTGTGTTTCCTCTTTGTGTCTCCTTGTTGCATCATCTTGTTGCATCAGTTTGCTGTGCTAGCCTGTCATGCCAGCTCATCGGGTCAGTTCACTGTCTTGCTCGTCTTCTCTAGGAGGAACTGGGAACCAAACCCAGGACCTCCCATGTGGTAGGCAGACACCAGCTGCTTGAGCCACATCTGCTTCCCTCCCTGTACTCTTTTAAACGATAACCCATGACCACTATGTTCTGAATGTTAACATTTTTTTTGAAATGATTTATCATTAAAGATATTAGTAGCATACATTTAATCAAAACAAAAAATATACCAGAAATTTTCATAAATAATTATTAAGTGTAAATAATGATATTTTGTTAGAAATTCCCCTCTAGATAGATAGGATTGTGTTTGTTATCTATTGCTGTGTAATAAGGCACCTTAATCTATTTGTGGAAATTAACAGCTAGAGGAGGAAGAGAAAGGGTATTGGGCCACTAGCAAGTACAAGGCTTACAAAATTGTGTTAGTGATTATTATATTCATTTTCTATGAAAGAATCTACAACATAGTCTTTTTTTTTTAAAGATTTATTTTATTCATTTCTCTCCCCTTCCCCTCTGTTGTCTGCTTTGTGTCCATTTGCTGTGTGTTCTTTTGTGTCCTCTTGCATTCTCGTTATGCGGCACTGGGAAACTATCACTTTTTTTGTTGCATCATCTTGCTGCGTCAGCTATCCACATGTGCGGCACCACTCCTGGCAGGCTGCGCTTTTCTCATGTGGGGCAGCTCTCCTTGCGGGGTGCACTCCTTGCAGGTGGGGCACCCCTACGCGGGGGCACCCCTGCGTGGCACAGCTCTCCTTGCATGCCACAGCACTGCACATGAGGCAGCTCACCACATGTGTCAGGAGGCCCTAGGTGTTGAACCCTGGACCTTCCATATGGTAGGCGGACACTCTATCAGTTGAGCCACACCACTTCCCTACAACATAGTCTTAAGTTAAACTAAAATCTAATATCTATCACTTAAGGAATGAAGAGTAAGCAGACGAAGTTAGCAAGTCTTGCCCCCAAGTGAAAACAAATATGGATTTATAGTACCAAATAATCTTTTTCAAAAGTTAAACAGCAGTGTTTCTTGAGGAGTGGCTTCTGATTATTTCAGAATGAATAACTCAGAGTAGTCCTCCTGCTGAGGACAATTAAAAAAACCAAATGAATGATTTTTTAACATTTTCTTAAAAATATTAAAGGGCCAATAAAATAGTGAGGAATTACTGAGTCAAGACTTGGAGAAGAAAGGAACCTACAGAGGAGAGCCAAGACTGTCATTTGTCAGTCTGGAATAAGCTGTTGAGGGGCTATGTGGAGATTTTGTCAGCTACACAGGCTAGAGGGACAAGAATTTTAGTCAAGGACCTGCCAGAGGGGAAGACCTTGGTCAACTAAACCCTACCCGCCCCCCCCCACTTTGGACTGGAATGCTGAAGGGCTGCATCTCAAAAATAAGATGAACTGGAAGCAAACCAGCTCTGACATGGATTAGCAGCCTAGCTTCTGGTTTGCTCAGAAAAAATTCCCAAGACTTGAGCATGGATTAAGGTTGTCCCAAAGGTTAGCATTCCCAAAAGCCTAACAGAAGCAGGGGGGAAAAGCCTCTGAGTAGAAAGATAACATTTTCCTAACATTCTCCTAGGCCTCAATTAATATAATAAAAAAGTTATAACTTTTCAAATAAAATGTCCAACTTAAAACAATCAGGCACCTCTGGCTATAAAATAAAATGAGAATCAGAAGAAACAATATTTTAAGCATAGAATTCTAACTGGGTATCCTTCATGAGATACATTTTAAAATGAAAAATAACTACAAAGGAATCTTATACCTTAGTAGGTCTGTGATTAGTCTTAATATTGATACTATAATTTTGAAACTGTTTCATTCATATTGAATGATAATATGCAACTAAGTAAAATGATGTTACTAACAACCAAAACTTCAAGAGTAAAAATGATAGTTAGAAATTAAGAAAAAAAAGTAATGTTTTTTTGAATTAGAAATGTTATCATGAATTTAGGATATAAAAAAATATATATTCTCAACTTCTGTCCATTGGAGAAGTGACCCCAGATCTTGGTTTGCAAATTCCATTCCCCACCGAAAGGAACCAGAGGTTTTTAGAATCTGATCTGAGTCTGAAAAGGGAGTCTGGGAATCTTGTGGTGCCAGAGAGGAAGAGCTCAGAGACTAATGGAATTTTATCAAACGGAGATGAGTCAACTTGAAGGGGCTCTCAGTGATGAATTTGGGATTAAATTTGTCATCAGAAAGAATGGTTTTAAATTATTATGTGCTAAATTTTTAAAAGTATGAGTCTACAGTGATATTTTTAAAAGAGGAGTTGCATGGAGAAGGAAAGCTTTTCTTTATAGACAAAAGTCAGCTAATAAATGTTGAAGGGATGTTATAATTAGAAAATAACCATTTTTGAAATCCCAGTGCAATAATTGACTCAGGCAAGAATCATCAATAGATGCTAAAACCATTAGAAGAAAGGTTGTCGGGTAACAGGAAATTTGTATGGTGCCATGCTAGCCTACATTTCACTTACTACAAAAGGAAGACTGAACCATGAGAATGGAGAGAACTAGCAGTCACCTTCTTAACCAAGTGATCACACGTAGCATCATTAATAATGGGACAGTCCGTGCCTTCTGATGTCATGCAATATGAAGTGCACAACATCACCTATCAAAGTTTCTTGTTAGAGATGTTTAACCTGAATTAAATCATGTTGTATCCAGTCTATAGAAAATAGAGGGGATAGAGGAACAGGTTAACTCCATGAGAAGTCACATACAGCTTGTAGAATATTGGGTGAGAAAACTGGCCTGGGCTCTCAGAAAGTTAATGTAATAAAAAAAAATTGGTTTACTTTTCTAAATGAAAAAAGATGATAGAGACTGGTAGTTTGGAGCATATTACCCCCAGAAAATATGGACCTAAACTAAAATCCATTCCTGTGTGTATGAATCCTTGTAAATAGGACCTTTTGATGAGGTTACTTCAGATAAATTTTGTCCCAGGAAGGGTCTTAATTTTACTGAAGGTCACAGAGAGAAAAAAGACAAAGGGAGCAACCAGAAGCTTTATCTGCATATTAACAGAGACCCTGGTGCTCCACTTTATCAGTTTTCCTCTTCTTTTTTGATGCATTGTTGACAATTCCCAGCTCCCTTAGATCTAGCTGGAACCATATAATTATTTTTCACTAGTGAAATATGAGTAGAAATGATGTGTGTCACCTCTAGGACAAGGCAGCTCCCTTCTCTGTACTACCTTTCTTCCCTTGCTTTCAGGCTGGATTCAGAGGATCTTGTGGAGAACTTCCAAGTCCTGGTGGAACCACTGTAAGGAAGGGGACTAGGTCCTCAAATGATTGCATGGAAAAGAATTGTACCCTTCCCTACAACAACACTGAATATTTATTGTATTAAGCCACTATGATTTGGAGTATTTTTGTTAACAGCAGCTAGCACAGAGACTAATACAATAGATAAAAGGATCAATTCACAAGAAAGATGTTGCAATATTAGTTTTGTTTGCACCTGGTAATATGGCTTCAAAATATGTAAAGCAAAATTCAATGGGGGAAGGGACTTGGCCCAATGGATAGGGCATCCACCTACCACATGGGAGGTCCATGGTTCGAACCCTGGGCCTCCTTGACCCGTGTGGAGCTGGCCCATGCACAAGTGCTGATGCGCGCAAGGAGTACCGTGCCACGCAAGGGTGTCCCCCGCGTAGGGAAGCCCCATGCGCAAGGAGTGCGCCCAGCACGAAAGAAAGTGCAGCCTGCCCAGGAATGGCACCTCACACATGGAGAGCTGACACAACAAGATGACACAACAAAAAGAAACACAGATTCCCGGTGCCACTGATAAGGATAGAAGCGGTCACAGAAGAACACACAGTGAATTAACACAGAGAGCAGACAATGGAGGGGGGAGAGAAATAAATAAAATAATAAATCTTAAAAAAAAAATTCAAAAGGAACTACAAGTAGTAAATCAACAACCATAGTGGGAAATGTAACATACCTCTTAGAAATTGACAGAACAAACAGGTAAAAAATGAGTGAGGATATAGATTTGAAAACCATGAGTATAAGTAGAAATGTTTTAAAAACTTTGATGCAACAACTTTTGAATATACACTTTCAAACACCCATCAAATATTTATAAAAATTTCCTTTACATTGGGTCATAAAGATATTCTTGATTTCAAAGCATTAAATTATATACAGTATAATAGTCTAATCACAATGTAGATGTGCTAGAAATTAGAAACAGAATTAGGAATCTCCATATGTTTTCAAATTAAAAAATAACCCTCTAAACACATGGATTAAAACAGAAATCACAACTGGAAATTTAAATATTCTTAATTGGTGAGAATTGCATGTATAAAATCATGTAGGCTGCAGTTAAAACAGTATGAGAAAAATGTATGGCCTTAAATGCATACATTAGAATAAAAGAAAGGCTGAAAATTCATAAGTTGAGCAGTCATTTCAAGATGTTATAAAAATAACAGGAAAATAAAACCAAAGTAAATAGGGGAAAGAAATAAAGATGAGATTAATAAAATAATAAATTGTATGTTAATGTTACAAGTTTTTAATATCAGGCAAAAAAACACAACAAAAAAACCATTATGCTAAGTGAAAGAAAACAGACATAAAGTAGTACATATTTTATGATTTCACTTATATAAAATGTAAATATAAAGATGGAATTAGATTACTGGTTATGTAAGATTGGGGAAGGATGGAGGGATTGAGAGGTGACTGCTAAGGGGTGTGGGGTTTTTCTTTTTGGAGTAATGAAATTGTTGTAAAATTTTTTTGTGGTAATGAATGCACAACGTTGATTATACTTTACTTATCCCTCCCACTTCTACCCCACCTTGCTGTTTTTGCTTCTGTCCATTCGCTGTATGATCTTCTGTATCTATTTCTCTTTTGGTCTTCTCATTTTTTCTCCTCTAGGATTCACTGGGATTCAATCTTGGGGACCTCTGATTGTGGAGAAAGGTTCCCTGTTAGTTGCACCACCTCAGTTCCTGGTTTCTGCTGCACTTCACCTTGACTCTTCATCTCTCTTCTGTTGCATCATCATCTTGCTGCGGGACTCACATGCACAGACACTGGCTCACTGTGTGGGCACTTGGCTCACAGCACAGGCACTGAATTACCATGTGGGCACTGGCTTACCACGCAGACACTGACTCAGCATGCAAGCTTGCTTTCTCTTGTTCTTTTTTTACCAGGAGGCCCCAGGGATCAAACCTGCGACCTCCCATATGGTAGGCAGAAGCCCTATCCTATCACTTGAGCCACATCCACTTCCCTGTTTGTACACTTTAGATGGAATGTATGGTATGTGAATATATCTCAATAAAACTGCTTTTAAAAATAATAGAAACAAACATACAATAGATAAAATGAACAAAGTTAAAAGTGGATTCTAAGAAAAATCTAATAAAACTGATAAACTGGTGAGACAAAAGTTATTAAAATTCAAAATTAGGAATTAAAATGGGAACTTCACTAAAAAGTTAGACATTAAAAATCATTAAGTGGATATGCAAATAATTATATACTAATAACTTTGAAAGTTTAGATGAAATAGAGGAATTCCTAGAAAAACACAACCTGAAAATAACACAAAGAAATAGTTTTGAATAGTTCTATAACTAATAAAAACAATTAATTTTAAATCTTTCCAAAAAGAAAACTCACTTCCTTATTGAAAATTGCAGTTTTTACAAATTATTCCAGAGAAAAACCAAGAGAATATACTCCTAAACTCATTGCATGAGAGTAGCATAATTTTTTTTTTTAAGATTTATCTATCTACCCCCCTTCCCCTCCTCCCACCCTGCTGTTTTTGCTATGTTGTCTTCTCTTCTCATTTTCTTTTCTCTAGGATTCACTTGGAGACCTCTGATGTGGAGAGAGGTTCCCTGTCAGTTGCAGCACCTCAATTCCTGGTTTCTGCTGCGCTTCACCTCGACTCTCCCCTTGTCTCTTTTTTGATGCATCATCATCTTTCTATGTGACTCACTTGTGCAGAGCACTGGTTCACCATGTGGGCATTTGTGCAGGTACTTACTTGCCACATGGGTACACTTTCTCTTCTTTTTCACCAGGAGGCCCCAGGGATTGAACCCAGGTCCTCCTATATGGTAGGTGGAAGCTCTATCACTTGAGCCACATCTGCTTCCCATAATCTTCCCTTTTTTTTGTCTTTATTTGTTTTTTTAATGGTACATTAAAAAAATATGAGGTCCCCATATGTCTCCCACCCCCCTCACCCCACTCCTCCCCCCATAACAACAACCTCCTCCATCATCATGAGACATTCATTGCATTTGGTGAATACATCTCTGAGCACCACTGCACCTCATGGTCAATGGTCCACACCATAGCCCACACTCTCCCACAGTCCACCCATGGACTGTGGGAGGACATACAATGACCAGTAACTGTCCCTGCAGCACCACCCAGGACAACTCCAACCCCCCAAAATGCCCCCACATCACATATTTTCCTCCCACTCCCTACCCCCAGCAGCCACCATGGCTACTTTCTCCTCACCAATGCCACATTTTCTTCAATTACTAATCACAATAGTTCATGAATAGAATATCAGTAAGACCACTCTAATCCATACTCTATTCCTCCATCCTGTGGACCTTAGAATGGTTGTGTCCATTCCACATCTATATCAAGAGGGGGCTTAGGTTCCACATGGATGCTGGATGCAATTCTCCTGCTTTCAGTTGTAGGCATTCTTGGCTCCCTGGTGTGGTGGTTGACCTTCATCTCCATGTTAGCTGAGTGGGGTAAGTCCAATAAACCAGAGTGTAGGAGTTGCAAGTCTGTTGAGGCTCAGGGCCTGGCTATCACATGGTCAGTCCAGAGATTCAGGTCCCCTGGGTATACATTAAACCCCAGCACCAACTACAGTTCTGCTGAAAGTAACAGGAGAGGCTTGTGGACAAAGATCACATCTGAGTCCAGCTCCATCCCACAGGAATACAAACTCGAAAGTAGGGCCAACTGACGTGGCACTGAACTCCATCTGCCATGACCACAGACCTTGTGGGTCTCTGTAGCCCTCAGAAGAACCAATACCTGGGGTTGTATCTACTTTATCTGTCTCTGGGACTCTGCTCAGATGTGCATAAGGGCAACCCCTCTGATGACCTCCCAGCTCTTTTTGGAGACTCATACCCATATAAACTCATTTGTCCTTTCCATTTCCCCCTTTTATTCAGGTCAAAAAGCATTTTTAACTCCTGGTATTATATGTAGACTGAGATATTCTGCTAGTCCGAGTTGACCCTTTTATTCAAGGTCATTTTCTAGTTACATCATCAGCTGGTACTTGGTAGCAATCCCTCGGCTCCAGGGAGGCTCATCTCTGGGAGTCATGTCCCAACTGGGGGGAAGACAACACATTTACATGCTGAGTTTGGCTTCGAGACTGGCCACATTTGAGCAACACAGAGGCTCTCAGGAGGTAGGCACCCTGCAGCTTTAGGCCTTGTTCTTATTTCAGGTACACAGGCTCACAAGCATAGTCATTAGTATCAAGGGCTCATTGTTGGACCTTCCTTCTTTTTTGGTCTTTGCCGTTGCACTTGGGGGATTGTTGCTGTTCCTTTAGGGACTGTGATAGAGCTCCCCTGGCTAGGAACTCAGCACTCCCTCAGTTGTTTTTAATTGTAACCACTTCCATAATCTTCATTTTAAAAAAAACCAACACAACAAAGAATGAGAGAAAGGAAAATTATAGGCAGTGTCACTCATGAATATAGTTGCAAAAACCCTGAGTGGGAATAAAATGGATTAAGCACACTCTTTCTGGATTCTCCCATTGAATACAGCCATAAAATCTGGACCAAATGTATGAAGCTGTTATTCAAGGAAATAGTTTGCAGAAAAATTCGTGAAGAACAATAAAATATGAAGCATGAACTGGCATTGGATTTACTGGTTTTTATTCTCTGGTCCTTCTGCTGCTTGGCCTCAGACATGGACCGATCTGTGGAAATGCACAGTGGAATAGGTTAAGTTTTCAGTCTGGAGAATCAAAAAAGGTTGTCACAGGAAATAGAGTAGTATAAGGGAGATCATGGAGATAGAGGAGTTTGGGAAAGTGAGTCCAAAAAGCTGTTTACAAAGTTCTGGTCTCAGGCCTGAGCTGTGTATAGGTTGACCTGTTCCTAATCAGCATATAAAAGTCTTTGAGAACTGAATTTACCATCACCCAGGTCCCAGGCTGGCCACGAGGGATGCATGGGACAGATTCAAATACCATTTCAAAGTATTTGAAAACTGAAATTGTAACCACAGCCCACGATGGGTAGGTTGGAACTTTCAGCCTAAAGCTAGTTAGATCAATTGCATATTGAAGCAAAAATAACATTCTTCATAGGGTTTAAACAAGTCCCAGTGTATCATAATATACTATTCAAAATATTTAAGATAAACAATCAGAATCCTTGGCTTATGAAGAAGCAAGAAAACCTCAACTCAGAAGTTAAGACCTCAATAGATGTCAATGCTGAAATGAACCAGACATTGGAATGATCTGCAAAGACTTTAAAGCACTTGTTATAAAAATGTTCCAAAAACAAAAAAACAAAAAGAAACCTGCAAACATTCTTAAAACAAATGGAAAACTAGAATGTTTCAGCCAGAAATAGAAAATATAGAGAACCAGAGGACAATGGTAGAACTGAAAAATTCAATAACAAATAACTCACTGGGTGACCCTAATAGCAGAATGGAGATAACAGAGTAAGAGTCAGTGAACATGAAGATAGATGAATAGAGATGAATCATTCTGAAAAATAGAAAAAAAAAATATTTTTAAGACGAACATAGCCTCAGAGACTTACAGAACAAAAAAAAGTCCAACATTTGTTTAAGAACATAGACGCAAAAGTCCTTAACCAATTGTTAGCAAATTGAACCTAATGATATAAAGAACAATATACCACAACAAAATGGGATTTATCCTGAGCTGCAAGGATCTTTCAGTATTTGGAAAATCAATGTAATCAACCATATTAACAATCTAAAGAAGAAAAACCACATAATTGTATCAACTGATAGAGAAAAGGCTTTTGACAAAATTCAACATCCATTAATGATAAAAAGCACTCAGCAAATTAGGAATAGAATGGAACTTCTTCATTCTGAGAAAGAAAATCTGTGAAAAACCTAACATCATATAATGGTGTATGACTGAATGCTCTCTTCCCAAGATTAGGAACAAGTAAAAAAATGTCCCCTCTCACCACTTCTATTCACCATTGTATTGCAAGTTCTAGTCACTGCAATAAGACAAAAAAAATAAAATAAAATAAAATAAAGGCAAAAAGATGGGAAAAGAAAAAATAAAATTGTCATTTGCAGATGACGTGATTCTCTACATAGAAAATTTCAAGGACTCTTGAAAACACTCCTAAAATATACAAGGTCAGTATAGAAAAATCAATATATTTTTATACACTAGCAATGTACAATTGGAAATTAAAAATTTTTAATGTCATTTCCAATAGCTCCCCCATTTAAAAAAAGGAAAATACTTAGGTAAATATAACAAAACATGTACAGAATCTTTCTCTGAGAACCATTAAATGCTGATGAATAAAAACCAAAGACCTAAATAAATGAAGAAACATAAATACCATGGTCATGAATTTGAAGACTTAATAGAATTAAAATGTAAATTCTCCCCCGAAGTTATCTGTACAAATTTAATGCAGTCTGTGGTAATTTGATATTATTCATGAATTCCAATAAGAGATATTGATTTTATTTGTAAACTGCTCTGTTCCTCTGGGCATGATAACCTTTGACTGATTTATATAAATTCAAAGGCTTTACGTTTACTTGATTAAATCAAGATTAGGGCTTTTATTTGACCACATCATTAGGAAGTGCAGGATTGAGACCCCACCCTCTTGGTGGACTATATAAATTTAGGACACTCAATAAAGAACCTGAAGAAGATAACAGAGGAAAATAGGGAGCTCCACAGGCATGGAAGAGGAGAGAACTTGTCAGCTTTGATCCTGCAGCCCTGAGAAGAGAGATGAGCCATTCGCTTGATAGTTTACAGCTGACTTTGTGAAGAGAACAGAGCAGCTGAGCCCAGAAAGAAATGAATCCTCCAGCCTACAGCTGAGATTGGAAGAAGCTGGGCCCACGGAGCCTTAAGAGGAAAGAGGAAGGCTGAACCCTTGCAGATATCAGCAGTCATCTCGCTTCAACGTAAGGCAACAGACATTTGGTGAGAAAGTACCTCTTGTAACTGTAACTGTAAGCTTTGTAACTGTAAGCTTCTATTCCAAATAAATATTCTTTATCAAAGCCAACAGTTTTATGGTACTTTGCATCAGCACCCCTTTGACTGACTAATACACAATCCAATAAAAACCCCAGGAAGAATTTTTGTAGATAGAAACAAGCTGATTAAAATTTATATGGAAAGGCAAAAGAAGTAGATTAACTAACCAATTTTGAAAAATAATCTACCCACTTTTAGAACTCACTATAAAGCTATCTTAAGCAAGTTCCTGTGATATTAGCAAGTAGACACAAAAATCAATGGAACAGAGTAGAGAGTCCAGAAAGAGACTGATACAAATGTGATCAGTTGAGTTGATGACCAAGATGCAAAGGCAATTCAATGGAGAAAAGATTTTTCAAGAAATATTGGAATAATAGGATATTTGTATGCATAAAAAAAATTTCAACTTAAATCTCACACCTTATAAAATTCACAGTGGCTCATAGATAAAAATGTAAAACTATAAAACTTTTAGAGGAAAACTTAGGAGAAAACCTTCAAGACCTGTGATAAGGTCAAAGACATGACACCAAAGTATGGTCCATTTTAAGAAATGATTAATTTTTTTAAAAAGATTTATTTATTTATTTATTTCCCCTTCCCCTCCGCCCTCCAGTTGTCTGCTCTCTGTGTCTATTCACTGTGTGTTCTTTTGTGACCGCTTCTATCCTTATCAGCAGCACCGGGAATCTGTGTTTCTTTTTGTTGCATCATCTTGTTGTGTCAGCTCTTCATGTGTGCTGCACCATTCTGGGCAGGCTGCACTTTCTTTCGTGCTAGGCGGCTCTCCTTACAGGACGCTCTCCTTGCGCATGGGTCTCCCCTATGCTGGGGACTCCCCTGCGTGGCAGGGCACTCCTTGCGCGCATCAGCACTGCGCATGGGCCAGCTCCACGCGGGCCAAGGAGGCCCAGGGTTTGAACCTCGTACCTCCCATGTAGTAGGCAGACACCCTATCCATTGGGCCAAGTCCACTTCCCAGAAATGAGAAATTGAACTTGACCAAAATTAACAAGTTTTGCTCTGCAAAAGACAATTAAAATGATAAAAACAAGCTACAAACTGGGAGAAAATATCTTTAAATCACATACCCAATAAGACTTTTATCCAGAATATATATAGAACTTTCAAAACTTCACAGTAAGAAAAAAAAATCCTAAATTTAAAATGGGTAAAAGATTTTAATGGAAACTTCACCAAAGAGGATATAAGAATGGCAGAAAATCATATGAAAAGGTGTCCAACATCATTAGCCATTAGGGAAATTCAAATTAAAACCACAATGAAATACCACTACATACTTATTAGAATGGCTTTAAAAAAATTACTGACAATACCATGTGCTGACAAGGATATGGAGCAACTGGAACTCTCATTCATTGCTGGTCTGTAAATGCAAAATGATACAGCCACTTTGAGAAATAGGCTGGTAGTTTCTTATAAAGTTAAGCATGTATTTACCAAATAAAACCCACTCCTGGGTATTTAATGAAATGAAAACTCATGTTTACACAAAACCTGTTCATGAATATTTTTAAGTGCCTAAAACTGGGAAGAACTCTCAGCAGGTGAGTAAAGAATTAATTGTGGTACATCAATACAATGGAATAATATGCAGCAATAAATGGAATAAACTATTAATAAAAACAACTATAATAATTAGATGAATTTCAAAGGCATACTGAGTGAGAGAAACTGGTCCCAAAAGGTAACATGCTCTATATTCTATTTATTTGACATTCGCAAAAAAATTAAACTACACTGACAGAGAAGATATCAGTGGTTTCTGGGAGTTGGGGTCGGGAAAGGGGATGACTATAAAGGGATAGCATGAAGGTGTTTTGGGGAATGATGGATCCATTTTGTATCCTGATTGTGGTGGGGGGTAGATGAATGTATACATGTGTTAAAAATCATTTAACCATACACCAAAAAGTCAATTTTACCATATAATAATTTTCAAAATAAAATAAAAACTTGAGTGAATGTATAGCAAACTAAATCAAGAAATATATAAGAACAATTATATAATTACTAAGTTCAGTAGTTATATAAAAATGTCATGTTATGACCAGTTTATCCCAGGCATGGAAGGCTAGCAGATATTCATAAATTGATCCATAAATTCAGTGCAATCACAACTAAAATCCCAACAACTTGTTTGTGGAACTTGACAAACTAATTCCAAAATGTATAGGCTATGATAAGGCTAAGGTAATGGAGACTGTGGTATTAGCATAAGATCAGAAGAATGGACCAATGGAATAAGAGAGATCATAAAGATCCACCAATGTCCAGGGATGTGATTCACAACCAAGGAGGCACTGCAGAGAAGTGGGAAAATGGGCACTGGCACAATTGAAAATGGGAAAAATGGAAATTCGATCCTTCTTCATATTATACACAAAAATCAATTCTATGCAAATTATGGACCTAAATGTGAAAGGCAAAACAGTAATGCTTTTAGAAGATAGTAGAAAAGAATACTTTCATTAACTCAGAAGTTCTTCAAATATCAAAGCACAATTACCAAAAAGGAAAAGTTAAATCAAACTACTGAAAATTAAAATATACCATTAACAAGTGAAAAGGCAAGCCACGAAATAGGAGAAGATAAATACCACATGTATAACTGATAAATAGTTCATTCCAGAATATATTAAGAATTTTGTAAGTAAGAGAAAGCTAATCAGCCAAATAGAAATAAGAAGCAAAGACTTTATAGGGAAGTGGATTTGGCTCAACTGATAGGGCTTCCACCTACCACATGGGAGGTCCAGGGTTCAAATCCAGGGCCTCCTGACCCATGTGGTGAGCTGGCCCATGTGCAGTGCTGATGCACGCAAGGAGTGCCGTGCCATGTAGGGGTGTCCCCCACGTAAGGGAGCCTCACGCGTAAGAAGTGCGCCCTGTAAGGAGAGCCACCCCGTGCAAAAGAAAGTGCAGCCTGCCCTGGAGTGGCAGCGAAAAGAGACACAGATTCCCAGTGCTGTTGACAAAGAATACAGACGGGCACAGAAGAACGCACAGTGAATGGACACAGAGAGCAGACAACTGGGGGGTGGGGAGGGGAGATAAATAAATAAATAAATAAAAATAAAATCTTAAAAAAAAAAAAAAGACTTTATAAAAGAGAAAATCCAAAAGGCCAATAAGATGAAAAGGTGTTTAACCTAATTAGAAATAAGGAGAATGCAAATTAAACTATATTAAGAGACCACTGCATATCAGTGTGGCTGTAATAGTCTGACAATACCAAGTATTGGCAAGCATGTAGAAGAACAGGAATTCTCATACTGCTGATAGCAGTAAAAATAGGCACAGTCACAGCAAAATCATTTGGCATTGTCTGGCACTGCAGACAGCAGTTCCAATCATAGGTATATACCCTAGATAAACACAGGTGCATCAAGATGTATTCACAAGAGTCTTCACGTAGCACTTTTTGTAACTCCCCAAACTGGAAACAACCCAGTTGTCCATCAACAGGAGACTGGATAAATAAAATGTGATGTATTCTTATAATAGAATGCTTACCGAAGTGAGGAGGAAAGAACTATGGCTATATGCAGCAATAGCATGGATAAATTGTAAAATTGTAATTTTGAGGAAAGAGGCCAGATGTGAAAGATCTCATATGTGTGATTCTCTTATATGAAGTTTGAAAACAAGCCAAACTAAACTATATTGTTAGAAATGCCTACTTAAATAGTAAAACTATATAGAAAAGCAAGGAACACATTATTATGAAAGTCAGAGGGGAGAGAAGAGATTATAATTACGAAAAGGGCCACCTAGGCTTCTGGGGGTACTGGCAGTGTTCTGTTTCTTGAACTGAATGGTAGTTAACATGGGCATTTACAGTAATTCATTAGACTATACAATTATGAACTTTTGCACGTGTATCTTATATTCAAAATAAAAAAAGACTTAGTCTAAATAAGCATTCTAACTTCTGATATATTTCCTTTTGATCACATATGTAACACTGGTCTAAATGCAGAATTTTTCATGTTATCCTTCAAATGATGTAAAATTTGCAACTAAGACAAAGATGTAAACATGGGAGAAGGGGAGCTCTTATTACTGAGAACGAGGGAAAACAGACAAGGATATGCTTGGTAGCAAGTATATTTCCAGCATACTTGGAAGATCTTGAATATTCTAATTCTAAGATAGATAGATCTGGAAGTCTTGGAAACTTGCCTTGTATGACCTGAATGAAATGATGCATTCTGTCTGACCTTCAGTGCTTCAGAGCCATCCTGTCTTTGTCCTCATAGAACTCCTCCTTAAAAGTAATGCTTTCTCTGATTACAGTTAAGCATGGAAGAGGCAAGGTTATTGAACAAAAATTGTCATCAAATAAGTCCATGAAAAAATGTTCAATATCATTAGCCACCAAGGAAAAGCAAATTAAAACCACATTAGATACCACTTCACTTCCACTTAGATGGCTAAAATAAAAAAGACAATAGCAAGTGTTGTTGAGGATATGGAGAAACTGGAACACTCTTACTGCTGATAGGATTGTAAAATGTTATAGCTGCTTTGGAAAAGTTTGGTAGTTCCTCAAATGATTAAACATAGACTTACCATATGATCTGGCAATGCCACTCATGGTAATGAAGAGAAATGAAAATATATGTCCACATATAAATTTTACATAAATGTTCATAACAGTATTATTCACAATAGCCAAAAAGTGGAAACAATCCAAGTGTCCATAAACTGATGAATGAATAAATAAAATGTGGCATATCCATAAAATGGAATATTATGCCATAAAAAAGAATCAAGTATGATACATGCTATAACATGGATGAACCTTGAAACATGCTAAATTAAAAGGCCACATAGTATATGATTCCATTTCTAAGAACATGTCCAGAATAGGCAAATCTATAGAAACAGAAAATAGATTAGTGAATACCAGGGCTGAGCATGAGTATATGTAGGGGTAGTGGGGATTGGAAGGTGATGGCTAAGGAGTGCTGGGTTTCTTTTGGGGTCATGAAAATGTAAAATTGATCATGGTGGTGATTGTACAACTCTGAATAGTCTAAAATCCATTGAATGATATATTGTAAATGGTCAATTGTATGATATGTGAATTATATATCAAAGCTGTGGAAAACAGGTCATTTCATTGTGCTACTTTACAATATTTCTGAACAATCCAACTGGGACCAAACTACCATGCTTTTTAATGCTACACTTCACTGCTTAAGAAACACTGTATATGTTAGGACAGAAAAAGACAGGGAAACTCTTCTTTGGATATTGATGTCTTCATGAAAGAAGGCTTCACTAACACATGTTTATACCCTATGTGGTATCTTGGGGCAATGCATCTTAGGAATATTTTAATGGATAAAGGTTGCTCTGTGTGTGTGTGTGTGTGTAAAGTGTGCAAAGAGTCATTTTGAAAGGAGAGATGGGGAAAGAGAACTAGAATGAAACCTCCACCAGAGGTGCACTCTCATATAGATAGATTTTAGGAAAGAAATTGAGGGTCTGGATACTGATTTCCTTAAAACTATCCATGTCTGAATTTCCCTTGGAAAGACCTCATGTACCCCAATTTGAAGACCTGGGTTGTAATTTAAAAGCCTTGTCTTTCAAGATCATCTCTGCCATGAATTGCCAAATTTTCTCTAGCAGTGAAAGCTAAAAATTTGACTCAGGTTCCTTACATTCAGCTGTGTCAGCCTCCCCAAGGCAACAAGCCTCAAATAATGGTCTAATTTTAATGTGAGAAGGGCTTAGGAATAAAGGAATGAATGCATGAACTACACACTGCTTAATATATCAAGGTATAATCCCACCATACTGAATCTCTCCCTAGTGATTCTGATGCAGGTGGGAGTGTCAGCACCATCCAGTACTACTAGAATTATGATGACTGAGAAAGGACTATGAGGCTGGTGTTGTCAAAAAACAGTTTAGTGGGAAGCAGATTTGGCTCAACTGATAGAGCATCCGCCTACCACATGGGAGGTCTAGGGTTCAAACCCAGGGCCTCCTGACCCGTGTGGTGAGTTGGCCCACACACAGTGCCTATGTGCGCAAGGAGTGCCATGCCACGCAGGGGTGTCCCCACGTAGGGGTGCCCCACAGCACGCCCCTCAAGGAGAGCTGCCCCACGCAATAAAAAAAGTACAGTCTGCCCAGGAGTGGCACTGCACACACAGAGAGCTGAAGCAGCAAGATGACACAACAAAAAGAGAGACACAGATTCCCAGTGCTGCTGACAAGAATGCAAGTGGACACAGAATAACACACAGCAAATGGACACAGAGAGCAGACAACAGTGGGTGGGGGGGAATAAATTAAAAAAAAAAAATCTTTAAAAAAAAAAGACAGTTTGGTGGCATGGTGGGGACAGAAGCCAGACTGAATGGATTAGAGATTAATTTGGAAGTGAAAGATGGAACCAGAGAGCTTAGACAACATTAGGAAGCTCAACTGAGGAATATGGGCAGATAGCATTCAGAGCTGTGGGGAGGAGATCAGCATAGGTAGCTCAGTGGTTATCTGCCTGGTGGGGTGTGGGTGGGCATAGTTGAGCTTGGTTGTGTCATATTTAAGGCCTTGTTTTTCCAACTAGAGAAGGACAGTGAGGCAAGCAGAAGTGGGGGCCGCCCGGGGTTGGAGATGGTGTCAGAAGGAAGATGGGGGAGGATCCAGGGGAGAGAGGGTCAATTGTGAAATCAAAGGACCTAGCCTGGCAGGAGAAAAGTAAGACTTGGGTAGAGGGGTGGACTTTGAAGGGAGAGGGCACCCCGACAGGTCAGGAAGATGATGCTTAGTGGGCTGAGCAGGACTGAGTGGGAAAGGGAGGAGGAGGGAGCAGATTTGAACCATGAGGCTGGCTAAAGTATGCTGTGTTGTCCATCAGTTTGCTTGTCTAAACTGAGCTGTGCTGTAAGTGTAAGATGCACACTGAATTCCAAAGATAGTGTGAAAAAAGATGTTAAATATCTCATTAATAGTATTTTATACTAATTACATGTTGAGATGATAGTATTTGGGGTATATTTGGTTAAATAGCATGCTACAATTAATTTCATCTATTTCACTTTTTTAATATGGTTACTAGAAAAAATTTAACTTATATATGTAGCTCACAAAGTATTTCTATTGGATGGCACTGGTATAGATACTTCCTCCCTGTAACATAGTGTGTCTGTGTCATGCCTGCGATCCTAGCCCCTGGCACAAAGAGGCCTCAGGAAGTGTGTGTGTGTGTGTGTGTGTGAGTATTAATGAGGAGATGAAGTAAAGTCCTGGATGGATGGGATTTTATATAGTTTTCAAGGAGTTGGTCAATTTCTTCTAAGTTAAGTATTACATAGAAAATCACGAACAAATGAAAGGGAAACAGAGGTGATTAGATGTGAGGAAAACTCACCAAGACTGTGGTGTGAAGTCTCAAAATCATTTTATGAGGCCTTACTTCCTAAAAGGGTCCAAGAATCTGGACCCTTGCCTTATTCCTTTTTTCCCATTTAAAAAGTACTTCTATAGCACTTTATGCCAGGGACTGTCCTAAGCATTTTGCATGTGTTAATGTATTTCAACTTCACAACCATCCTAGGAGATAGGCGCTCTTATTATCCTCTTCCTATGTATAAGGAAACTAAGGCACAGAGATGGTAAATAACTTGCCTAAAATCATCCAGTAAGCAGTAGAACTGGAATTCAAACCAGACCATCTGGCCCCAGAGGCCTTGCCCCTATGATTACATCATCTTGTTATCTCACCCCATCCCCCAGCTTCTCTCCAACATTTTTCCTCCCATTTCCAGTCCTTCAGACCTCATATTCCCAGAGATGGTTCTCAATGAACCTACATCCTGGAAATTGTAAGTAACCCCCAATTTCCTGACAAATGAGACGCAAACATACTGTAACTGAATGGTCAAATACAACAGTCAAGTAACTCTGCCTCCCCCGATCCTCTGCCCCCATCCCTGAGTCTTGCCCTCCTTCCCCCTCCCCAGCCCATGAGGCTCTTCTCCCAGACCTGGAATCTGTCCTCCCCTGCCTTCCTGGGAAGACCAGAGGGAAGTGGGTTTTGGAGAAGTCCAAGGCTTCATTAAGCAAATGTTTTACCTATCAGTCTAGGAGATGCCTAAGGGATACCCGAGAGGGGTACAGAATAGGGGCTTTCCAGGTACCACCTTGGCCAGGGCCTGGGACATGCCTCAAACCCACCCACAAGGGACTCCATTCCAGCCTCTGTTTGGATGCCTCCAGTGACAGAGCAGCCGTGAATTTCCACACACTGGGAGAGTAACTCTAGCCCAGGATCTCCAGCGTGCCCTGCAGGGCCAAGCACAGACTGAAACACTAAAAAGGAATGAACAGGCCATCTTCCTCTTTCTCTCATTAAATTGTGAATAATAATGCATTTACTTATTCTCCCACTTAAAAAGCTGTTTAAATCCTTTGAAGAATCTTGCAAGGTAGCTTGGCTAGACAGCAGGCAGGGCAGTCCAGTGCCTCTGGTGGTGGAGCCACGGTCTTCCATTCTCCTATCTTTTGGTCCAGCAGGTAGGCGTTTGGGTTGATGGTGTAGTCCTTTGACTGGACATCACTGGCTGCGGTGACACCCCCACATACAAACACTTTGCTGTCCCCAATGGAGCATATAGCATGGGACACATCCAAGGGGCAGTTGTTGGGCAAGAGAGGTACTGTGGTGGTTGTCTTGTTGGCTTTTATCTTCTGTAGATTAATTTCCACACTCTGCCTGTGGCTGTGCACGCAGAGGATGTTGTCCTGATGGAAAGAAAGCAGGGGCCGGTGGTTGAACTCGATGGGAAAAGTGATACACTGGACCACATCCCCAGTGCTGGTGTCAAAGCAGTCCACTACCCCGACTCGGGAGATGTAGCCCTTCACCAAGCACCTCCCAGTGACAATGTACAGGTTCCGGTCACCCTTGGTGATCACAGCTGTGCCATCCATAGGGATGCTCATCTTCCCTGCCAGGCACCAGGTCTCCTTGCGCTCATCAAAGCGATAGATGTTGGAGACATACCGCCTTGGGGCAATGCTCCCACCCACTGAGTACACTGTCCCCCCACAGGTCACCATGGTGTGGAAGACAAGCCCAATGGGCAGGTCAGGCAGCTTGGTCCAGGAGTTGTCATCCATGTCATATCGCCAGGCTGTCTTCAGTCCTGAAATCTGCTCAGTGGTCCCACCAGAGATGTAGATGTAGCGACCGGCAGAGGTGGCACTAAGTGCTGCTGCCCGATAAGGCATCTCTGAGAGCTTCAACCACAGGTTCTCCTGGATGATGTAGGCAAACACCCCATCATTGAACTTGCCATGGGCCTTCTGGCCACCTAGGATGACCACTGAATCAAGCAGGGCCCCTTTCCGCTGGTAGCTCAGCAGGCTGCATGGCCGCTCCTGCTTGCGGTCCATCAGGACACTCTCAATCAGGGTTGCGTGGGCACCACTGTTCTCCATGCCCATCAGCTTATTGCTGGCAAACATGAGTGTCTTGTTGGAGACGGCATTGAGATTGATGTAATTAAAGAACTTCTTGAAATACTTCTCCCGCTCATCCTTCCTAAAGTACACCCAATTGACGAGTGCGCTGAGAGCCTGGTCCTCATTAAGCACATGCAGGTTTTCATCACGGAGCAGGCGGCCAAAGATGACAGGAGGGCAGCGCATGAAGTGCGTGGAGCCTTCAGGACTGGCCCAGTAGTGGAAGTTGTCACGAATGCCAGAGTAAGCCAAGTCTGATACCTCTTTCAGTTCAAACAGCTCGGCCAAGAAGAGGTAGCGCAAGCAGTTGGCGCGACGAATGGACTTAATCAGGAAGTCATTGCAGTGGATGCGAAGGCGTGGTGTGTTGAAATACTGGGCCCCACGCAGGAGCTCTTCCACGTTCTGCTCCGAGATAACCACCTTGCCACTGTAGAAGTAGTCCAGGAGCTGGTCCACTGTGGCCGGACTCAGGTAGTTGGGGTCGATGGTGATAAAGAGCTCATCAGTGGTCTTCATGTCGTTGCTGGAGATGAGGCTCTTCACCAGTGGAGAGACAGCAGCCAGCACATTGCGATGTGCAAAGAAGACATGGTGGTCCACAGTCAGGGCCATATCCCAGTATTCCTTGCGCTTCCTCTGTTTGTTCAGGTTCTGCAGCACAAAGCTGTTGTAGTTTTTCTCAGTGAATTCCAATTTCATGGTGCTTCTTGCTGGCTGAGGCAGAAGCTCAGCAGCAGGTACTGGAGAACAAACTTTCTCAGGCCTTTGGGATTCGGATTGATGGTTATTTTCAGGGCAGTTGACCAGGGAGGAGTCAGGGTGGGAGAGAGGATGATGTCATAGAGTGGATGAGGTCATCACAATGCAGGCCCCCTGAGGCCTTTCTCAGAGACACAGGGCCTTTCTCCCATCTCATCGCTCCCGCCTTACTAAGACCTGGCCAGATACCTGACCAGGACTTAACCCAAGGCCCAGAGACCAGGAAAAAACTCAGGGATGGCCTGCGACTCCCACCTCAGATTTTCAAACCTGAGTTCAAGGCTTCCTTTGGAAAGTCAGGGCCAGTTTGGTGTGTGTGTGTGTGTCCGTGTGTGTGTGAGGGGTCGGGGGAGCGATAGGTTAAGGGGAAGGGAAGAGGTTTCCAGATCATCCAGAAGAATCCTATTTTATAAGAGGTAAACTGAGGCCAAGAGAAGAGACTTGCCCAAGATCACAGTCAACTGAAAGCAGAGCAGGAGCTGGAGCCCAAGCCTTCTGTAACTGAGTACTTTTTCCGCCCTTTAAGAGGCTAAATACTCAGCTTTCTCTATTCTAGGATTCTCAGGCCTAAAAGTACCTTTCTCTGCCAAGGTTCTTGGATGCTGGAGATGAAAAACTCTGCCCATTGGCTTTTGACTTTTGTGACCATGGGCACCATTTCTCCTTTAAAATCGAGGGAGCAGTGGAGGCCACTCAGCAGAGCAGGCCTGCAGGAGCTAGCTACACTGCCCGATGGGAGGGCCTCTAGAGCCCTGATAATTTCTGTTCTACTGCAAACCGCATTTCCAAGTCTCTAGTTGTAAAATGTGGGGGGCCGGGGTGGTAGGCTCTGTCCCTCAAGTATGGACTTGGACAAGTTACTGAACAGTTTTATCATCTGAGACAGGAATAATAGTACCTGCTTCAAAGGCTAATTAATAAGAGTGTAAATGAGCAAATGACTAGAGAGTGGCAAGCACCGTGTTTCACATGCAGGAAACGTTTAATAAATGTTCTCTGCCTCTATTTTAATAGGACAATGCTTGTCCCAGTGCTGGCGTTCTTGGTTTCTCCATTCATACTTACTCGGCGTTCTCATTCCGCCGTTGTTGGCGAAGTCTGGGATCCACTCGGCCCTTCCGCGCGGGCTTCCCGAGCTTCTCCGGCCACGGGGTGGAGCTGATGGGCCATCGCCCGCCTAGGAGTGAGCGGGAGGGTGGGCGCGCTTTCGGCCGGAGGAGCGCGCTCCCTCCCCGCCCCCCTGGGTACCGCCTCGACCCCTTTTTAGATGAAACGGAGGCGCGAGGTTTCCTCTCCCCCATTTGCTGCCCCGCTGCGGCGGCCCCGCCGCGTGCAGGCGGCGGCTGCGCTTCCGGCCGCCGAGACGCTGGAGTGCCTGCGCGCAGCGGGACCCCACAGGCTGCCAGGCCTGCAGAAGTAGGAGGCCTCCAGAGAGCACCACAAGGCCCACCTCCCCACCTCACAGATGGGGTGCTGAGGCCGGTGGTTCTCTTCGCCGCGCGGAGAGGAGCAGCCTCAGACCCCGGGCGTCCGCTCGGGGGCTCCGCCGCGTGCCCCGGCGGGTGGGGGCCCGCGCTCCTGCGCCTCTGGTGGGCGTGGGGCCCGCGAGTCCCCGTGGCGCGTCTGTGGGCTTGCCGACTGGGCCCGGGAGGCGGAACAACCGACCCGAGGGCTGCGGAGGAGCAGAGAGCCAGGGGGGCTCCCAGGACGGGTTCAGAACATCCAGGCCCAGGCAGCGTTGGCCAGATGGTGCAGAGAGGACCTGGGGTCCAGCCAGGGCCCTGCCCTGGGCCCCACTCTAAACCCTCAGGGGGCGTTTAGGGCCCCTGGCAGGAAAGCTGAAAGGATCGCCCAGGGGCTGGGAAGGGGGGCTTCTCCGGCTTTCCCTCCCTTAGTTACATGTTTCCATCCTTTTAGTCATTATTTCCCCTTCTTTCACTCAGTGCAGACCGATTTTTTTTTTAAGATTTATTTATTTCTCTCCCCTTCCCCCCCCTCCCCCCCCAGTTGCCTGCTCTTTGTGGGCATTCGCTGTGTGTTCCTGTGTCTGCTTGTATTCTTGTCAGCCGCACTGGGAATCTGTGTCTTTTTGTTGCGTCATCTTGCTGCGTCAGCTCTGTGTGTATGTGGCCCCACTCCTGGGCAGGCTGCACTTGTTTCGCAGGGGGCGGCTCTCCTTACCGGGCGCACTCCTTGCGCGTGGGGCTCCCCTACACGGGGGACACCCCTGCATGGCATGACACTCCTTGTGCGCATCAGCACAGCGCGTGGGCCAGCTTCACCACGCGGGCCAGAAGGCCCATGAACCTTGGACCTCCCATGTGGTAGGCAGATGCTCTATCCACTGAGCCAAATCCGCTTCCCAGATTTTTTTATTGTGGGGTTTGGTAATCTGAAAATTATTTAAAAGCACCCTCCTTTTCACACTGAATTTATTCCCCTTGATACCTCAGGCTCTCATAGAACAGCTGAGTTCTAAATGCTCCTCCAGCCCCGATTCCATGGGAAGCAGCAGCGACTTGGCAAAGGAGAGCTTTTGGGTGCTGATGCCACTGCCATTGTCGTCTGGGCCCCTAGGAGAGGTGGGCAGCTTCCCTGCCCCCACATCCTTCAGTCTTGGGGTTGTTGGGCGGAGGTGGCCATGCCCCTTTGCTTTTGTTTCATGTCTGAGAGCACCAGGCAGGCAGGAACGCTCATCAGACTTGTTCAGCTATTAAGAAAGTTGGGCCCAGAGGGTGTCATGGGCACCAGAGAGGATCTAGTAGACCTTGTTCATCTGGGCAAATTGAGGCCCAGAGTGGGGAAGGAGCTTTCTTAGCGTTCACAGGACTAAGACTTCGACCCAGGGTTCCTGACTCTTCGGCCCTCGGGCTACAAACGAGAATTGGAAATCTGGTGTTTATTCTGCTCTTGTTCGACTTCTAGGGGTTGCTACCTTTAAGAAATCCATAAAAGAAACTAATAAGGTTAGTGCCCACCTGCCCAGCCAATTTCTTTTCTCCAGTCCTGGAAAGCTCCCCTGATCCAGCATTTTTCTTACTTTAGCCAAGTGAGGAAAAAGATTCTGGCCTAAAGAAGCTGGCCACATGCCTGCTTCTGCAACCTGGTTATGTGTGTGTTTGTGTGTTTTGGGGGTGTGTGTGTGGCAGATGTCTCTGGGAACCACCAGACAGCTCACTGACCGGTCAGTAAGTCCATTGCTTGTGGTCGATTGCCCAAGTGTGGCTGGAAAGGACTGAGCCCAAGTCCCTCAAGCCAGGTCTCTTCACCCAACCCATTCTTAGCTTCCTGCCAGCCCAGCTGACCATCCCTGTGGCATCTCTAGGGAAGCCACGAGGGGCTGGCCATGAGAAAAAAAACCAAAACAGATTCTCTGTTCTAGCAGATGCCCTATACGAGGGGACCCTAATATTCTAACTTTTTAAAGACCATCAACTAATATAGCAATTTGTTGGGAAGCCCTGAAGAAAACGAGGGGCTTATTTTAAAGATATACAAATTTGGCCTGAAACTAGAAACTCAGGAACAGTCTTTTAGCATCTCCAATTCTTTTGTACCTCTAACAACTGGGTTTCCCATGTCTATATATTTTCCACTCATAACTTGACTTTCATATAGCTTTGGTTTGTCATGACCGTATTTTGAACTCATGACGTCCTTATTTTTTCAGTTCATTGCAAGCTGGTAACTTCTTCCCAATTTCCTTGCTCAAATTCCTGACATCCATCACGAGCCTAGGCATTAGATGCCCTTGGCTCAAGGGCCCACTCTCATCCACAGCCCTTGGGGGTGGGTCATACGATTCAAAACATGGCCACCTCAGCAGCATAGTCTAAGGGGAGGGACTGGAGATTGGCAAGGACTTGAGTTACTCCAGACAGGAACTCAGAGTCATGGATTGCCTCAGTCCCCAGTTAAGATCAGGCATGAAACACATTGGAGGAAGAAATTACCCAAAAGAAAAAGATTTTATTGTCTTATTGCCGATATCCCTGGAAGAAATGAAGAGCACAGCATGAAGCTGTGTTCACAGTGCAACACAGACCATCGGGAGCCATGTTTCAAAGGCTGGCCTGCTCAGACCCCTGTCTGTAAGCTGGCAACTCCCTACCACCACCACCCCTGCTATCTTATGGCATGGAGATGCCACGGTTTCAGGACTGCTCACCTTGGCATCTGGGCGGGTCCCTCCTTATGGACAGTGTGAAAGTGCTATTCAGGAGAACTTCGTACAGTTTGAGGCAAAACACAGAACCAAATTAGTGTCTCTAAGCCCCTGCTTGGGACATCTCTCTGGAACATTTGGGCCGGTCACACATTCCAGGAGGCAACATCACACAGCTGCAGCCACAGCTGTCAGGAACAGGCCCGGGCCCCCACCCTGGGTGTGGGGGGAGGGCGGAGGCTTGAGGGCTTCCTCTCGGGGTGCTGAGCTCACCCTCACCCCCACACTCACTGACTTCATCCGTCCAAGGCCACTTGGCCAAGCGCCCAGGCCGTGTGAGGGGCTCTCTCTCCCAGAGCGGGCCCTGGGCCTCCTAACGGGGGCGGGGAGAGTTTCAGGCCTAGCGCAGTTCCCCAGAAACCAGAGGTAGCATCCTGAGCTCTGAAATGCCCGAGGATTTTAAGGAAAATAAAAAAAGTTTGGGGCTGGGGGACAAGGAGTGGCGGTGATAGTGGTATTTCGCTACTCTTTAAAGTTACAAAAATGCAAGGAAGGAAAGCTTTTCTCCCCCCATTTGTTCTTTGGCAATCCCATTAAGAATTTCAGGAGGCATGTGGGATGACATCATGTCTTACAACTGAGAAATCTCAACAATTTTGTGAAATGGAGCCCCTGCCTGACCTATGTTTCCAATGGAAGCTGCTTTCTATTTAAAGGTTAAAGCTGTGTTTTATGTCACATTTAAATGAGGGTTTGAGACCCATATATATCTTCCCAAAGCAGATTACAATGTATGAAGATCACATAAAATCAATTTCACTTCTCAGCATCACAAACATTTGGAATACAAAAAGACCAGGGATTAAGATTATAAGTAATAAAGGTACAAAAGAAGTTTGCTTAAAAAAATAACAAAAAAAATTAAAATTGATTCCCCCCCCCCAAAGTCTAAATAATTGTAGTCAAGGAAACCATCAGGATAAATGCTTCATATACTCGCTCCTTCGGTAAGAATGAGTTCATGCAGTACTGTATATCCAAGTGTGTGTACAAGAGACGTTCACACGCATCACACACACAAGCACATATACCCACAGGGACAGACACACAGCTCAATCTTTGTTCTAGGCACTTGATATCCATGCTCTTAAGTCTGCCACCTTCCCATTATTTGATAAATTACTTCTTTGGAGGCAGGACATTTTCTTCAAAGTAGCCCTGATTGACAACATTCCCTGCTGGGAAGTATCTGGCTACCACAAAGGAGGACCCATCACTTGCAGATGCCTTTCCCACTCCCATCTTCTTTGTATTCTTCCATACCATGGCTGTGAAGTGTCCTGTAGAGAAAAAGGCAGGGGGCAGAGGGAAACAGATCAGTCAGTAGAGCCTTGAGAAGGATGTTTCCAAGGATTCTTAGACTCCTACACCATCTTATCAGGCTTGGGGGAGACTGATTTTCAGACACTGATCAGAGGAAGGCAAGACAAAACACACCGACTGCCCGATATTTGCAAAAGCATCAGGTCCTCTCAACCACATAGAACTAAACTCACCACTTTCTGATAGCCAAAGCACTGTGATTTCCCAGTTTTCTTTGTTTTATGACAAAGCTCAGTGACTGCAACAATAAGGATGCCACCCTACCTGATACCTGCTCCAACCCTCCCTTCAAACTGCCCTCCTCAAGGTCACCAACCACCTCCATGTTGCTCCCCAATGGCTCCTTTTTGTCATCTTACTTGACATCTCAGGGACGTTTAACACAATTGACTCCTCCCCTTTCCAAAGTACTCTTCTCTTTTAGGTTACATGATGCACATTCTCTTGGCATTCCTTCCATCTTGCTGCCTCCTCCTTCTCCTCTTCTTCCTCTCACACATGTAAATATTGGAGGACCCGCATTTCCCAGGTCTCAATCCTGGACTCTTCTTTTTTCTCTACACCCTCCTTAGGCGACTTCATCTTTCTCTGGCTCCCAAATTTATTTCCCCAGCTCAAACCTCTCTTCTGTGTTCCAGACACAACTCCTTATTGATGTTTCCACTTGGATGGCTCACAGCCCTCTCAGATTTGACCTATCCAAACCTCACATTTGATTTTGATTCTCTGCACCCATCCTGCCCCCCTGTTTTATTCCTCCCCAGCCCTCCTATTTCCATCAACTCTTCCTCTATCTATACAATGCTAGGGGTCATTCTGCATTCCTCTATCTCCCTCATCTTCCCCACTTCAATCCAACATTAAATCCTGAAGAATCTAGCTCCAAAATACATCTCATGTCTATCCACTTGTCTCCAATTTACTCCCAAAACCTTCCCAACCACAAATATTTCTTACTTGGACAATTGCAAAGACTTCCTGACTGGTTCTCTTGTGTCTACCTTAGTCCTTCCAATTCATTTTCCATTTACGTAGCCAGAATGATCTTCTTGAGCATAAGTATTTGTTCACTTCCCTGCTTAAAAATCCTCCCATAGCTTCCACATGCAACTAGAATGAAAGTGAATGCTTTGGCCGGGTAGCCTCTTTTTCATTCCTTGAACACAGCAGGTTATTTCCTGCACCAGAGCACTTGTACACACTGGTTACTGTGTGAAACACTCTTCTGATGCCCAACATCTTCTTGACTCTTAGGTCTCAACCCAAATGTCACTTGTTCTGAGAAGCTTTTCATTATTACCCTTTTATTTCCTCAACATCCCTCTTCCAAGATATTCTTACCGCACCCTGTTTTTCCTTTCATAGCATTCTTACAGTTTGCAATGACACACTTGTTTGATTGCCCAATCAATTATTGCTTCATTCCTTCACTAGTTGTGAGCCTCACATGTGCAGAAACCAAGTTGTTTTATTCACCAAAGTATACCCAATACTTTGGCACAGTTTGACACATGAAAAGTGTAAAATAAACTTTTGTTGAATCAATCAATGAACGTATATGTAGAGGGACTATCTTTGCCTCAAAATTTGCCCTCATTGGCAATGCAGGCCTTCTATGTTTTGAGCAGTTTGAACCTTGACAATTCACAGCTTCCTTCAAATCTCTCTGCTCTGAGCCAAACACTAGCTCCTTTTAAAGCTACTGCCCTAACCACCCAGGCACTTCTGAGGCTTGGGGAGACTTCTCAGCAGTTCCTTACTGTTCAAGCTGCTTATCCTTACTCACTAGAAGCTAACTTAGAGCTTAGCTTCTAGCTCTCTTTCCCCTTTGGGGTCAAAGAGACAATGCTGTAATGTACTCTCTGCTCAGTGGTCATAAATTCTTCTCATCTCTTGGCAGTAGAGGTCCAAAACTGATCCCTTCCCTTGTACTGTTTGGGACCCCTAAAGCTTCTTTGACAGCCAATCTAATTAATGGGGTATTTACTTTCATATCTTAGGATGGCATTTATTTGCTAAAGTAACCCTCAACCCACATTCCTAAATACCTGTCTTGCAACTGGGCAAACTCTGTGGGGGCAGGCACCATGTCTGCCATGCTGACCACCACATCCCTAGTGTTCAGCACCGACTTGGCAGATAGAAGATGCTCCATAAATATTTGATAAAGGAAGAGACAGAAGAAGGAAGGAAAGGGGGAAATGGTGACCAGAGTAGCTAAGCTTGTCCTAGGGTGCTTAAGAAAGAAAAGGTGTGCTGGGGATTGAATTGTGTACCCCAGTTTGGACATGTCCTTGGTCTTGGTCACATTCTGAAGGGTGTGGACCATTGTAAATAAAATCTCTTCAAGATGACACTTCAGTTAAGGTGTGGTCTAACTGAATCAGATTGGCCTTTTTTTTTTTTTTTTTAGGTACCAGGGGCTGGGGATTGAACCCTGGACTTTGTATGTGGGAAGCCAGTATTTAATCGGCTTCAAACTGAGCCACTATGGCAACGCTGAGTTGGTTTTTCTGTTTGTTTGCTTGTTGTTGTTGTTGTTTCAGGAGGCACTGGTAACTGAACCTCCCATGTGGGAAGCAGGTGCTCACCAATTGAGCCACATCTTCTCCCCAGGTTGGGCTTTAATGTAGGATTACTGAAGTCCCTTATAAGCAAAGTGAATGCCAGATGGAGGGAGAAGCCCCAGGGAGAACCCAGAAGCTAGAAGTCGGCAGAACCCAGAAGAGAAAAAAGACACCACCATATGCTTTGCCATGTGAAGAAAAACCAAGGACCAAGGATCAACCATCTCCAGAACGCCACAGTCTTCTGGGAGAAAGCATCTCCTTGCTGATGCCTCCATTTTACACTCAGAACCGTGAGCCAATAAATTCCCATTTTTAAGTACAAATACTGTACATCGTATGGTATTTGTTTTTAACAACCAGGACACTACAACTGAGTGGTATTCACCCTCTTCTAATCCTTTAGGGAAGAGACAAAGTTGGTATCTCCCACTGTGTCTTGAAAATGGTAGGAACTTAAAGTTTTGTTGATTAAATTTTGTTTTCCTTCTATAGTTGAAATCCATTTTATAATTTTTAAATTTAATTTCTTTGTCTACACCCACAAAGGATTTGAGTTTACTAAATTCTTTTTTAAAATAACCAAACTAATAAACACTAATCAATACAGTTAATCACCAATGAGGTGAAACAATGAAAGCAGGAATTAAAGGAGGGAAGCAGACATGGCTCACGCAATTGAGCTCCTTCCTACCACATGGGAGGTCCCAGGTTCGGTTCCCGGTGTCTCCTAGAGAAGATAAGCAAGACAGCGAGCTGATGTGACAGGCAGATGTGGTGAGCTGACACAACAAGGTGGTGTAACAAGAGACACAAGAAGAAAAATATAGCAAGAGACACAACAAAGCAGGGAGCAGAGTTGGCTCAAGCCATTAGGTTCCTCCCTCCCACATTCAGTTCCCAGTGCTTCCTACAAAGACCAGCACACAACAAACACAGCAAATGCAAACAATGAGGGGATGGGGAGAAATAAATAAGTCTTAAAACAAATCTTAAAAAAAATTAAAGGAGAACAAATCCTAGGTGCAATTATGCATCTTTACATTTATCCATAAACTTGTTTTAACCATTACTCAATAAACTCTGGTTTTCACCTCAGAATAGTTTCTCAGAGGAGAAACACACACTTTTTGCCCGTTCAGTGCTGGTCCTTCTACTTTTGAGTCAGAGCTCCAGGTTTTCAGCAGCTTCACCAGTGTCACTGCTTCTGTAGGCTGTGTTTTCACTAGGGCTCAAGCCTTTTCTCACACAAGCCTTTGCTCTCAAGAGACCCACCCACTCTCTCTGTCTCCAGACAAGGAAGCAGCAGCCACATATCCACTGGTTGCCAAGAAATTGATTAAGGACACAAAGTGCACATCAGCAGTATGAATGCCTGCGGCAGCCTTTACAAACATAAGGGACTGCGTAATCTTTCTCACTGGGGAGTTTTCTGTCTCCATAGACACAGTGAAGTGATGGGTGTTTAGAGATCAATTACAGGACACAACTTCCTTAGCAACCATCAGATACACACTGGTTTCTAACTCTCTACTAACAGAGCTCCCCCTCATCTTTTTTTTTTTCTAAAAGGATTACATCCTTTTTCCTGCTATGGACCCAAACTTCCTAGAATATACCTCTGAGAAAACATTACTAAGTTACAGTACATCCTTGCACAAGAATAATGGACAACAGTAAGAAAGAATGAGAAAGCTCTTTTTGTATTGATATGGAACAATCTTTGACAACCAGTTGTGTGAAGAAAGTGAGTGTAAACAGATCATAGACTGACACCAATGTGTAAAAAAAGGGAAAAAAGAGAAATGTGTAAAAAAGGGAAAAAAGTGTGCATAAATGCTGGTATAAACCCAAATACTTCTAGAAGGATACACATGAAGCTGCTAATACTGGTTGCCTTTAGGGAGGGAGTGTGCTGGGGGACGTGGATGGAAAGGAGACTTTTTACCTTCCATAGCTATTTGCAGCTTTTGAATTTCATGTCGTGTAAAAGCATTAATTATTCACAATAAGCAAACAAACGTACTCATTTAAGTAGACTGTAACGAAGCAATTCTAAGAGAGTTTCTCTCCACTTGGCACTCAGGACAGAACTCTGCTGGCGGCACCCTTCATCCCGAGACACTGACCCGGGGAACGGGGGAGAGGCTATTAGGAGATGTTGCAAAGGCCCTTTCACTCATAACATAGACCCGGGTCTGCGCAGTGAGCAGAGGTGGGGGCGGAGGCTCTGGGGAGGGCGAGGCCTGGATGACTGGTCTGATGACACCAACACCCAAGGCCCCGCTCACCTCTTAGGCTCAGGCTCTGTCACTCCCTAGGCATTGCCCACTGGCACCTGGGCCAGCACAAGGCCTGGGTGCTCTGGGCTTTTCCTCTTTCCGGGGTGTGAGATGTGAAGCAGTGGGTGAGATGGGCAGAGCGTGGTAATGGAGAGCTGACCCTTGTGAGGTGTCCGGAGAGATTCCCTTCTAAAAGGAGGAGCTGTGGGGGGGGGCGGGGGGGAAGCAGGGCCCTGGGACATCTCTTTCTTGCGTGGGCTTTCAATTTCTTCTTCTACAAAATGGGAAGAAGAAAGCCCCACCTTCAAATGGTGTCCAGGCTTAAGTGGCACCTTCTAACTGTCAAGTGGTGTGCACACATGAGCAATGCTAGTAACTTGCTCTGAAACATGACGATTGTTCGTCAATCTTGCTCATGGGAAAAGCAAACCTAGAAGCTATGAAATGAAACATTTTCTGTATACTCCTCTTTATTAAAAGAAAAGGGCCTGCTTACACGTCCTTGATCAGTGGTACAAGGCTGTTACTGCCCCCTCTCTTACTCCTTGAATATAATTGCCACAGAGTCATCAGTTCTCACTAAGGCCCTGGCAGCAGTCTGGGTAAAATGAGAGGAGGAATGCTTCAGCAGATGCTTCTACCTCTGTACCCTCACAGGATTGCAAGAACCCCTGCCCAAAAGGGTGAGCAGCAAACCACAGGAAATGGTGACTGGCTCGGGGACCCTGTCACTTCCTGCTTCTGAAGAAACCCTGTGAGAGGAAAGGGGGCGGCCACAAGCAGCTCCACCCAGAGCTGGGACAGGGGTGAGCAGAGAATCCCCTTTCCAGGCAGCCCTGGTGCCTCTGGTCAGAGGCACTCACAGCCCCTCCCCACCCCATCCTGTGCCCCAGGCAGAGTCCCGGAAGGGCACAAAGCAGCGGAAGGGCACAAAGCAGCGGCTGTTTGGGGCTGTTTGGGCTTGAAGGAGCTGAAGGTTTACCTTTTACCTTCCGCCTTTCACCGTGGAGGAGGCCTAAGGGAGTGGCTGGTGGTTTCCCTGGCAGGTGCCACCCTGCATCTGGACCACTGGGTCTCAGAATGTCCCTTAGAGGATGCCACCTTGTCCCTTTCCCTCAGGGAGGAAAGGACAGGAATCGACCCAAGGTCACACAACTAACAGTGTCAGAGCCGAGATAAGATTCAGGTTTCCTGCTTCCCAAGCTTGCCTGCTTCTCCAGCTGGAGGGAAGAGGTGAAGGGAGGGAAAGCCCAGGAGGCCAGGCCTGAGCAGCGTGGCGGGCTGGAGGGGACGCGAGGGGAGGAGGCATTAAGACCAGAAGAGCGAGGGGCCCTTTTCCTGGTGGCACCAGGGAGCACTGGCAGTTCAATCAGGAGAGCCACATGGGCAGAGAGGATTTTAGAAATACTGTTCTGGCTGCTGGAGAGCAAGGCAGTTAAAGGGCTAAGGTACACAGCAGGAGAGGAGCATCCTTACACAGCTTTAAAAATCCACAGCCTCCTATGACGTGCTCCAGTGATGTGATGACCTCTGAGCTGATGGGAGAGAATCAGCAGCTTATGTGCTCTTACACAAGGGATCTCTCTTTCAATCTCTCTCTCTCTCTCTCTCTTTCTGTGTTTGAGGATGTGTTGGGGGAATGGAAATCTTTGCCTTTTGGGTAAGATTAAAAAGAGAAATATGGAAGAGGTAAAGGGGGAAGGAAATGATGGGCTGTCAGGTTAGTTCCTCTCTGAAGCCAGACACCCAACCTGCAACCCTGCCCAGGGCCCGGCCACTGTGTGGGACCCTGCCACTCACCAGTCCCCGAGGTGAAGCCGGGCTGCTGGAAGTTGTAGTTCTTGATTTCACTGTACCATCTATCGGCCACCTCTTTTCCTGTAAGGAGAAGAAACTGTTCTAAAATTCCCTCCGTCTTCTCCCATTCACTCCAGACCACCCACCCCACAGTTACATATCTGATAAAGCGCCAATGAGCTGAAACATCTTGGATGTTCCTGGCAGACTCCTAGGGACTCCTGCCCACGAGTGTGCCCAGGCTGAAGTCAGGGCCTTGGGAGCTGGGACGAGCACTGAGCTGCGGTCGGGAGGACTCACTGTGCAGTCCTGGGCAAGGCCTTCCCTTCCTGAGCCTCTGTACAAGACGGCTGAGGGCATGCTGTGCCTTCCAGAGACAGGTTGAGTGCCTATGAGACTCTGCCCTCATCCCACCCCAAGTCTGGCTCCTGAAATAGTCACAGGAGGAAAGGTAATTGGGCTGGGCGCTACCACAGGCAGGAGGGACCTCACGGCTTGCGGCCACTGGCTTAGCAGGTAGGGATATGAGCTGCTGATCACAGGGCCGGAGCTAGGCACCTGGGACCTCAGTGCAGTCACCTCCCAGCTGGAATGTGTGCATGAATCACCCGGGGGGGCTTACTGAAATGCAGATTCTGATTTCAGTAGGCCTAGGGTGGGGCCCATGAGCCCGCATTTCTAACCAGCTCCCAGGGGTGCGGCTGGTCTGTGGATCACAGCCTGAGCAGCAAGGCCCTGGAGAGCACTGGCTGCACATCAGCCTCACCTGGGGGGCCTGAAAACTACTGATCCGTGGGGTCTTCCTCAGACCCATTGTGTCAGTACCCCTGGAGGAGACCCAGGCATCGGTATTTAAAAGCTCTGCAAAAGATTCCAGTGTGCAGCCAGGGACCGCCTACCCGCTCGCCTCTCTGTTGAGATGGGGAAACTGGGGCCCGAGGGCAGTAAGTTGCTCAGGTTTCCACAGGGAGCCAGAGCTGGCCTGGGATGGAGCCCAGACGGCCACTCAAGGCTCCTTCCCTGCCCTCTCTGGGCTCCCCTGGGTCCACCAAGGGACAAAACCTGGGGAGTGGGAGGAGCCTGCGGGCTAGGGCGAGGCCTCCCAGGCGGGCTCCTGGCCTTCCTGGGGAGGGGGCTCACACCACCTCTCCCAGAGGGCTGTGCAGGAGGCCCCCGTCAGGGTCAGGCGGTGCTGGGCAGCCAAGAGGACCGGGATGGGACCTCCCCCTGGGAACTCCCAGGAATGTGAGGCCGGGGAAGGAGTGAGTCATTCTCGCTGGGTTTTGGAGAAGGCTTCAGAGAATGAGACACTTTCTCCATTATTTTTCCTAAAAAGCCACTCCAGGGTCACCCAAGCCAGGAAGCTCAAGAATGTTTGGTCAGTGGGGGGATCACCATTCCAGGCTGAGAGCTTGGATGGAAGAAGTGTCTTTTTCAGTTATTTTTTCCCCCAAGATGTAAAAAGCTCTCTTGCTGCTTTTCTGATTATAAAAGTAATAGCACTGTAAACATTCTAGAACAAGGTGAAGAAAGGACAGTTCCTCTGTAGCTGGGGATGATGCTCCGGTGCCCACCGAATAGGCTAAGACTGTGCAGAAATGGCCTGTCTTGCCCACCCCCACTCCTCAGCTGGAAGCCCTTCCAGAAGTGGGGGTGAGGGAAGGTCAGTCTGACTCATCTCTGTGTCCTCAGCACCCGTCACAGGCCTGGCCTGGAGCCAGCCATCAGAGCCCTTGCTGGGAAGTCAGCCTCTAGGAGAGACACAAAGGGGAACTTTGGGTTTCCCTTCCCTCTGTGGGCCTGTGGCTTACCATGGCAACAGGAAGGGTAAATGGGGGCCAGGAGGGGTCTGAGGAGGCCCCATCCCAGGCCCAGCTCAGGCAGCAGGGAGGAGAGCCAAGAAGGGAACTCACCCGTCTGATCGTAGGACGCCCATGCCAGGTTCTCCCCACACTGTCCACGACTGGACTCCGGGCTGTGCTTGAGGATCCTTGTGCTGGCCAGGGCCTCAGAATACCTGCCAGAGGCCACGGTGCTTCCTCAGAGCGGGCAAGTCCATGGAAACCCCCCTCCCCGCCAAGGTAGGGACCCCACAGGTGGGGCTGAGCTTCCTTCCTTGCCCAGGGCTCTCAGAGGAAATAGGCATGAGCGTCACACCTGCACCTCTTCGAGCCTCACACAGTTCCATTTTACAGAGCAGTAAACCAAGGCTCCAAGGAATGAAGGGACTTGCCTAGGTAAGCAGCAGAGTAGCTACTCAAGCCTGGCTGTGTCTGACCCCAAAACCCACGTCCCTGCTGCCCCCCAAAGCCCCTCAGTGACAGCAGCAGCAGCAGCACTGTGGAGGTCCCAAGTCACTGCAGGGCCCGGGCACTCACTGCTGGGCCTCCTGGTTGAGCTTGTTGCAGAGCTTCAGAGGGGGGACACCGTGCTGCCGCCGGTACTCATTGTGGGCCTTCAGGACCTCGTTATTAAACTGCTTAGAAGCTGGAAGGATTTCAAAATGGAGACTGTCTCAGTGCAGGGGAAAGACCCAGCAGAGCAGAACGGCATGTTTCAGAACAACTGCACCTCAGGCCACAAGAACGGGTGCTGCTCCCCTCCCACGCCCGGCTCCCCTGCCAAACGGGCCGCCATGCTGCCCTGCCCCACACCTTTGCTCATCCTGTCTCCACCCCTGACATCAGCCTCCACGTCTCTCATATTTAAACCTCATGGATTATACAATGTCTAACAGGCCATGTTAGGGACTTGGGTCTTTATCCAAGGCAAGGGAAGGCCACCGAAGGGTAGGGAGCTGGGGGATGAGCTGGTTGGATTTGTGTTTCTGACAGACACCGCGTGCTGCTGAGTGGAGGAGGGGCTGGAAGAGGTGCACAGCAGATGTTGGGGACTGGGCAGTCAGCAACAGGACTTGTGAAAGAAAGTGTTCGAAGGACAATGGAAATCTGACTTGACCTAAGGTGAGGGGTGGGCTGGAGTTGGGAACACAGAGCAGAGGCCTGACTGTGGAGGGGTACCCACCCTAGGCTGGTGGGACCAAGAGGCAGAGGGATAGACAAAGACAGAGAAGAGGACCATGGAAGGGGAGCTTTGGGGAGGTGGAGTGAGGGGAGAGGGTGTAAGAGAAAGTGGTGGTCAGCTAGGCCCAGGACTGCACTGCAGAAAGAGATGGGGTCTATACCTAACTGCGTCATGACCTCAGAAAGGACAAGGTCAAAGGGCCTGGGATTAGGGAGAGAATAAGTGCGTGAAGCCAGGGGCAGGCAACTCTAAAAGTGGACAGAAGTCATACCAATTTGGATCTTAAATGGAACTCCATCCATCCACCACCCACCCATCTATCCAATATCCTCCATCCATCAACCAATGTCCATCCAATATCCTCTATGCTTCTACCCTATCCATCCCACATCCTCTGTTCATCTATACAACCAACGTCCTCCATCCATACCTCCACCATTTATCCACCATTCATCCACCAATCCTCTGATTCATCATCCATCCAGCATCCTCATCCATCCAGCATCCTCACTGTGGCAGTTTGATATTATTTATGGCTTCCAAAAAGAGATATTGATTATGTTTGTAAACTGGTCTGTTCCTCTGGGCATGATATCCTTGATGTATTAGATTCAGCTGAGATGCCTTTGATTAAATTGTGTTAAGATTAGGGTGTGCGGGGTTGAGTCCTCACCCTCTTGGTGGGTTGATAAAACACACAGAAAAGAAGAAAACAGAGGAAGAGCAACAGCTCATTAAACAGGGAAAGAGGCCCCAGGAAGAGAGATGAGCCTGATTGTCTACATCTGACCTTGTGAAGAGACCAGAGCAGCTAAGCCTGGAAAGAAACAAGCCCCAGGGGCAGAGACAAGCCTTATGCTGCCTACAGCTGAGATCGGAAGAAGCTGAGACCATGAAGCCTTAAGAAGGAGGAAGACTGAACCCTCGCAGACATCGCCCACCATCTTGCTTCAACATGTGGCCAATGACTGGGTGAGGAAGTGCCTTGAGTTGGACTCTCTAGGGTCTTGTGACTGTAAGCTTCTACCCCAGATAATACCCTTTATAAAAGCCAACAGAGTTCTGGTGCTTTGCATCAGCACTCCTTTGGCTGACTAATTTACACTCATTCATCCACCCAGCCAGCCATCTAGCCAGCCAGCCAGCCCCGACCCATTCACCCATTCATCCATCTGTTCATCTGCTCTCTGAAGGCCTCCTCTGTGCTATGGCCTGTATTGTGTGCTCGTGGTCCAGAGGCAAATCAGCCACACCCTGCCCTCACAGAGCTCACACACCAGAAGAGAGATCATCTCATAAACAGACACCAGCTGTTTACTTAACTATGAAAAGTTTCAAGGAGCAAGTGAGCACAGGTGCAAGGAGAACTCAGAAAAGAGAGACCAAATACAGTGAGGAGGTGACTGCACAGGAGTTAGCCAGGCTAAGATTGTGAAAGCACTGAGTGCCAGCCTTAGGAATTTGGGAAATACCCTCTGTGCAAACAGGGGTCAGTTGGGTGAGCTGCGAGTGGATGGGAACCTGCCCCCTGGGGCTGGCGGTCGGTGTGGACAGGAAGGGTATAAACTGAAGCACTGCTCCAGTCACATTTACCAGTCACCGTTCTTGTCCACCCCGAGGCTGAGGGGATAACCCCACAGGGCATCCTCTTTCCCTCCCCCTTGGCCAAATCTCCTGTCTGCTGAGCCTTCAAATCACATCCCATTGGGCCTCAAAGGGAATCCCAAGGGACGAAGCCCAGGGCTCGACCTCAGGGAGCTTCACCAGGAGAGGTGAAGATACTGCATGGAACATCGAGAAGGAATGGTACCACCGACCTCAAGTCCTTCAAGCCTCTGGGGCTCCAGGCAGCAGTCTGGTGAGGTCCTGTCACAATAATGTGGGGGACAGACAGGACCACAAGTGGGGCCCCGAAGGCAGGACTTGGGGTAGAAATGGGGAGACATTGTGAACAAAGACAGGAAAATGATGAAGATCTTGGACCAACTGGGCACAAGGCAGAGGGGCAAAGCCACAAACCATCTGCGGCTTTCAGGTCCTTGTGGCCAAGAGAAGGCCTAGCCTTCTTTTGTTGGTATGAAAGACAAAGAGTTCAGGTTGAGCATGTTAATGCAGTATTTGGGACAGTGGAGTCACAGAGGCTTGTAAAGAACATCTCAAGCAGAAATGGCAAGAGCCACAGCAACTCGTGGGAACTGGCTGGGGATCAATCGGCAGGGTGATGTGGCAGCCTGAAACCCACGGGCCCCTGGCTGGGGCACTGCTTGCCATGCAGAGCTGTCCCCAGCTGACTGGTCACCCAGCCCAGCCTCTGCTTAGTCTGAAAGGCAGTGATGATTTGTTGTATCCAGAGGCAGTGAAGAGGGGGGAAGGGGCTGGAAACAGGATCTTAGAAGGAATGGTTGCAAATACTGGGTATGCTCAACCTGGAGAAGACGAGACAGGAGAAGACACAGCAGCCGGCCCTGATGAATTCTACCATAGGGCAAAGCTGAGGCTGGTGGATGAAGCCAGAGGGTGAGTGATTTCAGTTCAGTCTTTCTCTCAATCACAGCTTTCTGAATACCAAAAGGGCTACCTCGCAAGGTAGTGAGTTCTCCATCACTGGGAGGATCAAGCAGATGAGCCTTTCTCAGAGACATTCAGACACTGGGTAACAGGCCCAGTCAGATGACCTCCAAGTCCCCTCCAATCTGGAGATCCCGTAAAGTCCCATTGGGGTGGGGGTGAGGGGAGACAAGATAGCCAGCTGGCCCCAGGCTTCCAGGATCCGCTTCTCTAAGGAGACTGAGAAGTCAGACACAGGTGTAAGCGCAGGGCATGTAGGTGCGCCCACTCTAGGTGGTGGAGGGACCCCTCTGGGTGACAGGCTTGGCGAAGCCCATCCTCAAGTCCCTTCCTGCCCCCATATCCCAGGCAGGCCATGGTTGATCTACTAGGACACCACTGGATATGCATAAGACCAAATGGCTTGGGCACTGTCGACCATGAATGTATCAAGGAAGGCTCCCTGGAGGAGGTATTCCTAGATCAGGAGGAATGAGATGAGAGGCAAAAGGCCCAGAAAGGGCAAGGGTGGAAGCACTTAGACCTCTGGGACTGTGAGGAGGGTGGAGATAAGGGAGTGGGTGGATACCTAAGGTGAAGCCAGTTTGAGGGTAGCCCTGACGGCCAGGGACACTTTACACTGGGCCCCACAGTGCTGTGGGCCCTGCAGTCTCCTTGGCAGAGAGGGACCTATAAGGTTGCTAAAAACTAGGTCACTGCATTCCCAGAATGTGGAAAGTAAAAGGGAAACAAAAGTGAAAGTTCCTGTGCCCACCCCAAGCTCGGGCCCAGAAGCCAAAGCTGGGCATTATCCCCGGCTGGGCTGGGTGCCTGGGGCTGGGTTCTCAGGAAGGGCTCAGGAGAGCTTTCTGGTGATCTGGAGGGGAGGAGGCCTGCTTGCCCCACCCTGGCTGGGAGGCCAGGGAAGGGAGGGGACACTGGTGCTGGGAGTCCCCTCCCGCCCCAGCAGCCAGGCACAGCCCAGGTGCCTTAGATCAGCCCAGGGCGGCGAGATATGGCCCTTGACCAGCCCAGCCAGAGGCCTGCCCAGCAGGAGCCACACCCGATTCAGTAGAAAAACTCAAGAACGAGATAAGCATAAGGGAAAAAAAAAGTCACAAGAAAGCCACCTGTCCCTGGGTTAGGCAGGGAGAGCCCTCACAGAAACCTCACAAGGGGGGAGGGGCAGGAATGGCCATCCTCATTTTGTGGGAAGGTAAACTGAGGCTCAGAGAGGTCACCTGCTTGCTGACCAACCATTTCATTCACTGACTTTTCACACTGTGGGAGCTTCCATTACTGTACCCAGCCCCACCCATTTTTTAAAAGTTGCATGAGGAAATTGAGGATTGAGGAGTGATTACTGCCCAGCTGGTCCCGGGGCAGGCCCATGGGGGTGGGGGGAGGGGACCAGGCCTGCCCTTAGCCCCCACTCCCCAACCCAAGGGTCAGGAGACAGGGCAGCAGGCAGAAGGGGAGCCAGACCTAGGCTCAGTGGGGTCAGCTGAAGGATTGAGGAAAGCAGGCCCAGGGTTGGCAGATACCTTCAAATTTCTGAAGGAAGAGGAGGAAGGAAGAAGAGAAAAGCAATAATATTTCTCAAGAGCCTTCTCTGTGCCAAGCCCTTTATAGTCCGGCCTGCCTAAGGGGTCCCAGAGGACTAGTCAGGAACTGAGGGGTAGAAGCTACAGGGGGCAGATTTGGGTCTTAAAATAAAGGTTCATCCTGTTGAAAGATGGAAGGGGCTGCCTGGGCGCAGTGACCTCCCTTCCGGGCTGTGTCTGCTGGGGCTGAGCTAGGGGCTCTTCAGGGTTCCTTTGGGGCTGGAGACTTTACTGCTTAATAAGGACCCCCAGTGGGTGGTGCCCCTCCCCGCAGCCGTGGCTCTTGGCTGGGGCCAGGCTCATCTCTCCATCCGTCCTTCTCCTCTGCAGCCTCGCAGGGCCCAGCCCACCTCATTTCTCTGCCCTCTCCAGACTCCTCATCAAAGGGGCCTGTGGCAGCCAGGCCCACAGAAGGGAGTTAGGGCCAGGCAGGAAGGGTGAACAGGCCTCTTCTGTCCCTCTTGAGGCAAGTCTGGTTTTGCTTGTTTATCAGGAAGAAAGAACAAAAGGTTTGGGGTACGGGGGAGAATGAGTTCCGCATGGGTAGCTCCTGCTTTAAGCCTGGGTTCCAGGAAATTCAAGTGGCCAATCCTAGCCAGCTCTGCTTTTTACTAGCTGCAAATCCTGGGCAGGTTACTTAATCATTCTGGGCCTCAAATCCCCCATATATAGGATGGGACTAACAGAATCCACCTCACAGGGTTGTTGTGAGGGATTAAATGAATTAATCCATATAAATGCTTTAGAAGAGTTCTGGAATACTCAAGAATGGGAAGCCACAAGAATGGGATTCCTCTTCTCAATTACAGATGGGAAAACTGAGGTCTTTGGGGTGGGAGGTAGGAGGTGGGGGGTGGGGTGGGGGATGGGAGTGAACACTTATTAAACCTCAGATATAATTATTATCATCACTACTGGCCCAAGCCCTGAAGGCCCCTGGTCTTGGGAGAACCTGCTCCGGTCAGATCCTCCGCTCTGAATGTCAGCAGAGCTGCTGGCATTAAGTGGCTCTCTGATGATGCCTTTCAGTACCTCAGAGCCGGGATATTTGCTGAGTGAGCGAGTGAACAAATGAACGAGGTTCTCATACCAGCACAGGGAAGCCACAAGAATGGGATTCCTCTCCTCATTTACAGATGAGAAAACTGAGGTCTTTGGGGTGGGAGGTAGGAGGTGGGGGGTGGGGTGGGGGATGGGAGTGGGTACACATCAGCCTGAGGTCTAGGAACAGGCCCTTTTGTCACCCCCTCCCCTGCTCCAAATCTCCCACTCTTTCCACTTTACAAACATCTCCCACATTCCCACTGGAAAGAGTGATCTCTCATGAAGAGTTGTTCAACTGCTTAAGGGAACACGGAATCCCCATTCTGGAGGATTAGCCCCAGGCTGCCCCTGTCTCCTCTCCTAGGCAGGGGGAGAGGTTGCTCTGGCCCACAGAGAGGCCCCCTATTTTCTGGCCTCAATTGTGAATAGCCACTCACTCCCTTGAGGCACTGGGCAAGCGCCTGCCCATCTGGGCCCCAGGTTCCCCAACTTTGTGAGAAGGAAGGATGACATCGTGTTTTTCAGAATGTCTTCAAAGCTGGGGGTCCTTTCTTTTGAGTGAATTCTTCAACAAAATCAAAAGATGAGACAGCGGGGGCGGGGGGTTGACCTGGCCCACACAGCTGCCCCTTGCACGATGGCCCCACTCAGTAAAAAATTCCTGGGCTAGTTGGTCCCTAAAGACTTTTCTGTTTTGGCACTTTCTGGAGCTGGGAAATGTGGAGTGAGGGACAGTCAGATTCTTATGAGATGATAAGAAGGCACCTACTGGGAGGGAGGGGGTCAAGTGGTCAGTGTGGTAGAAGGGAGAACACAGAAGTTTGGAAGTCAGAGAGCTTGGTCCAAATCCCAGTTTAACCACTTACTGGTCAAGGTGGGAGCTTGGGCAAATACTCTCTGCAAATCATCGCTGCCGTGCAGGACTATTACAAAGGTTGGTAACATATACACAAATACCTAGCTCCATGCCTAGCATGCATCTCCTCCTCTTCTCCAGCCCCCACCCCTGCCCTAGATGCCGCTATCATCGCTTGCCTGGGTGACCGCCGCAGCCTCCCCACCAGTCCCCCACCTCTACTCTCTGGTCATCCCATCCACCCTCCAAACTGGCACAGCTCTAGTCCTGCCAAATCGATGCCCTTCAGTGGCACTCCAACTCACACAGGACAGAGTCCAGATTCCCAAGACCTTCTGGGATTTGACGGCCTCTTCCAGGAAGCCTTCCACAGGCCTCCTTGCTGAGGAGATCTCTTCCTCTATTGAGCTCACCCCTCTTCACCTCTGCCTGTCTTGTGACTTAGATTACTTTCCACCTCTTACTGAGCCATGTGGTGCCCGTGTCTCCCTAATCGGCTTCATTTATTCATCTTGCAATCCAAATGAACACCCCTGAGAGCAGGGGCCATGCCTTCCACAGCACTGGGACTGCCGCTTGGTACAAAGCTGACGCATGGCTGAAGAGAGGGCAGGAAGGACGGGGAGATGGATGGATAGATGGATGACCAGATCAAAGGATGGATAGAGCTGCATATCAGCAGTTCTGGAAAACTGATTTTGGGGAAGAAGCTAAAACAATGGAATGAAATGTAGCTTTAGGGAAAGTGGATTTTCTCCCAAATCTGCAGGGAAATGAGTTGATTTCCCACGCAGAAATCTCAAAATGTTCTATCATTTGCCACACTTTTGTCCCATCACCACCCATCATGGTGTTCTTTAACTACAAGATAAATCCCTATATCACCTTTCCATACAGAACCACAGGATTCCAGAACTGGAGACCATCTGGGCCACCTTCATTGTACAATTGGGGAAACTGAGACACAGGGAGAGCAAGAGCCTTGCTCAAGAACACACAGCACATGACTAGTAGAGCTGGGGCTGAAAGCCAAGCCTGTCACTACAGCCCAAGGAAAGGTGAGGTAGGACCAAGGCCAGGAAAGCAGCTTACTCCCCCTGCCGGTATCACACCAGCCCCATCGGTGGGACAGGGTTAAGTGACTCCAGATCTTGGAACACAGATTCAAGAATCCCTTCTGAAGGACAATCACCACACCATGGAGCCTAGAGTGATTACAACTGAAAATGGGAGGATTGCATCCAGCATCCATGTGGAATTTGAGCCTCCTCTTGACATAGAGGTGCAATGGACACAACCAATCCAATGTCCACATAGAAGAGGTGGTATTGGATTGAGAAAAGTGGACCTGGTGGACGATGGGTATGGGGAAAGGCAGGAAGAGATGAGAGGTGGAGGTGTCTTTGGGACATGGAGCTGCCCTGGATGGTGCTTCAGAGGCAATCACCAGACATTGTAAATCCTCACAGGGCCCACTGGATGGAATGGAGGAGAGTATGGGCCATGATGTGGACCATTGACTATGAGGTGCGGAGGTGCCCAAAGATGTACTTACCAAATCCAATGGATGTGTCATGATGATGGGAACGAGTGTTGTTGGGGGGGGAGAGGGGGGGTGGGGTAGCGGGGTTGAATGGGACCTCACATATATATTTTTGATGTAATATTATTACAAAGTCAATTAAAAAAATGTGAATGAATAGGATTATTAAAATGATTTTATACTGTAAAAAAAAAAAAAAAGAATCCCTTCTGAGACTGACAACCCCAATTTTCCCTGAAACAGGGCTTTTGAGCTCTGTTCACTTCAACAGCTGTTTCTTAAGGGCCTCCTGGGAGTAGGAAACTCTACCAAGATAAAACCTGGTCTCTGACTGCCAGGAGTCAGGAGTCTGTGGGAAACAGGTCTAGGGCTGGATACACATCCAGGCAGACTGGGGCGCAGCTGCAACAAAGGGAGGGGCTGTTGCTCTGCCTGGAGGCATCAAGGGTGAGCTTCCAGGCAAGGAGTAGAGCCTAGAAGGAAGTGGAGGATTTGCAGCCCCAGAGAAAAGGGAAAGGCCGGAGGAGGTGGTGCTGAGTGCTAGGAAAAGAAACCCCAGGGACAGGAACAGTGTGACAGGATACACTCCGGATAGCTGGTGCTTCAGGTAAGGGGGTGATGACCAACCCCCAGAGCTGGCGAAAGCAGATGTGGAGAGTGTGCACTTTTCCACCCTACAGACAATGGGATGGAAGGTCTTAGGCTCGGAGAGACAGGATGCGCTCTGTAAGAATTTTAGAAAGCTCCCCCCACTCCCGCCCAGTCACCGTGGTGAAGATGGGCTGTGACAGGCCAGCGGTATAACCAGGGTGGAGCCAGACTGAGTCTGTTACAGGGGCCTGGCACTCCTGCCGCCCTCGAGGGAGGAATAAACGAAAGGAATGCAAAAGACGCTCAGAGCTGTTCTCCGGCGAGTTAGATGGGGCAAGCTGCCCTGCAGCGAGATGCTGTCAGTTTGGTGGTTTTTTCCAACTCTAACTCTGTCCTCCTCCTGAAACAAAGCAAAGGCCACGCCTCGGCCGGCGCTGGGCGCTAATCCCATCAACGCCTCGGGCTCGCCCGCCAGGGGACCGGCCCTCGGGCTCGCCTGCCTTCCCTCTCTGCCCGCGGCCTCACCGCCTCCCCGGCTTCCCGGCAGCCTCGGAAACCGCCCGCGCGCGCCTCCATCCGCGCCCCTGCCCCAGCCCGCCGGGGGGCGCCGCGCGTCCGGGGTCCCGAGGCTCCGGGGCCAGCCCGCGCCGCAGCCCGGGCGGCCGGCGGCCTCACCTGACTTGCCCATGGCCGGCTCGGCGCGCTCCTCGGCTCCCGCGGCGGCGGCTGCGGCTGCGGCTGCGGCTTCGCCTGCGCTCCCGCCCCGGCCGCGCGCCGCTCGGGACCGAGGAGGCCGGGGCCCCTCCCCCGGCGCGGCCCGGCCCCCGCCTTATAAGGCAGCGACAGCTGCAGCCCGAGGCGCCGGGGGCCACCCCGCGGGCGGCGCGGAGGAGGCGGGCGCGCCCCGCGAGCCTCGAGGCCTGCTCGCGACAGCTTTCCTCGTTGCGCCCCGAAGGCACCTCAGCGACGGCCCGGCCTCGCGGATCTCAGCCCGGAGAGGTCCCCGCCCGGGAGCGGCGCGGGGGTGTCCCTAGGGGAAGCCCACGCCTCCCCCGGGGCTCCCGGAAGTTCCCCAGCGGCTGGCGCTCTCCGAGGGGCCCAGGCACCGCGCGGGGGTCGGTTCCCGCTGTTGTCGCCACGGGTCGGTGCTCCCCCTGCTTTGGCCTGACCCTACAAACTACCTCAAGCCCGGAGCTGGCCCCCTTCCCCTCCCCAGCGACAGCAGGCTCCGAAGGGCGTCTCCGTCTGAGAAGGGGCCAGTTTCTTCACTCCCCAGACAAACCCTCTGGGGCGTGGCCTGGGCAGAGTTTGGAGTCTCCATGACGCTTCCGCGTGGGCTGCCCCGTGAGGCTCCCACAGCTCGACTATGACCTGTCCACTTGTCCCTCGCTGCATTTGAGACCAGGCCGAATCCACCCCTGAAGTCCGGCCCTAGACCTGTCTCCTCAACAACCTAACTTTATCCCAGCCTCAGTCAAACTAGACTTCTTGACATTCTCAAAACATTTCTAGGATTTCCCACCTCCATGCCTTGGCTTAGGCTGCCAGAGAGGGCCTTTGGAGTGCCCACCCATCTCTGCCCATTCAAGTCCTACCTGTCTCTCAGGTCTGTAGCACCTTCAACTTACAGAGTCCCTGATCTCTTGGGCCCATGGAAACAGTGGTCACTGCACACCCGATATTAGGGAGACTTGGTCTTAGCCATGGCCCCACCCCTGTGAATGAAAAGCATGCCCACGAGGTCTGTGTGAGACTCCTTGAGCAACTCTACACTGGGGCAGGAGCTCAGCAAACCCTAGTGGAAAGAAGCTAACGTTTCCTACCTTAAGATCTTTCAATAAACAGGCACCGAAGTGTAGACCTGCTGGTTATAAGGGTAGAATTTGCAAGGGCTTACAACTGTCCAGCGGGGCAAGAGTAGGATGGGGGCAGTGCCCTCCCTACTCCCTCCCCCATGACAGGGCCAAGGAAGGTGAGAATCAATGGCTATTGTGTTTTGTACTTGCCAGTAGTGTTAGAGTAGGCCAGGATGGTGCCCACTATGTTTGAGTGACTTCTGGTGCCAGGTGGGATCTAAGCCCCTCTGTCCGATTCCCTCTCCCATTTTGCCACCAAATCCACATTGGAATGACCAAATAAGGACCCAATGGAAGAATTCATATCATCCCTGGAATCTCTAGAAACCTGTTTCCAATGTAAGAAAAGCTTCAAGGCCATGGGTAGAGACAGCTGAGCCCAATGGAGCCAGGACAGCATGCAGTGGAAAATCCGTCTGCGGATCACCGGGTTGCATTCACATGTCCTTGTCCAGCAGTGAGGGCTGGATGTGAGAGAGGGCCTGAGACAGGGGAGGGGACAAATTCCTACCTTGCTGGCATCTTTGGAGTCTGTGTGGGATGGGATGCTCCGGGCTGTTAGAGCTGGCCTTAGCAGCAGGAAGGGACAGTGTGCTGAATGGCATTAGGGCAGTGCCAAAGTCCTACCAAGGGCCATGGGCTGGTTGGAGATGGAGTCACTGTCCAGCTGGTGCCCAGGCAGCAGACACAGAAGGGACAAATGGCAACAAAGATCAGACACAAAGGAGAGTGACTGACACAAACTTCCTGCAATTTATCATTTTTGTTTGTGTCCTATGTAAGACCTCCTTGCCTAACTTCAAAATTGTGAAGATTTTCTCCTATTGTGACAATTTCTTTTCATTCTAGAAGTTTTACAGTTTTAACTTACATTCATTTTGAGTTAATTATGGTGTGAAGTAAGGGCTGTAGCGTTCTTCCTCCCCTCCCTCCTTCTTACCTTCCTTCCCTCTTTCTCCCCTTCCCCCTCCCCCTTTCCCTTCCCCCTTTCTCCCTCCTTCCTTCCCTCCCTCCCTCCCTTCCTTTCTTTTTCTCTCCCTCCCTCCTTCCCTTATATGAATAACCAGTTGTTCCAGTATCATTTCTTGACAAGATTATCTTTTCCCAATTGGCCATATATATGTGGGTCTATTTCTGGATTCTATTCTGTTCCACTGATATCTATCATTCTATTATATGTATGTTATATATAACATACACTAACATCACACTGTCTAGATTACTGTAGCTTTATAATAAGTGTTAAAATCAGGTAGTGTAAATTCTTTTTTTCTTTTCAAAGTTGTTTTGTTCATTTTAGGTATTTTGCACTTCCATATAAATTTTAGAATCAGATTGTCAATTATTGAGGGAAAACAAAAAGCCTGTTGGGATTTTGATTAGGAATGCATTAAATTTCTAGATAAATTTGGGAAAAATTGACCTCTTAACATGATTGAATTTGCTGATCCATCAGCATGGTATATTGTTCAATTTATTTATATCTTCTTTAATTTCTCTCAGCTTTCATGGGACATTGGTCTGCAGTTTTCTATTCTTGTAATGTCTTTTTCTGATTTGGGGATCAGGGTAAAACTGACCTCATTAAATAAGCTGGAAAAGTGTTCTCTCCTCTTCTATTTTCTGGAATAGTTTGTATAGAATTAGTAGTATTTCTTTCTTACATATTTGCTAGAACTCATCAATGAAGCCTCCAGGCATGGAGTTTTTGGGATGGGGTGGAGTTTAACTGCAAATTCAGCTTCATTAATAAATACAGAATAAACATTTAGCTGATCTATTTTTTCTTAAATGAGCTTTGGTCACTTGTATCTTTTAAGGAACTTGTTCATTTTCATCAAAGTGGTCAAATTTATAGGCATGAAGTTGTTCATAATATTTTCTTGTTATCCTTTCACTGTATGATCTGTAGTGATGTTGGTAATTTGTGTGCCTTTTATTTATTTTTTATTTATTCCCCCTCCCCCTCATTGTCTGCTCTCTGTGTCCATTCGCTGTGTGTTTTCCTGTGTCCGCTTGCATTTTTGTCAGCGGCACTGGGGATCTGTGTCTCTTTTTGTTGCATCATCTTGCTGCATCAGCTCTGTGTGTGTGCAGTGCCATGCCTGGGCAGGCTGCACTTTTTTGGTGCAGGGCAGCTCTCCTTGCAGGGCGCACGCCTTGCACGTGGGGCTCCCCTGTGGGGGTCCCCTATGCGGGGGACACCCCTGCGTGGCATGGCACTCCTTGCGTGCATCAGCACTGCACGTGGGCCAGCTAGCCACATGGGTCAGGAGGCCCTCGGTTTGAACCCTGGACCTCCCATATGGTAGACGGATGCTCTATCAGTGGAGTCAAATCCGCTTCCCTTGTGTGCCCTTTAGATGTTTATCAATACTCTTGGTCTTTGGAAGAACCAGCTTTTGGGTTTTTTTCTCAATTATTTTCCCATTTACTATTTAATTAATTTCTATTTTTATCTTTATTTTTTCTTCTGTTTACTTTGGGTTTAATTTGTACTTTTTCCAGTTTTTAAAGGTAGAAGCCAAGATTACTGATGTTAAGCCATTCTTCTTTTCTAATATAAACATTTAGTGTTATAAATTTCCCTCTAAGCTATCTTTAGCTGCATGTCACAAATCAATGTGTTGTGTTTTCATTTTCATTCTGTTCAAAATAATTTATTTCCCTTGTGATTTATTCTTTGACCTATGGGTTATTTTAAAATGTCATTTAGTTTTCAATTATTTGGGAATTTTCCAGATATCTTTTTATTGATTCTCACTTTAATTCCATTGCGGTCAGAGAATATACTCTAGGTTGTTTCAATCCTTTTACGTTTACTGGGAGTTGTTTTATGACCCAGTATGGTCCTACCTTGGTAAATATTCTTTGTACACTTGAAAAAGATTGTGTGTTCTGTTGTTATTGGGTGGAATGTCCTATAAAATGCCAGTTAGGTAAAGTTAGTTGCTAGATTAATTCAAGTCTTTATATCTTTACTGATTATCTGTCTACTTGTTCTATCAAATATGAATAGAGGAATGTTGAAATCTTCAGCTATAATTGTAGATTTATCTGTTTCTCCTTTATGTTCTACCAGTTTTGCTTCATGTACTTTAGTCAGGGTATAAACGTTTATAATTCTTATATCATCTTGATAAATGAACCGTTTTATCATTATGAAAATTATAAATCTTTGTTAATATTCTTCCCTGTTTAATAATTTTGATATTAATATAATGATTTTAGCTCTTTGAAAATTAATGTTAGTAGCTTCATCTAATTTCCATCCTTTTACTTTTAACCTGTTTCTTTATATTAAAAATGGGCAGCTCATAGTTGATAGCATATAGTTGGGTCTTTCTTTTTATCCACTCCGACAACATATGCCTTTTAATTTATATGTTGAGACTATTTATATTTAATAACATTATTTTCAAATTTCTATGAAGCAAATACAAAATTGATCAAATATTAGGACTTAAAGTAAACCATAATAAATTCCTCAAAGTAGAAACTTTTTAGTCAAATCTTCTGAACACAGTGTAATTAAAAAAAAAAAACTAAACTAAAACTTAGTAACAGCATGGGGCATGAGTTTGAAGTCATGTGGCCCAAGTCCAAGTTCTAGCTCTGCTGCCCCTAAGTCTGTGACTCTGGTTAAGGTGCTTGAGCTTTCTCTGTCTCAGTTCCCTCTACTGTAAAATGAGGGTAATAACACCCGTCTTTCAGGATTTTATTTTAGATTAAGTGAGAATGACACTTCAAAAGTACTCTTTAGAATCACTTATTTTAGTGTGTTTATGTCACAGTCTCTATTTGGACGTGTAAAATGGTAACTTTCATTCTCTATACAGATCACCTTCTTCCCAGCATGTCAGCTTCACTGTTTTATCACTGGAATAAAACCGGATTCTCCTGATTCTGGACCTTTGCTCAAGCTGTATCCCTTGTTTAGAAAGCCTTTCTTCAAAGCCACCTTGCAGACCTTTCCTATTTCTTCCAGGTCAGCTCAAATCAAACTCTAAGAAGCCTTCTGCCTTCTTCCTTGTTAGACTTTGTCTTCCCTTTCTCACACCCGTAATGGCATGCTGTTTGTACAAATAGATCACTACTTCATTCTGTCTTGTACAGGCAAACCATAACTAAGGGTAATGGCATTGAGGGGCTCTTAGTTGACAAAATCTCTTACTAGAAACAAGTCTCTAAACTTGTACTGAGGATGTTGTAAGATTGTCTGTGACTCGTGCCAATAATGATACCATGCCCAACTCACTGACTCATTGAGAAGGGAGACTTGCCTATGTTGAGGGCGTAGACACCATACCCCCAATACTTTCCACTCTAGGCAACTAGGCGGACCCATCTAGTATAGGGTGGGGAAGAAGAAGAGGACTTTGCATTGGATATGGGGTTGAAATTTTAAAATAATCAGGACAGAGACCTGAGGAATAAAGTGAGGTTGCTTGAATAACTGGAAGTAACTAATAAAGTTATGGGTTCAGACAGAAATGTTATGGGGATTCTCCTACCTAGCTGGAAAACAGGAGTCTATATAGCACAGTTAGAGGGCATTATTAGGAAAAATAAAACTTTTCATATTTATACTTTAACAAGTTGAGACACTCCTAAAAATACTGGTCTTTTACTGAGGCAAATGCTGTTGGTGGCCAACAGAGCAGCACTTTGTCTTTCTATTGTCTTACTGAACTTTGACATGGTTTGGGAAGCAAAGGGTGCAGTCCCCAGGCTTAAGTCAATTATGGCTAGTCGGTTCCCCTTGGCCAGTCGTGGGCTTATGATGTAGTCTTGGCCAAGTGAGATATAAGGACGACTACAGAAGGATTTCTGAGAAATAATTTTCCTATCGTAAGGAGTGCAAGCAGCAAAAGGAGAAGGCACTGTGGCTATCACCTTCTTTCTTCTTGCTTAGAACTCTTGTGTGAGATGTGATGCTTGGAGATTGGTTTGGAACTGAGACAGTCACCATGAAACCATGAGGATAGAGCTGTGATCTCTTTACCACTGATATAAAATGAGGGTTTGGTGGCACCAGTGACCCTGAGCCTACAGAAAAATGATGATTTATGAGAGAGCAACTATTTAGTGTTCTCCAGTGACAAGTCTTAAGTCAGGGGCCTCTGTCCTGGGGCCCTTAGGAATCTCCCTGATAGAGCTGGCTCTGGAGCGAGGCATGCAGAAGGCAATCTTTCCTAAGTTGGGGAACCTTGTCAAGTTGGTCTGCTTCTTTTTGCATTAACTGATTTAAATTTTCTACACTTATCACAGTCTTGCCTCTTTGTTGCCATTTTTTTGTTCTGGGTATAAAATAATTATTTTATTATTAATTACTCTGGATAATTTGCTTTTTCAATACGTCAGTCTTTTAAAGCACCCCATTGATTGAGTCACAGGACTCTGATGGCTGATGTACAAAATTTTGATGAGGTTCGTGCTCACAGATTGGATTAGTTTGGCCTGTCAGTGACACACACTCCTCAGTGGACACATTTAATAGGAACAGAATTCTTTCCTGTGAGAAATTCATTTTCTGGTTTAGTTGGGGCTGAAAGCAACTTCCCTCCTCTGCCAGAGGTGGGCATGTGGCCCAGGCTAGGCCCATGATTCTCTTGGCGTGCGTTGCTGCTCAGCCACTTTCTGTGGACTGAACTGGGAGCCTGTTTCTTACCTCTTTCTTTTTTCTTTTCTTTTTTTCTCTTCAGGAGGTACCAGGACCTCGTATGTGGGAAGCAGGCATTCAAAGCACTGAGCTACACTCCTCCCCAAGACAGCCTCTATTTATCATCTGTCTTTCTAGTAAATTGAATTCATTACTCAGGGCCATAGGAGCCTCTGAATCTATCTGAAATCCACTTTTCATGAAGTTTTCTCACCTTCTAAATTATCCTCCTCTTGCTGAACTGCTTTCTCCTGGACTTCTAGGCCATTCTTCCAGCCAAATCAAAAGGGGACAGGTACCATATTTCTCTCTCTCCCTCTCTTCCATAGGATCATTTTTTATTTCTCCCATAGGATCTTGATTCAAGGCCTCTTCCAACCTGACACACTTGGTCCTCGTGGTACCCCGTCCTGGGCAGAATGCTGGAGAGCTACCCAACAGGGGCTCAACCCTGCTCTGATGTTGGGAAACCACTGCAATCTGTCCTCAAGGCAGCCTGGGTGTGTTCACCACAGCAGTTACTAATCTCTTAGCTCTTTGAACCGATCTTACCTGGACTTGTTTTTCCCATAACCGTCTATGGAGTTCTTATAACTTTCTCCCCAGAGCAGGAACAACCTATTTAAAAAAAATTTTTTTAGGAGGTACCAGAGATTGAACCTGGGACCTGATACATGTGAAGCAGGTGCTCAACCAGTGAACTACATTTGCTCCACATCTATTGCTTTTCTAATTAAAAAATCAAGTCAGCTTCAGCTATTTTCCTATTCTATGACAAAAGGGGATTTCTGTGATAGATTGTATTGTTATTCAAAATACTTACTGTCTTTCCCCCTGCCCCTACTTCCTTCCCTTTCCCCAAAACACCATGTATGATTATTCATCCTCACCCTTCTGAACTCAGGGTTGGCTGTATGACTTGATTTGGCCATTAAAATATAGGTAGAAATGGCAAGGTCACCTCTGAGCAGAGACCTAAGAGCTAGCTTGTGGTTCTGAGGCAGCTTAGTATAGGAAAAGAGGGAATACAGCTGGGACCAGGCAGAGAACATGGCTGTGAGAGCCCTCCCAGAAAACCCCTGCAGGTCGGGCTGTACTAAAGAACCTAGCTGGAAAGACCCCCGAGACCCTGGCCACGAGGTCCTATTTGGAACTCTTTCTGGGGTCAAGGGAAGACCCGGGTAAGTCCAAACAGGCCTCCCCATTGGCCCCCTGAGAGCTAACAGGTGGGGCAACCAGTAAGAACAGCCAACAGCTGGGGCTGCTCTCCAGCGTAAGGAAAGGGGAGGAGGAGAGGCTTTAAAAAGGCCTAACCTGGCGCTCTACATGCACGCCTCACCCTGTTAGCACACATGCATCCGTGTCTTGAGTTGTGTACTTAACCTTATTTCTAGTTTTCTTTTTTCTTAATAAACCCTTTACTCCTCTGCATACCCTATGGCATGTCCTTACATTCTTTTTATATGATATAGCCAAGAACCAAGAAGTCCAGAATCCAGCATTCCCCCAACAGTTCCTCCTGTCTCTTTCTTTCCCCTTGCAAGGACACTGGAAAGGAGTCCTGGGGTGAAGAGCCACAGCTGACCCACAATGTGGTGGTACAAGAAGTAAGCCACTGAAATTGTGGGAAATTACCCTAAGATGATTGATACAACCTGTGAGGTCCTGATCAATAAGTCTTGTGCCTCCATATTCCAAAATTATCTCTGCCCCTGGAGCTGACCATCAGGCCTGAGGCAGTAGGAAGAAGAGGACTTGAAGCTCTCTCTGTCCTGAAGGCCTAAAGGTGAAGTTTTTGTATTTGACTTTCTGCCACTGCCAGCCCTCTGGGCCTATCTGGGTCTGGCCTGACTAGCTCCATTCTAGCTGCCTTGCTTTCCCAGGCACTGGGCCTAGGAAAATAACACTCTATGACTTCTTATTCCAGAGTAAAGAACACAGATCTCCCAAGTGTGATCAATGGTTTCATTTTAAATGTCCACATTGCTTGGAAATGCACAAGTGTGTATAAAAGTTATTTTTATTAAAATAGAAAAGCTTTCCAGTATTATTGCATTGAAGACTTTTATACAGAAAAAAGCAATTGTAACAAACAAGCTACATCGCACTGAGATATTCTGAAGGCTTTAAGTGCCCACTTTTACACAACATTTTGGTATAATAAGCATATCGCTATATATTTCAGAGGGTACATATTATAATACTGAAAAAAATACTTCATGTGTTCAGGTGCATAATAAGAAGTATTCCATTAAATAGCTTATTTCAAACTGTGAAACACATTCAAAGTGTTCAATTTCTTAGACAACATGCAAACATTTTAATATAGACATTTTTAAATATATAAACCACAATTCTTTATAATTCTATATCAAAAGAGAAAGTCAGACAGACCACTTATCTACATTGTGCATATCACAGAAAACAAATGTGTCTTCATGAACGGAAAGTACTGAGTTAAACACATATGATTGTCATTTTACAAATATGGCTATTCACTTTCTTCATAATAAAATAGAAAAATCATGTATTATTTACATGAACTAATTATTTCACTTTTTGGCAATTATATAAAGTAGCAGCAATTGGTTTAAAGATTGATGTTTAAAAACTCTAAATTTAACTCAGATGAAAACCAAAGAATATATCTGGTTAATATAAAAACTGCATAATGCAAGACATGTCGATACCATGTAACTTCTTCCTTTCACAAAACTCACAGACACATAATCATGAGTGACATTTAGTCAGCCTGCTTTTGTTTAACATGCTAGGTGGGTTCCTGAATTAATTTTCTGTAAATTTATTTCAATTTGCCTGATAGTTTCCACTATAATTTCCAAGAGCATGATTTATCTTTATTTCAAGCTCTTCACTTTGACCCCCAGCTTCTGGATGGAGTAAGTTCTTATCTGTAAACAAACACAAGCACCCTAGGGGAACCTTAATACTTAAAGGAACTCTGAAATGAAGTTTCTGCAATAAGAAACACATTCTAAAATGTGTTCATTTCATTTATCAGTGATATGAAATTAGTTTTAGAGTGGGGAACCCATCTAATGAACTAAATGTAAGTCATAAGGCAGTGATCCACCAGAAAGAGACATCCTCTTTTCATTAGTATTTGGAAGAATGTATTTTAACATTTGTAAAAACAAAACCCTACTAATATTGATAGATTTAAAAAAAATACTGTCTAGTGAATAGAGGTGACACGTGCTTTTTGTTTGGCCACTATTCAGCTACAAATGAGCAGTCCTGAATGTCTTTCGCGATAGAAAAACAGATCCAGGAACTTTATACACCTTTCCTGGGCAGCCAATTATGTGTCCAGAGCAAGTGCAAGGCAAGGCCCAAGCTTAAGAGGAAAAGGCAGAAGGGGGATGGAGGTCTGGCCCTGATGCTGGCTGAGGGCACGCTGTTGGAGACCTGCACTTGCGAAATGATGAGGGCGGAGAGAGGGACGTGGGATGCCAGAGTTGGGCTGTCGGAGTTGATAAGGGATTCAATCTTCTCTGCCTCTTTGTTACAGGCTTCAATCTGGGAGGGGAAAATCAGATTCTTTTAATATAGAATTGCAGAACCCATATAAAGACAAATACCACATATATCCCTAGCAATGGTATAGCCTCAACTGGAATATACTTTCTCTTTGTCCTTTCTTTCTTAGCCAAAGACTACAACTTATTGTAGTCTTCATTTATTATACAAATAGTAACAGCACTAAATGGAAATTAAACCGGAAAAGAAATGTTCCGCAATTCCACTGTCCTAATCAATCAACTGTTTTCATTTTTCCATAATCATGTTCACCTCTTACTCACATTTAGACATTATCTTTACATGGTTAAACATAGTCATAGGAAATACACTGTCAACTCCTATTTAAACATGAGGTTTAAACATTAGATTTAATGAGGTGTCTAATGATGGCAGTGAATAAACCACTTGCATTTATTCCCTTAAGTCTCACTACTTTGATGCTGAAACCTGGGCCTACATGAGTGAGCTCCACATGCCTCTAGTGTATGAGAAAGGAAAACTGGGACCCATAAAACCAGCTCTGGTGGGCTCTTCCTCTACAGTGAGAGCATAGCCATCTACAGTCCATTATGGCTTTCACTGGGCCAGTCCCTTCCCTCTTCTGGGCCTTGGCCACCTCACCCATACCACAAGCAGATGAGGTTCAATGATTTCTCAGGTTCCTTCCATCTCTGCATACTGAGTCACAGTATCTTAACCTCTCTCCTTTCCCAGCTCCTTCACATTTTGCTGTGAAATGAGTATATGCGTGTATGCAGCTTGCCTGGAAAACTGCTCACCTGGCACAAGTTGTGTCTTTCAGAGACAGCCTTGCTTTTCTACCTCCTGTCCTACAAACTTTCCAAATGCTGCTGTTTCTTCATCCCTTGTCCTTTCCTAGGGTGTGGTTTGTGCCCACCCCCTTCTAAATCCACTGAACTTGAAGGTGAAAAAATTGCTTCACAATTTTGTGTTGAACCCCACCTGCAAGGCTTTTGGGGAATGATCGACAGGAATGATCAGGATCACGATTTCCGACTCAATGCTGAAGTATCCAAACACATCGCACTGCGGGACAGACACATGCATGCGAATTTTCTGAAGTATTTCCAGAACTGCTATTGGCTTTTTGTTTGTTACCTAGGAAGAAAAAAAATTATATTACCTGAAAAAAGAATTCCTTATAACTTATAGCTACCTGGCTACAGCCTGTCAGCGGAGGAGGCTCTTTTAACCAAGGTCCCGTAAGAGCTCACCTAGGCTGAATTCTAAATCTCCACAGAGTCCATTACAATGGAGTTATGCCTAACTATGGGGCTTTATAGCCAAGATAAGCTCACCAGAAGCACGTTTTTGGAAGTGAATGTTCTGAGTTAGAGATTACAGGGAGAGAAGGTCTTTCTGTAAAAATACAGGTGCTTTAATCAAAATGGGGATAATTCTCTAGGTAGTGGCAGGTGTTGGTTGTTCCATTTGAGCAGCAAGTGATGGAAGGAAAAAGGAGGAGGGGCAAAACTATCCAGAAGTACCCACAATGTTAGGAATGGGGGCTAGTGTAAGGGGAAGCAACCTTGAAATCCTCCAGGGCCTCCACTAGCCACAAGCTGCCTAGTTGTGCCTCCAGTCCCTAACTATGCTTCCTGTGCCAGCAGGGGACCTTTTAAAAGAAAGCTTCAGGCTGACTGTGACTTGCAGAGGCAAGGTGACCAGCCAGTCGGGAGTGAGGGCAGGAGCAAGGACCGGGTTCAAATGTCAAGTGGGTTCAAAGCCTGGGTTCAGACCCTAGCTCTACTCATTATGAGCGGCATGGCCATGGGCAAGTTGCTTCTCTGAAAATTAGTTTCTTCACCTATATATAAATGGAGAAAGTATGTTCTGCCCTGTAGGATTATTGAGAGGTTTAGCAATAAGGCTTAAACAGTACCTGGCATATAAGGCAATTTACCTTAGCAATAGTATCCAGTTTTTCTTTGTCGAATAAAACTCTTAACATCCCAGCACACAGTGGGCAACAAGCACCTGTGTAAAAGAAACCATTTTGTGTGTTCAGAATTAGACACAAGGTGGATTCAAAATACTTGGTGAAATCATCAGCCCTTCATTTTGTACTGCAAGTTGTAAGTGCCCTTGATGACTACGCTTTTATATACATTCCCCGACCAACCTGGGGCCTAACAGTCTATACGTTCACCAGAATCTTTCTTTCGTACATTCTTGCTTTCATCCTCGACCACTTCTCTGAGTAAGACAGGTGCAGTGTAAGAGAGCACAAACAGGGCTGGCTTTTCAAGAGGCTTGGGGCTTAGGTCCTCTTCTGCCTCCAAACACTGTGTGATCCTGGGTTAAGGGCTGTTCCTGGGTTTTGGTTTCCCTGTCTTTAAAATGAGGGAGCTGGCGTTTCCAGCTTTCCACAAGTGTTTGCTTGAAATTTAATTTAAAAATTATTTTAAACTGTTAAAAAACGATTAACATATGGCATAATCAAATGAAATAGTTATGCTACATTTTAACACAAAAGAGATCATTAACCAACAATTAACAACCTCTCCATCCCAGGCCCTCCCTATCCCCCTTCCTTTTCACTTCTTTGCACTTGTGGTCAACTGACTCAGACTGGATTTGCATGGAAACTTGTTGGTTTGCCTCCTCCCTCAGAGGAATGTGGAAGAATGTGGTCTCCAGGATGGAAGACCTTTGTTTTTGTTTTTGTTTTTTTTAAAGGATTTATTTATTTATTTATTTCAGATAATCCATAGCTTTTTCTTTTTTTTTTATATTTTTTTATTTAATTTCCCCCTCTCCCCTGGTTGTCTGTTCTTGGTGTCTATTTGCTGCGTCTTGTTTCTTTGTCCGCTTCTGTTGTCGTCAGCGGCTCGGGAAGTGTGGGCGGCGCCATTCCTGGGCAGGCTGCTCTTTCTTTTCACGCTGGGCAGCTTTCCTCACGGGCGCACTCCTTGCGCGTGGGGCTCCCCCACGCGGGGGACACCCTTGCGTGGCACGGCACTCCTTGCGCGCATCAGCACTGCGCATGGCCAGCTCCACATGGGTCAAGGAGGCCCGGGGTTTGAACCGTGGACCTCCCATATGGTAGACGGACGCCCTAACCACTGGGCCAAAGTCCGTTTCCCAGCTTTTTCTTTTTATTTATTTTTAGGAGGTAGCAGAGATTGAACCCAGGACCTCATTCATGTGAAGCAGGTGCTCAACCTCTAAGCTACACCCACTCCTCTGTAGCTTTTTAAGGTCAAGCCAGAGTAAAGCAGTCTTAACATTATTACGGTCTTTTGAAGGCTTTTAAAAAAATTTAAATAAACTAGTCAACTCTGTTCTCCTCAGTGATTCATTTTCTGGAGGTGGACAACCAAGTCTTCCCAATCTCCCCCTGCCCCGCCCCAAATATTTCCAGCCTACCAGGCGGGATGATGGGTTTGCACCCAGTCACTGAAAGTGGAGGACACTTCACAGCAGCACACTCAGTGACAGAACTGTACTCTGAGAGGACCCCGACGGCCTGGCAGGGGCCATGGTAATCAACGGCCACACGATCTGAGTAGGCAGCACACAGGCTGCTGTAGGTCTCACCATTGTGCCCGCAGACAGGCTTTGTGGCTCTGCAGAAGGGCTGAAGGCAAACAAATCACATTAGCCTGGACCTCTATGGTGTAACTTTTCCATAACCAAGAGGACAGAACAGGTCTCCCTATTACCAGTAAAGAAAAAGACACAGGTATAAATTCCAGTTACTCTTAAGTTCCTAAGGTGGACTGAATGGGGACAACAGTGCTGTTCCGAGATGAGTTGAATAGATTATTTTTTCTCAGCCTCTGTGGGACTTAGGGGCTTTTTCCATGTGAACTGATATGAAATAAAAATCTACCTCCCCCTCTAGATTTCTACTAATCTTCCAGAAGTACCTGTTTGAAGAAAAGAAGATCAATCTCAATGCAGATGTAGAGGACTTATTAGTTCACACTTCATGTGGAATGAGGAGAAGAGAGTGGGGAGATCAATATTCTAGCAGATAGGTTCTGGATCCACTGGGTGGGTTAGAAAGATGTCAAAGAAAAATCATAGGTAGGAAGAGGGAACAAGCAGGAAGAGAAGACTGGGAATTCAGAGTAGAGCTATAAATGCAATTAGAACAGAAGACCTGAAAGAAAACAAGTGTAGAAAAAACAAGCTGAAGGGATTTTTCTCATCACGAAACCCAGGGAATAAGAAGCAATCATGTCAGGTGTTAGCTGGTTGTAGGCAGAGAGTTCTGGACCCAAACATGGAAATTTCCCAGAAAGAGCGGCCAGCATGCATTTTAGTGGTGCATATTTGAAACCCTAATGGGAAATTGTTGGGGATTTACTTTTAACATGAATGCAGATTTCAAAACCCTAAAGACTGTGAGATAAACTGATATAAAAAGATATTAAGTCTTAGAAACGTTTTCAATCATCTTTCAGTACTTTGGGAGGTGGGATTATGAGGGAAGAGGAGAAAAAGAACTTTTTTTGGTTATTTTAACTTACACTCTTCCTGATTTGTTTTATAGTGAGTGCCCACAGAACTATGGGAAGAGAAACTGGTAGTGACCTATGTAAGTGTATGAAACTTTAAATTCTTTTCCTTGGAGTAGACTGCAAGATACCATGCTGAGCTTGCTTGCACACTGTATGAGCAAAGGTTTACTCACTAGCAATTCAGCCCCTCAGAATTAGGAGAAAAGTATAAGATGATTCACTTCTAGTGGAGAACTGAGTTCTTTACATTTGACAGGATTCACAGAACACCTATAAGAGGTCTTACTGCTGATTTATCTGTCAAAGATCATAAGTCAATTTTTATGCTTAGTGTTCTTTGGCTTATCAGCCAAACAACTGTACCTGGCATGGGCCTTTGTAAGAGAGGCTTTTTCCTCTTTGGTACAAAGTGCAAAGATTGTTGTGTTCCATGTGGTCTGTGTCACAAACAGGATCGCGGACTTGGTCACAGGTGAGCTGTCTTGGCACACACTCATACTGGCTACATCCAAATTTATCAAAAGTTGTAAGGCAGACTTGTGGTTTGGGTACACACCTGGAAAACATGAAAGCACCACCATGAGCCTATCTAGGGCAGGGCTATGATGGGGCTGGTAAAGCAATGGCTAGACACAGAAAGTTGAAGAGAAAGCAAGAGACAAACTGGAAATAGTCCCTGCCCCTGAGGAGCTTATGTAGAGTGGGAGAGTCAAGCATATATACAGAGTAGGCTACAAGGCAGATAACTGCAAACAAAATACTGTGGAAATAACTGGTTCTGATAGGGGAGCCTGGGGACAGCATCCTGGAAAAGGCAGTGTTTCAGCTGGAACCTGGAGTACAGGAGGGTTGCACAGGCAGCCACGCTGAGGATGTAGTATGAACAAAGGGTGATGCTTGACAGAATGTGGTGATGGGAGAAATGGCAGGTGACCCTGAAGACAGAAGCAAAGGACGCATGGCATGAGATGAGGCCACGAAGGTGGGTTGGGGCCTGACGTTGGTCTTAATTTTCAGCTTCATTAATATGAGTCTATTCAAGAGAAGGCTTCATTCTACATCCTGAAATTCTGAAGTTTATGTGCCTACAAGGCTGAGGACCTGACACCGGTCAGTTGCAAATTCAGTGAGAGAAGGCCTCCCCACCTTCCTACCCCATGAAGTCGATGTTCTCTCGTAATATCTGGACCTTGCTTTATTCTTAATTACTGAACTTCTTCAGAAGGACTAGAGACTATGGCTCTTTTCTTCTTTAATATTTTCTGCTTTCCTAATTTCTGTAAAGGATGTATATATATTTATATATAAAAACATATAAATAAAAAAATACGTACATATAAAGATAAGACCTATTAAAATGCTTAGCTTTCACTGTTAGTTGAAATACCAGGAGGTCCAAATTGTTTGTAAAATTAAAGGGGAAGAATATAGTAGTGTTATTTTAATTTCAAAGGAGAGTACTTACACTCTTTTTAGGGATGAGCCTCCTGTACTTAAATGACCACCACCATCACCATCACTACTGCTACGCATGGTTGCCTTTTTGTCTTTGATTTGAAATTAGAATGCATTTAGCTATGGTTTTATGGAAATAAGGGAAAAGAATAGTTAGAACTTCATTATGCATTAACATGGAAGGGATGAAAACCAAGAATATCAACAGAAATTTCGTAATTTTGGAAGACAAAACTTTACCAAGTTGGGTATATAGATCATAGGAAAAGAGTGAGAATCTGAGAGGAGGTGGCAAATTAAACATGATCAAAGTAGGAACTTGCTTATGGCTAGAGTCTCGTGTTTGGAAAAATGCTTGGTATATCAGTGAATACTGGATGAATGAATATGTCTTTTTTAAAAAATTTTAAAAATCTTTTTATTTTTTTGTCTTTATTTATTTTTTTAATGTTGTATTTAAAAAATGAGGTCCCCATATGCCCCTCACGCAATGAATATGTCTTTATACCTAAAAAAAAAGCTAGTTTTTGAACATCTAATACAAGCTTATGGTGAAACTGAAAAGGTAAAAAAAAGGTAGACAGTGAAAACAAGTCTCCTTGTATTCCATCTACCTAGCTTCTTTCCCCAGAGGCAGCCAATATTCCTATTTCTTGTTTACCCTTCCAGAGATATTCTAGGTACAAATAAGCATTTATGTATGTAATATTTATTATTTTTAAAAACACAAATATAGGATTCTACATACAATACTCTGGCTTTTTAAAAACTTAAAAATATGTCTTGAAGGTAATTTCTCATCTCCAAAAGAAACCCCATACCCTTTAGCAGTCACTTTCTATTATCCTTTACACCTATCCCTTAGTAAATGCTATTGTGTTTTCTGCCTTTGTGGAGTTGCGTATTCGGGACATTTCATATTAATAGGATCACACAATATGTGGCCTTTTATGTCCAACTTCTTTCACTTAGCCTGATGTTTTCAAGGTTCATCCATGTTATAGAATCCCTTTTCATGGCTGAATAGTATTCCATGGTATGGACATACTATATTTTGTTTACTTATTCATCAATTGATGGGCATTTTGATTGTTTTTACTTTTTGGGTATCTGAATATGTTGCTATGAGCATTTGCATACAAGTTTTTGCATGAACATATGTTTGCATTCTCTAAGAGTATTAGGTCATTTGATAACTGTTGATTTTTTTGGGGTAATGGCCAAAGTGTTTTACATAGTGGATGCACCACTATTACCACCAGCAATGTACAAGAGTTCCAGTTTCTCCACATCCTCCCCAATACCTGGTACTGTCTGTCTTTTTTATTATAGATATCCTAGTGGCTGTGCAGTGGGAGTATCATTGTGGTTTTGATGTGCATTTCCCTGGTGGCTAATGATGTTGAACATCTTTTCATGTGCTTACTGGCCATTTGCATATCTTTTTTGGAGAAGTTGTTTGCCCATTTTTAATTGGTTTATCTTTTTTTTATTGTTAAATTGCAAGTGTTTTTGATATATTTCAGTTATAAGTCCCCTATTCTGTGTGTTGCTTTATCACTTTATTGATAATTTCCCATGATGCACAAATGTCTTTAATTTTGATGAAGTCTGATTAATCTATTTTTTCTTTTGCTGCTGCTGCTTGCTGTCATATTAAAAAAATCCATTGCCAAATACAAACCATGAAGATTTACACTTGTGCTTTCACTAAGAGTTTTATAGTTTAACTTTCACATTTAGGTCTTTGGAAATTTTGAGTTAATTTTTGTATCTGGTTTGAGGTAGGGGTTCAAGTTCATTCTTTCGCATGTGGATATACAGTTGCCCCAGAACCACTGTTGAAGAGACTAGTCTATTATGATTGAATTGTCTGGACTTCCTTGTTAAAAATCAAGTGCCCACAAATCTATATGTCTATCTTTATCCCAGTACCACATAGTCTTAGTTACTGTAGTCTTGTAATAAGTTTTGAAACTGGCAAGTGGAAGTCCTTTAACTTTGTTCTTTTTCATCACTGTTTTGGCTATTCTGGATCCCCTGCAATTCCATATGAATTTGAGGATCAGTTCGTCAATTTCTGAACAACAAAAAGACAAACAAAAAAACAAACAGCTGGGATTTTGAGAGGGACTGTACTGAACCTTTAGAGCAAATGGGGAGTACTGTTACCTTGACAGTACTAAATCTTCTAATCCATTAACATGGGATGTCTTTCCATCGTTTTGGATTATCTTTATTTTTTTCAACGATGTCTGAAGTTTCCAGTGTATAGGTCTTGCACTTCTTTTGTTAAATATCTTACTAAATATTTAGGGTGTTATAATAAATGGAATATTTTAAAATTTTGCCTTCAGATTGTTCATATCTAGTATAAAGAAATAGAATTTATTTTTGTATGTTTATCAAGTATCCTGCAACCTTGCTGAACTAGTTGATTAGTTCTAAATGTGTATGTGTGTGTGTATTCCTTAGGATTTTCAATATACAAGAACATATTATCTTCTTTCTGAGACTGCCTGTTTCCCTATATTATGTTATTGAACATTTTACCTTTGCTAATCTAGTAGATGAAAAATGATACACAATTGTGCTTTTAATTTAATTTAAATTTCTCTTACTATGAGGAAGGTTAGGCATCATAGCAGAGACTGGCAGACAATCAACAAACTCACTAATTTTCTTCCTGGGCTGACATTTAGGATACATTTCCTAGCCTCCCTGTCAATTAGTTGTGGCCAAGAGATAGTTCCAGGCAATGGAATGTGATGGGAAGTAGTGCTCTATGTCACTTCTGGACCTGGCCCAGAAAAGCCTCAAAGAGTGATCTTCATTATCTCCCTTCTCTCATTTGTTGATCAGATGCTGAAGATATGGGGGACTCTGAGGTCATAGGAGATGACTGAGCTTCTATACAGAAGGATACTGAACTTTTGAATCACCATGTGAAAAGCCATTTGCTGAAAACCCAGATGGACTTTATTGAACTTCAGTTGTGTCAGTGAACTAACATTTTGGCAGTAGCTAGAGGTACTTACCCTACCACAAGTTTTTTTTTTTGAGGTTCCAGGGCCAGGGATTGAACCTGGGACCTCATGTGTGGGAAGCCGGCATTCAACCACTAAGTCACACTGGCTTCCCTGAGCTGGTTTTATTGTTTGTTTTGCTTATTCCTTTGTTTTTGTTTTTTCAGGAGGCACAGGTAACAGAAGCTGGGACCTCCCATGTGGGAGGCGGGAGCTCAAATGCTTGAACCACATCTGCTTCCAAAAATATCTTTTGAAATGTTTAAGAACGATTTGTGGACAGACCAAAGATTTAAGTCTCTGGGTCATATATTTAACAAATATAGTGCTAATCATAGGTTGAAATAAAAGGGGCAAAAGAGCCATGTGTAGGGAAACTATAAATGAGTCTTTGTTACTGGGGACCTAGATTCCAAAGTAAGGCCCACTGACAGTGTGCCAAATTCTTGAGCTTGTCTGCCTTGCTTACAGTGTCTGGATGTCTCTAGAGCCCTCAGGAGCCTCACTATTCGAGGCACTGTTTACTGTGGCAGTCAATGAGATCTTGCTGAGACGTGCATACGTGTAACCTCTGGAATGACTTCCCGACTCACTTTAAGACCTCTTAGCCATAAAAACTCATTTGTATTTACCATTTATCCCTTTTGGTCAAGGTCTTTTTCCAGATGCACTGTGCCAGTTAAGCCCTGAATCGCAACAGAGTTGCACCACCTATTCTCTAGTTCATTGGATTCACCCAGGACAACTAGCAAGGAGATGATGATGGACAACACCCATCCCAAGGAACAGAGAGTGTCTTGTAACTGCAAGCAAGATAGTTCCATCCATCTGCCCCCATGGGATGTAAGCCCCTCTCAATTAGAAGCAGAGTGGGTGTCACCATCCCCAAATCCTCAAGATTGGGGAATGAACAAATGGACTAAAATAGACATTATTATTCTATTATAGACTTATTATTTATTCAAGAAATGAAGTACTTTTATCATTGATATAAAGATAGTGGCCAACAGAGGTTTTGAGGGGAGAGGGAAGAATTGGGGGCATTTTGGGGACATGGAATTGTCCTGCATGACACTGCAATGACAGATACAGGCCATTATATATTTTGTCTTAATCTACAAAATTGTACAGGAGAAAGTATAAACTATAATGTAAACTATAGTGCATGGCTAGTAGCAATGCTTCAATATGTGTTCATCAGTTGGAACAAATGTACCTCACTAATGAAAGATGTTAATGTGAGAAAATGTGAGAGGGGGAGGGAGTAGAGCATATGGGAATCCCCTAAATTTTTTATGTAACATTTATATAATCTAAAGCTTCCTTAAAAATAAAAAAAAAAATTTAAAAAAAGAACCATTTGTATTCTTTCTCTGTATTTATGTCCTCAGCCCATTTTTCTATTAGGTTATTGATCCTTGCCCATTTTTATATTAGGCTGATTTTCTTCTTATTAATCTGTAGGGACTCTCGGTAATATAAGGACATCAGCCCTTTCTCTGTGATGTGTGATGCAAATATTCTTCCCAGTTTGTCATTTGTCTGTTACCATTTTTACCACTGTCTGTTATTAAAGATCAAAATATTTTTTCCAATCTTTTCTTTTGTATTTGTTTTGCATTATACCCAGAAAGGCCTTCCCCACCTTGAGATTTATTTTTTATTTTTAATTGGGTTGAAATTCACATAACATAAAATTAACCATTCAAAACTGTATAATTCAGTGACATTTTATATTCCCACCAGCAATGTACAAGAATCTCCATATCCTCACCAATACTTTTTTCCTTTTTCTTTTTTTGTTATGATAGTCAACCTAGTGAGTGTGAAGAAATATATCATGATTTTGATTTGCTTTTCCTAATGGCTAGCAATATTGACCATCTTTTCATGTTCTTGTTGGCCATTTGCATATCTTCTCTATTCAAGCCATTTGCCCATTTTTAAACTAGCTTATTTGTCTTTTTGCTGCTAAGCTGTTCTTTATCTATTCTGGATACTAGACCCTTATTAGATAGTTGATTTGCAAATATTTTCACTTTCTTGATAATGTCACTTGATGCACAAAATGTTTTAATTTTGATAAAGTCCAACTTATCTATTTTTTTCTTTTGTTGTTGGTTGGTGTCATATCTAAGAATCCACTGCCAAATTCAAGATCATGAAGATTCATCCCTAAGTTTACCTCTAAGAGTTTTATAGTTTTAGCTCTTATATTTAAGTTGTCGATTCATTCTAAGTTAATTTGTGTGTATGATATAAGGTAGGGATCCAAGTTGCTTTTTTTTTTAATTGTTTTTAAAATAAAAGCAACATGACTTTAATAAAAAATATTAGAAATAAGAGGAAAACAAATGAACATACAAACAAAAAACAACCCTAAATTCCCTCTCCCAATATGACCTATATAGTTCTTTGGCCTATTTCTTTAGCCTTTTTTATGCTAATTCTAATTCTTTCCATAGAATTTCCTTGGTTTAGTTTTCATGGTACAAATTTTGCCAGATGGGCAACCAATTCTCTTTGCCATTTTCTTTTAACAAATAAGAACCTCCCTCCTACCACTGCATCAGTTTTCAGGGTATGGAAGTAATTGTTTAAGCTCCACAAAATCCTTCAAAAAGAAAGGCCTGTGGCAATCGGATGTGTCCCACTCAGAGTTTTGAGGCAGCCAGTGAGAACTCCAGTTCTAAAGGCTGAAACTTAAGAGAGTCAGTGGGACACTTGCTCTGATAGCCACCATGTACAGAGAGCCATTACTAAGCCCAGATCAACCGTACTCTGAGTTGAGAGGAAAGTGCAGAGAAAGGAGCCCAGGAACAAATAATTTCAAATAATACTGAAGTTTTATTTCCAGTATTTCTAATGTTCAGTTCCTAAAATGGAAGTATATAAGTAGAAGAAATTTTCCCATCAGGCTACTGATGGTAAATAGCTACTAATTAGACTATGTCTATTTGTCTTGTTTTTCTGCTACTCTCCTTGCCTTACATTTTATGTCCTAGCATTATAGAACTGCTATAGTTCCTTGTATACATTATGCTTTCTCCTCATTTCCCACAGCCAAGAATTTTGCTCCTATTACTCTGTCTTCCCCAATACCACATTTCCTCCACTGCAAACACTTCCTATAATTTTGTACTCATCTTTCCAGATTCAACCAAGTATCACATCCTCTGGAGGCTTTCCCAGACCTTTGCCCAGGCTGCACTAACTGCTCCACTCCATTCCCAATCACAGAATGTTACCAAGCAGCTTTACATGGCTCCTTTTCCTCTAGACTCCAAGCTCTTTAGGGCAGTGAGCACTTCTTATTCATATTTTTATTTCCACCATCTGGTACAAATTACATGCTTCGTAAGTGCTGGACTTTGGTTGGAAAGAATAAGGAGCCATTTGACTTACCTTTGGCTTTTCTGGCAAGGGTTGGGATTACATGGATCCTTTGAGATGCACGATCCAAACTCAAACTGATGGTCTTGGAGACCCACACAACGAGCAATGCAGGCACTGGGGTAAGTGCGCCCATTCTGCCCACACACAGGGACAAACTGATCTGCACAGTTACAGGGCAGACCTGAAGAGAAGAAACAGCCTCAATAATAGGCTTGTATAGTCCTCTTCCCCCCAGACTTCTTTACTAGGGTGTACTATTAGCAATGATGTGGAGGCCTAATGTTAAAACAGAATTGTACGTTAAGTCATAAAAAAAAACTTCCCTCCAATCTCTGACAGGGTTTTTAAAGGCAGCAAGCCTCTGAAAAACCATTTGCCTGCAGAAGGGCTTTCCTTTGTTCTAGTCATGGCCAGCTGAGCAAGGGCCTTCAGACTTTGATCCCAGGTAGAGACCCAGTAAACAAGACTATATAGGTAAAAAAACAGTAAAGAATGCTTCTTCCAGTCTGGTAAATAAAATCTAGAATTTAGATTTCTGAAGTCTGGCTTGGGAGATTTCTGGAATGTTAAAGGATAATACCAAAACCAAGACAAAGAGTGAAGGCTATTAGTGCCTCATGTAGGTTCCTGTCACTCTCATCTCCTTAGGAAGGGGGGGGGGGGGAAAGGAGAGCGTGACTTGGGAAATTATTGTAATTTTGAAAAAAACATGAATTTTTTTGAATGTCTTCTCTGAGTCATATTTGGACTGCTATACTGAGTCTCAATAATGTGGTATACTCTTTTAGCCAGTAAAATCCCCTAAGATTCTAGTAGCTAAATAGTCATTAACTTAATTTATCCCAGGATACTAGGGACCACATAACTATAAGGAAAAAGGGTTCTGCTAGTTGTAAAAGTCACCTTCCAAAAATATATATAAAAAAGAAAGATTTTCCCTGTAAATCTTTAGCTCATTCTTCATACCTACACCCCTCTATGGCTTCCTAAGTAGAATGAATTGTCCTTATCAGAGCAGAGCAGTTAAAGTATAATAATAAAGGAGCAGTGAAGGCTGCTACTCATTAGGGTAGATAGAGGATGGGGTGGAATAAGTACTGCTCCTACTTCCCCATCAGTTTAGATTTCATTCCTATTTCTGATCTCCTTTTTCTGGAGGTGTAGGGTTGGTAAATGTTTATTCTGCTCACCCCACCCCATGAGTAATACTAACTCCAAGGAAAGAAGAATCAAGTTGCCACTGTAGCAGCATCAAAGAGAGCTACCTGGTTCCTCTTTACCCAGAAATGGAAGTATTTCAGAGCTGGGCAAAAGCGGGTACTGGTAGACTGCTGTTGCTGTTGGCAGCTATAGCTTCTCCAGAGAACAGCATCCCATCTCCTTGGCCTTTCTATTTACTAGTATATGTAACTGGTATATAGCTGCATAATATCAGTAGAATAAAGCTCAGTAAAATCAGTAAAGCAGTATTCTGGGTTATTATTGTTTGTGGGAGCCTAAATGAATCAGTAAACTAAGGCAGGTAAAGAAAGAAGGTGGTGAGAAAAACAATAGAAAAGGAACAAACTTAGAAAATACATGGATATTCTATACCAAAATGGTAGGGTAAATGAGTTATTTTACCAGGTAGAAAAGTTCCATTTAACCAAAAAAAATTCTGTTTTTGTTTTTGAGCTACTGGGGACCAGGGATTGAACCCAGTCTCTCGTAAGTGGGAAGTCGGCATATAACCACTGAACCACATCGGCTTCCCTGAGCTGGTTTTTTGTTTGCTTTGCTTGTTGTTTTTTTTTAAGGAGGCACTGGAAACTGAACCCAGGACCTCCCATGTGGGAGGTGGGCACTCAACTGCTTGATCTACATCTGCTCCATCCCTGTTCTTTTTGACTCATGCAATTCCAGAAATTACCCTAAGAAATTCTTTAGTTCAATGCCTTCAATTCATAGAGGAAACTGAGATCCAGTGAGGGAAAGTACCTTGCTCTCAGATTCTGTATTTACTGTACTATGTATATTTGCAGTTAAACCCACTCTTGAGAAGTAGTGTCAGTCTTGTCTCTTAGGGAAAAATGAGTCCAAAGGAAGGATGGCCTGCTCAGGACAGCCTCTGTGTGACCAGAGTTACCTGTGAAGGTGCGACGATCATCTTCTGAACTGTGCTCACTGAGGCAGAGGCGGGTAAAACACACCAAATTTCCAGCAAAACAAGAACAGACATTGCAGTCGATATTAAAGGTTGTTCCATGACCTGAGAGAAAGACAAATAAAATGTTGACCTGAATCAAATCTTCAGAAATAGAGCATAAATAAACAATTTAATGGTTTAAAAAGGTTTAAAATGGAAATTCTTGGAAGACTCCTTCTGAATACACAAACCAAGTAGTTAAATCTGAGATATTTATATTTTTGCATTTACCTTCCACCTTACTCCTCCAACCACCTAACATGCTGGTCTCACCAGACTGCTCCCGATTCTTTGAGAATGTTTCAGCCTGCCCATTCTGCCTGATCTGCTTTTCCTTTTGGAACTCTGCTCATCTCCAGGACCTGACTTGATGCCATCTTTGGGTCAAAGACTCTCCTGGCACCCTGACAGGAATAAATGCTTGGTCTGCTCCTTTTTGTGACTCAAATTCTCTCCCATTTTATTGTATAAAACCTAACTCTAATTTCCCATCAGTTTCAGCCCTGCAAGGAAATAGTTGCATGTTCTTTTGTACAAAATAGGCATTCTGTCAGTGACAATTTATGGAAGGAATGAATTTATTTTTCCTCGGATATTTTCTGTGACACCTACCTCCCACCTACCTCCACATTTTAACCAAGTAGAATATGGACTAAGAAACAAGTATCTTATTTGCTCTAGGACAGAAGTTTGCAAATTCTTTTTAGCCAGGAACACTCTTCTTTCAAATAAGATCACATTCTGGAGGGCAAACAAAGGAGCATATAAAAACTGATCTATTGGTTAATGGGGTAGGGAGAAGGAGATAAAGGTGGGGTAGCAGAGTAAGCTGTGGGCCCAGGAGCACATTCTAAAAAATGCCATTTTTTCCACACACACACACACAAAATATATATATACACACACATATAAATATATACTTATATTTAAAGATACTTAGATTACATAAATGTTACATAAAAAATAAAGGGGATTCCCATATGCCCTGCTCCCTCCTCCCACATTTTCCTACAACATCCTTCATTAGTGTTTTTCCACAATTTTTGAGATCATATATGGACATTGACAATTTTAAAGCTATAAAGAAAAAATGGTTAAGGAAGCAATGGGAAAGCAAGACCCCAAGACTTTAAAAAAAATTCATCAAAGGGTGGTCTTTTTAAATGTGCTCTCACCCAGCCCCTAATCACAGTGTAGTTCCTATCCCCCAGTTTACTCTCTATGATATCAAAATCTGAGTTTCATTTCTGGGGATGGGGTTAGGGAGAGCATGGTTGGGGAAAGGCTGGCGAGAGCCAAACCTGTGGCCTTGCCTATAAAAGGCATGGACTTTGGAGTCAAACAGGCCTAGGGCTGAATCCCACGTTGGCTACTTACTAGCTGGGTGGCCTCTTTGAGCAAGAGCTTCCTCATCTGTGAGGTAGGAATAATAAGGTACCTCTGTAAAAGGTAATTGGGAGGGTGAAATGGGAGGATGAAATGAGATAATGCGGGCTGCGGCTTACCATAGTGCTTGGCACATGGTTAAGAGTTCAGTAAGTATTCATTAATTACCACTGGCTATGAGCCCCTTCTTGAGGAGGCTTCTAAGACAATTCTTTAGATTAGCACCCTGTAGAGTATAATTTGAAAAATACTGCCCTGGAATATCTGATTTGTAGAGCTTGCTCTTTGGTGAGAATCCTCAATGATTTTCCTACAATGTTAAGATAACTATTTTTGTATTAAAAACAAATAAAATATGTTTCAAGACTCACTTTTTCTTTTTCCTCCAACAATACACGATTTCTGGAAGTCTATACAGTGCATCTCCATACAGTTTTCTAAGAGTCCACTTTGTCCACATGAACAAATTTTATAACAACCAACTTCCCCTGCAGATGATGGCACCTGGATTAGTGTCCCTTGACGGACAATGAAATCAGAAGCTTCTCCCAATTTGCAACCTGTACAAACAAAAATTGTCTGAGAGAGATAGTACTGTTTCATGACTTTGTTTTATGATATTAGATATACTCCACAAAGTCTAACAGGTACTATATGGCTATTAAAAACCTAAAAGACTTTTTACCAAATTAGAGACTTTGTTTTGGTTCATTGGTCAAAAACATATCACAGTATTTGCTGAGGGCAGGAAGAGGGAAGTAGAGATGTAATATGGGGGCATTTTTGGGATTTTGAGTTGTTCTAAATGATATTTCAGGGTCAGATGCTGGACTTTATATTTCCTGCCATAACCCACTTAATGTACTGGGGGAGAGTGTGAACTACAGGGTAAACTATTATTTATGTAGTGCAGCAGTGCCCCAAAATGTGTTTACCAAGTGTGATGAGTATGCCACAATGATGAGGGAAGTTGTTGGTGTGGGAGGAGTGGGGTCAGGGGTATATGGGAACTTCTTATATTTTTTAATGTAACATTTTTTTTTTTTGATGTATATATCTTAAAAAAATACAGCTTACAGAAATGATGAGGTGGGGGTGGGGAGTGGGTTTATATGGGAACCTCTTATGTTTTTTGTATTTTTTATGTTTTTAGTGTAACGTTCCCTATGATATATTAACTTTAATAAAAAAAATTAAAAAAACCATATCTTCTCAAATAAAAGTTCCACGTTCTGTAGGATAATTAAGGACCTATACTTCAAAGTTAGTTATAGTTCAGAAATGCTATAAATAGCCTTTTTAAAAAAAATTTCTTTGGACTAATTAAATTAGTCCAAATTAAAGATTTTTTTTTAAAAAGGAGTAGAGAAACTGACAGTATTTTTAGAATAATCTTGCTCAATAAACCTTTTAGTGATGGAACACAAGGGATACCTTAAACTAAAAGAAAAACTGAATACTTAGGTGGGCTTAAGGAAAATCCGTTTTCTATCTCATTACAAGGTGGACTTAGTTTAACAAAAAGAAGATAATTTTTAGTTTATTTCTATATTTAAAGAATTTAGAGTATTACTGTTTTAAGCAACTATGCATTGTTTTCTTGCTAAAAAACATTTATCAAATTATTATGTAAAGATAACGGACAGAAAAAATTATTTGGAAATTTGAAACAGCCCAACATTTCCAATTTTAACAAGGTTTATTATGACTCCACAGCTGACATATTACTGTTTCACACAAATAATATAGATGATCTTTTGAGGCATAATGCTTATTTTATTCTTTTGCTTCTTTTTACTTCACAGATTTTTAAAGATGTTGATTCTAACATGATAAAGAAACATATTCAATTGGGAAATAGATAAAAGGAAACAAAAGACTGCCACAACTGTATTTTAAAGGGACCCATAAAGAGATAAAGTCTATCAAAATTCTATGGGGGAAGCAGACTTGGCTCAATGGGTAGAGTGTCCGCCTACCACATGGGAAGTCTGTGGTTCAAACCCCAGGCCTCCTTGACCTGTGTGGAGCTGACCCACGTGCAGTGCTGATGCGCGCAAGGAGTGCCCTGCCATGCAGGGGTGTTCCCCGCATAGGATAGTCCCACGCGCAAGGAGTGCACCCCGTAAGGAGAGCTGCCCTGTGCAAAAGAAAGTCCAGCCTGCCCAGGAGTGGCGCAGCACACACGGAGAGCTGAAGTAGCAAGATGACGCAACAAAGAGACAGAGATTCCCGGTGCCGCTGACAGGAATCCAAGCAGATTCAGAACATACAGCGAAGAGACACAGAGAGCAGACAACTTGTGTGGGGGTTGAGGAGTGGAGAGAAATAAATAAAAATAAATCTTTGGAAAAAAAAATTCTATGTCATAACATAAGACAACATGGATGAACCTAGTTGATATAATGCTGAGTGTAATAAGCCATACACAAAAGGACAAATATGGGATGGTCTCACTAATATGAACTAAATACAATGAACAAACTCACAGAGATTAACTTTATTTATTTATTTTTATTTATTTCTCTCCCCCCCGCCACTTGTCTGTTCTCTGTGTCCATTTGCTGTGTATTCTTCTTTGTCTGCTTCTGCTGATGTCAGTGGCATGGGAATCTGTGTCTCTTTTTGTTGCGTCATCTTGCTGTGTCAGCTCTCCGTGTGTGCAGTGCCATTCCTGGGCAGGCTGAACTCTCTTTTGCGCTGGGCAGCTCTCCCCATGGGGTGCACTCCTTGCGCGTGGGGCTTCCCCACACGGGGGGCACCCCTGCATGGCAGGGCACTCCTTGAGTGCATTAGCACTGTGCATGGGCCAGCTCCACACAGGTCAAGGAGGCCTGGGGTTTGAACCGCGGACCTCCCATGTGGTAGATGGATGCCCTATCCATTGGGCCAAGTCCGCTTCCTGAGATTAACTTTAGAGTATAGGTTACTAGGAAATAGAATGTGCATTGAAAATTGGAGCTGATGCTTAATATATGTAGCATTATTAATAAGGTTAATTATAAAAGTGTAGAAATGAGTAGACTTGAGAGTAACACATTATAATGAGTATAGCTAAAACTGCTGATTTATAAATGTGACTGTGGCTGAAAGGGGTAGTGGACATAAATATCAATTGAAAGGAAACTAAATAATAATCTAGGGAATGTATATTATTGATTTTGGTGGTGGATGAAGATTGTGGTCAATAATAGAAATATAAGAATGCTCTTCTTTTACAAAGTCCTAAGAATATGGTGATACATAGGAAAGTTATAACTAATGTAACTTATGGATAACAGTTAACAGTAATGTAATATTTTGCAGCAAAGGCAGTAGGTATTTTTTCAACACTAAGGAACAACAATAGGTGGTACAAGGAAATTCGGGATTTTTCCTTTTGGAGTAATGAAAATGTTCCAAAATGGACTGAGGTGATGACAGCACAACTCTGTGGTGAAGATGAGAGCCATTGAGTGTATATTTTGAATGGACTATACAAAGCATGGAACTGTATAACACAGGAAATCCAGTGGTGGATGATGGACTGTGGTTAACAGGATAAATAAGAGAATGTTTTCTCCTAAACAATAACAAATATATAATACTAATATAGGGTGTGTTAATAATTGGGTGGGTTGGGGGAAAATATATTAAATGTAAGACATGGGATATAGTTAATAGTAATGTTTGACAATGTTCTTGCATAATTTGTAACAAATGTTTCATGACAATGTAGGTTGTTGGTGGTGAGGAAAGGTATGGGAGCCTTGTATGATATACATATTTGTTTTGTAAATTCACAAATTTTACTATACACTTACTGTTTATGTATGTTCATGTATGAATGATACACTTCAATGAAATTTTATTTAAAAATTCTATGGTATAAAAATTTTTTCGGTCTTAAAACAACATGCATTTCAATACAACATTAATATTTATGACTCTAATTATACATCCTATTGAGTATACCATTTCTTCATATACTAAAGGAAAGAAAGAAAAACACATGAACACATGAATAATATGCAGTGCATTTTCTCAAACATTGCAATACGGAAATGGAAGTATAAAAAGTTGGCCCAAGTTTTCTTTCCTCTTTTCTTTTGCAGTCAAGACACTATAACTCATTATGAATACAGTTTTGGATTGATATTTTTAGTTTACAGTATAAATGAAAATTGCATTTATCTTTGTCTTTTTTTATGTGTTTATATAAACATGTCAAGCTTTGCTGTGACGGAATTTACCAGTTTGGACATGTTCTTGTTTTTGGTCCCCATTTTGGTGGGTGTAGATTTCTTGAAGATGTTATTTCAGTTAAAGTGTGGGCTACCTGAATCAGGTTGGTCTTTAATCCAGCTAACTAAAGTCCTTTACAAACAGAATGAAATTCAGACGTTGAGAAAAAGCTATGGTAAGAAGCCAAAATCAACGGTCCCCAGAGGAGAAAGGAAATGGCATGATCATTTGCAATGCCATGTAACAGAAAAGCCAAGGATCAAGGATCACTGGCCGCTAGCCCCAGAATGTCACAGTCTTCAAGGAAAAAGTATCTCCTTGCTAATGCCTCAAAACCATAAGCCAATAAATTCCCATTGTCCGTGTGGAGCTGGCCCAAGCGCAGTGCTGATGTGCACAAGGAGTGCCGTGCCACGCAGGGCTGTCCCCTGCGTAGGGGAGCCTCACGTGCAAGGAGTGCGCTCTGTGAGGAGAGCCGCCCAGTGCGAAAGAAAGTGCAGCCTGCCCAGGAATGGTGCCGCCCACACAGAGAGCTGACACAACAAGATGACGCAGCAAAAAGAAACACAGATTCCTGTGCTGCTGACAACAACAGAAGCGGACAAAAGAAGACGCAGAAAATAGACAGAGAACAGACAACTGGGGTGGGGGGAAGAAGGGGAGAGAAATAAATAAACAAATCTTTAAAAAAAAATTCCCATTGTGTAAGCTGACCCATTGTTTGGCATTTGTTTTAGCATCTAGGAAAGGAAGACAATTGCAGAAAACCATAATTAGAAAATAAAGAACTTTGTAACCTCACTCTAAAGATAATCCCTGTAAAGAAACACCAGGAAGTGGGTTCTGCCGCTTGGGTTTGAAACATGACCTTGTCAGTGTTGCGAGGCAACCTCACCCTAAGCAAACCAATTTAGGGGCTATGGTAGACAGAATAATGGTCCCTTAAAATGTCCCCATCCTAATCCCCAGAACCTGTGAATATATTACCTTACACAGCAAAGGAGTGTTTGCAGATGTGATTAAATTAAGGATCTTGAGATAGAGAGATAGTGGTAGGCCCAATATAATCGCAACAGTCTTTATAAGGGAAAGAGAGAGACAGGAGAGTCGGGGAAGGAGCTATGATGACAGAAGCAGAGGCTGGAGTGATGTGATGCTGGGGTGGAAAGGGGCCACCAGGCAAGGAATGTAGGCAGCCTCCAGAAAGTGGAAAACACAAGACTCCCAGAAGGAACACAGCTCTGCTAATACCACGATTTTAACCCAGGGAAACTTCTGACCTCCAGAACTAGTAAGTCTGTTTGTATTAAGCAATTAAAAAAAAAAAAAAAAGGAAAGAAAAAGAAAAAAGAAACACCAGCAGTATATATCAGCAGTATATATACATATTCACCCCACACTCACCTACCTCTTACCTTGAACACAAGAGTACGGAAGGCAGGGATCTCCAGGTAGACATCCTTTTCGGTTTACCTCACAGAGCTCGTTAGCAGGGCAAGGATTTGGGTTACAGGGATGAGTCACCTCCTCTACAATGTTACCTAAAGTACTTGGCCCTGAAAAGCCAATAACAGATCAATTTAACCAACCTAAAAGTATAAAAGAGGCATATGAATTATCTGAGTTAATCATGGCTGGAAAAAAATGGAGAACTCATAAGCATAAGGGAAGGCCTGATTCTAGCAAGCTATTAAAACACTCAGATTGTCTGATCACTTGTGAACTAAGCATAAACGCATATACATATGTTTATTTATTTAATACCTACAATATTCCAGGCAAGATTTCAAGCATAGGACATACAATGTGAACAAAAGAGACAAGTCTCTAATGTGGAGTTTACATGTTTACACACTGGCAGAGAAAGAAGAAACAGACAATAAATAGACTATATACATAACAAAGTCATAGAGCAGTAAGTAACGTATGTGGATGGAAAGTGAAAGGTATATTTTGAACAGAGTGGTCAAATAGTTGCTTATATTTAGAGGGATAATTTGTCACATTTTACCACAAATGATAATAATTTATTATGGTAAGATGGACCCTACACCATGATTATATTTATTAACTTGTGAAATAATGACCAAGAAAAAGTCTCACATAATATAAAGTATTATGATATTTAAAGAGTACTGAAATACAAACAAAACAGTTCTTCCCACTGAATTACTTTCCTTCTACATACATATGTTTTATTGCTCTAAGAGAGCCTGATTGTGAATATAGTAGTTTTGCTTATTTGGTTTTAGGCCAGACTCAAAATCTAAGACTAATGCAGGTATAACAGCTCTTGAAATTCATCTCATCCAGTCTAATCATCTTACCATAGAGAAGACAAGGCTCAAAGAACTGAAGCAAAGTGCTCAAAGTCACAGAGATTTATGTGTTCATCTACTGCTCTTTTTTGCTATAATGATCAGAGGCTAAGGGACACAGTTTATTGGTCTTGAGAAAATGTGGCTGATATTACCAGGTGTCAATCTAGCATCCATTCTTCTTTTCCTCCTTATGAACAGAATGCCAGTTTTACTTAGGGTAGCAATGGACCCTGCTAAAAAGAGAATCTTTCCCAGGCTCCCTTACAACTAGGGGTGGCCAATGAGATTAAGAAGTTGCTCTCTCCCTTCCTTTTTCCATCAGGAACTAGGATATGGTTGCTGGAATTCTAGTTACCATGTTAAAATCATAAACAACATAAAGTAACCTTGATGACAGAAGCCAAGAGTTAAGGATGGTGGAGAAAATTAGAAAGAGCCTGTATTCCTGATAATAATGGAACCACCATAACAGTCCTAGACTATTTACTTCTTAGTTTTCTTTTACTTCTATCTGACACAGGAAAACAAGGAGCTGAATTCGCTGTCAGTATTCCCAGGCAGCTAAAGGCACTAATGCCCTCTGGTGGCAGTCTAAGCATCTATTTTAACGACTTGTTATCCTCTACCTCTAGGAGCCATCAAATAGTCACCTTCCTGCCAGGAAGCTCAGTTCCAGGATTCCTTAATGAGATCCCAACTTAGTCTTCTAGTTTTTGGCAGAAGTATTTGGCAGAGAGACGGTGAAGCAGTGAGATGTGGTCCATTTTCATGTAGTAACCCAGACCATCATTCCTTACCCCCTGTTTGGTGGGTAAATCTGAGCCAATTTCTGGCTCAGGTCCCCTGATATTGACTGCATAGGGGAAATTCTACTGTCTGCTCAAATCATGGCAAGGACACAGCAATGATATGGAGATGGTTATGAGAATGGTACCTCTGATTCAACTCTTAGAATGCCTGATTAATAATACTTCACTAGATCCTCAGACTGATAAAATGAAAAACTAGATAGTAATTATTCTATGCCTTTTTTTTAGGAGGTACTGGGGACTGAACCTTGTACAAAGGAGGCAGGCACTCAACCACTGAGCTATATCCACTCATGCCTTTTTTAAAGATTATTTTTTCAAGAACAAAGACAAGAACTTGAACTAAGGGAAAATCAAGAGTGATAATCACTTTTGTTTATATGTTTTATGATGACAATTTTGTCTTGGGCTAAAGAGGCCAAGCAAAATAAGATAAGGCTCTGTGATTGAGATAGTATCATTAAACAAGGTGTTCTTAATATGCAAAACAAACAAGGGCAGAGATGGAAGGGAAAAGTGCTTGAAAGCCAAAAAAAAAAGGACCTACTAAGGTATGTATCCAAAGGTATACAATTTTCTAGGTCATCTGTAGGTGATAAGAGCTCACAAATACTTTCAGCTGTATGGTCTTCAGGAAATTTGTTTTGGTCTCCACACTTTTTGAGAATCTCCACACAATCTGATCTTGAAAAGAAAAATATATACAGATTTAGGTTTCAAGGGATCTTTTCATGTTGTCTTGTCTATATCCATTTTGTTTCTTAAGCTTTCCAAAAGGTGAATTTTCATAATTTAACAATGTTTCACAATTAGTTTTTGTAAGTATGGTAAAAGAGAATAGGAATCATAGGGGACCCTATGGTTAATAAATAAGTAAAAAAAGCATCCCTAACTTTCTCTTATATGAGATTAAAGACTTTTGTCAAATTTTATACTTAGGCTGTTAATACCAATGGTGTGGCTTTTCACTCTTTTTTAAAAAACATATACTTTGTTTTTTAAAAAAGATACTTAGATTACATAAATGTTACATAAAAACTATAGGGGATTCCCATATGCCCTGTTCCCCACACCTCCCACATTTCCCCACATTACAATATCCTTCGTTATTTTCACTCTGTTTGAAAGGAAATTAAATTAGCCTGAGGGAAGTGGATGTGACTCAACTGATGGAGCATCCCTCTACCATTAGGAGGTCCAGGGTTCAAACCCAGGGCCTCCTGGCCCGTGTGGAGCTGGCCCATGCACAAGTGCTGCCATGCACAAGGAGTGCCGTGCCATGCAGGGGTGTCCTCCACATTGGGGAGCCCCACGTGCAAGGAGTGTGCCCCTCAAGGAGAGCAACCCTAAGCGAATAAAGTGCAGCCTACCCAGGAATGGTGCCGCACACATGGAGAGCTGATGCAGCAAGATGACACAACTAAAAGAGACACAGATTCCTGGTGCCACCGAGCATGCAAGCAGACACAGAACACACAGCTAATGGACACAAGAGAGTAGACAACGGGGATGGGGGGGGAGGGAGAAAAAAAAAAATTAGACTGACAGGAGTTGCTCCTCACAAAATCATATATCTTACTTTCAGGACCTTATGCTTGCTTTTTTCTATTTTTTAAATATCTCATTAGTTATCAAAATTAAGGTATCTAAGCTATAACAAATGGATTCTCCACCACTTTACAATCTTCTCTGTCTTCAAGAGTATTTGGCACTCATATCAGTGTTTTGTGCTAAGAGTCTACAAATTTTCCACTCACCTCTTCCCTGTCACCCAATATCTCCCCTACTCAGGTCATCCCCCTGTCATGTCAGAGATTAGCTCTGGACCCTGTTTAAGGTGAAATAACCTGCAGTCAGTCATCAAGCACCCAGCAGCACTGAGCCACATGCCAACAACTTAGGGACTGGATATTAACGTGGTTTTGGAAAAGCTTTCTGGAAAAAGATGCTTAAAGAAAGGCTGATATAGATTACTATGAAATTAATGCTTTTGGTTTCATCCATCATTGCAGGTCCCATCTTTATTTTATCCTAGATCTAATAAGCAAACCTTTCACAAATTGTTTACTAGGAACAGGTCCTAATGGTTATATTCACTAACTCCTTCACTAATCAAACAATTATGGTATAGCTATTGTGTCAGGGTTATGCTAATCCCTGAAGAAAAGGAAGAGAGGATACAAAGGGGAAGAAGGCACAAAGAATAAGCTCAAGGAAAGCAAAGTCTAACAGAGAATATAAGACAAAATAAAATATAAAAATAAAGCTGAATTGCACATTGAAGGTACTCAAATGTTTCTAAAATTGAGTAAATAAGAAAAGTACACATACAGTTCTGTAGGAATTTGTAGAAAGGATAGATTACTAATAGCTGGAGAAATCTGGAAAGATTGCACAGGATTGACTGGTATTTAAGAAGGGCCAAGAAGAATAGGCAGGATATGAGCAAATAGAGATGGGGGAAGGGAATTTCAAGCAGGGAGATGAGGGGAATGTAGAAAAGCATTTGGCATGTGGGGGTGATAGGCAAAAGGAAGTTGTAGGATGGAAAACTCTAGTGATAGACTGTGGGTAGATTAAGAAGCATCTGATCAGCAAGCGAGTTGTGACCTGCTCCGTTTCTGACCTGGGCTGGTTCACCCCTCCTTAGGCAACCTGGTATTCCGCGGCTGTCGGGAAAACTAGAGAGTCTTTACGATGAAAGAAACTTACTTGCAAATAATACTTCCCCGGGATTTACTATGACAAGGTTTAATCTGCAGCGAACAAGCTATTGCTTTCCACATTTCTGGTTGACACTTTTTAATGTCAAGAACAGGTATATTTATAAATGGCATTTTTATGCTTCCTTTCTCCCACAGCTTCATGTCATTCATGGCTCCTTGATCTGACTGAGCATTACAACTCCTGAAAAGTTCTGTTGGCCTATAGAGAAACAAGTCCAGAAGGAATCAAGAGGCGATTATTTTTGGAGAGAAATCAATAGGTAAAATCCTCACCTATTAATACACCAGGAAAATATGCTATACTTGAAGAAAGCATATATAAGCCATCAAAGGACATCAGTTTTGAATTGTATGCTGTACAATAATGATAGTGTCTATTAAATATAGACACTAGCACTAAGAATCTGATTGCATGTTTTCTTTTTAACATAGATTTTTGTGAGGCAGTTCAAAACTTCAAAATGGTCTGGATGGTACTATTATCTCCAGATCTTTCCATTTCTTTCATTTCACAAAATAAATGAGTCCAAGTTTTTAAAATTGAAGTAAAATTTACAAAAATAAAATGCACAGATTTTACAGATACAGTGTAATGAGACTTGACAAAGGAATACATCCATGTAAGCACATCCAAATCAATTAAGGAACACTTCCATCATGCCAGAAAGTTCCTTTGTGTCCCTGTAGAGTCAACATTCGCTCTGCTACTATACCCCAGAGGCCACTATCATTCATATTTGTGTCACCATAGATTAAATTTTGCCTGTTCTAGAATTTCATATACACAAATCATAGGGATAGACTCTGTATCTATCTTTTGGGTCTGGCTTCTTTAGCTAAAACATAACCTTTTTGAGATTCATCCATGTTGTTATATATATATATATATATATAGTTTGCCCCCTTTTTATTGTCTAGTAGAATTTCATTATATGAAAATACCACAATTTGTGCATCCTAGTGATTCTCATAGTTTTTAATCTCAGGACCCATTTACACTCTGAAAAATATTGTTTACATGGATTATATCTAACAAAATTTACCATTTACCATATTAGAAATGAAAATAGAGAAAAAATTTAAGTAGTTATTAATTCATTAAAAATTATGAGCCCATTATATGTTAATAGAAATATTTTTATGAAAAATAACTATTTTCCAAATTTAAAAAAATTAGTGAGAAGGTAGGACTGTTTTACAGTTTTGTAAATCTCTTTAATATCTGTCTTTATCAAAGCTGGATTTTCATATCTGCTTCTGTATTCAATCTATTGAGATATCTATCGCCTCTAGAAAACTCTATTCTACACTTTGGTGAGAATGACAATAAAAAGGGCAAATATCTTAGTGTTCTGGTGCTGGCTGTTAGTACTTCTTGGTATTTCTTGATTTTTCTGTCACATGATATCCTCCCTTTATCTTTCTGTGACTTCCTGGTTCTCTTTATAAGGCCTAATTCGGATTAAGGTCCACCCTGTTTCAGTTGAGCTACACCTTAACTAAAAATAACATCTTCAAAAGGTCCTATTTACAATGGGTTCATACCACAGGAAGGTACTGTGGTTAAGATTAAGAATGTTTTCTTTTTTTTTTTTTTAAGATTTATTTTATTTATTTATTTCTCTTCCCTTCCCCTCCCTGCCCCTGGTTGTCTGTTCTCTATGTCTATTTGCTGCATCTTCTTTGTCCGCTTCTGTTGTCAGCGGCATGGGAATCTGTTTCTTTTTGTTGCGTCATCTTGTTGTGTCAGCTCTCCATGTGTGCTGTGCCATTCCTGGGCAGGTTGCACTTTCTTTCGCGCTGGGCGGCTCTCCTTACGGGGCACACTCCTTGCGTGTGGGGCTCCCCTACACGGGGTACACCCCTGCGTGGCAGGGTACTCCTTGCGCGCATCAGCACTGCACATGGGCCAGCTCCACACGGATCAAGGAGGCCTGGGGTTTGAACTGCAGACCTCCCATGTGGTAGACGGATGCCCTAACCACTGGGCCAAGTCCGCCGCCCCAGAATGTTTTCTATGGTGTACATAATTCAACCTGCCACTTCAGTGTTGACGTGTAAGTCATTATTTTTTTTTCCTTTATAACTAATACATTATATGCCCTGTCTAGAAAATCTTTGCCTATACCAAGAGTGTAAAGATATTGTCTTTTGCTTTCTTCTAGAAGTTTTATATTTTTTGCTTTTATGTTTAATTCTATGACCCATCTTGAATTAATTTTTGTGTATAATCTGAGACACAGGTTGAGGTTCTTTCATTTTTCATAGATATTCAACTGTTCCAGTACCATTTGTTGAAAAGATGTTTCTTTTTACCTTGAATTGGCTTGCTATCTTTGTTGAAAATCAATTTACTGTATGTGTGGGTCTATTCTGGTCTCCAAATTTGATCTATTTATCCATCCTTATGCCAATATCACATTGTTTTAATTAGTCATTTTACAGTAAGTCTAAGGAAGCTTTTTTTTTTTAAGATTTATTTTATTTATTTCTCTCTCCTTCTTCCCCATTATCTGCTCTCTATGTCCATTCACTGTGTGTTCTGCATCTGCTTGTATTGTCAGGCGGCACTGGGAAATTGCGTCTCTTTTTTGATGCGTCATCTTGCTGTGTCAGCTCTGTGTGTGTGCGGTGCTGCTCCTGGGCGGGCTGCACTTTTTATTTCCACACGGGGCGACTTTCCTTGCAGGGCACACTCCCTGCGCATGGGGCTCCCCCACGTAGGGGCACCCCTGCATGTCATGGCACTCCTTGCGCGCGGCAGCACTGCGTGTGGGCCAGCTTACCACTTGGGTCAGGGGGACCTGGGTATTGAATCCTAGCCCCTCCATATGGTAGGTAGATGGTCTATCAATTGAGCCATGTCCACTTCCCAACAGTAAGTCTTGAAATAAGGTACTCTTAAATCCTTTGTCTTAGTTTCCTAAGACTGCCATGACAAAGTACCCACAAACAGTTTAGAACAATAGACAATTTTTTTGTCTCACAGTTCTGGAAGCTAGAAGTTTGAACTCAAGGTGTCAGTGGGGTCGTGCTTCCTCTTAAGTCTGTAGAGATCTGATGGTGGCTTGCTGGCAATCCACGTAAACTGTTATGGATCACATTGTGTCCCTGAAAAACATGTTCAAATTCTAACCCCTGGTCTTGTGAATGTGATCCTATTTGGAAATAAGAACTCTGAAGATGTTATAAAGATTCGACCAAGGGAAGCGGATGTGGCTCAAGCGATTGTGGTCCTGCTTACCACATGGGAGTCCCTGGTTTGGTTATGGTGCCTTTTTAAGAAGACAGCGAGCTGGCATGATGAGCAGACACAACAAGAGATACAAGAATGAAAACAAAGAGAGATACAACAAAGCAGTGAACAGAGGTGGCTCAACCGGTTAGGTGCCTCCCTCCCACTTCAGAGGTGCCAGGTTCAGTTTCCAGTGCCTCCTAAAGAAACAAGGAAGATGAACAGATACAGCAAGTGCAAACAACAAGGGGGTGGGGAGAAATAAATAAAATAAATCTTAAAAAGAAAAAGATCAGGCCAAACAAGTTTAGGGTAGGCCCTACTCCAATGACTGGTATTCTTACAAGAAGAGGAAATTTGGGTACAGACAAACAGATGCAAAGAAGATGGCCATCTATGGTGGCAGAGATTGAGTCATGTCATGGTTTGTCAGCAAGCCACCAACTGAACCCTATGAATTTCAGAGGAAACATGGTCCTGCCAACACCCTGATTTTGGACAATAAATTTCTGTTGTTTTAAGCCACCAGTTTGTGGAACTTTGTTATGGAAGTTCCAGAAAATAAAAAATCCTCCAAATTTGTACCTTTTCCAAGATTGTTTGAGGTATTCCAGGTTCTTTATATTTTCATATGAATTTTAGAATTAGCTTGGCAATTTTTATTTGAAAAGTTTGCTGGGATTTTCATTGGGATTGTACTGAATCTAAAGATAAATTTTTGGGAAGTGGATGTAGCTCAAGCAATAGGGCTCCTATCTACCATATAGGAGGTCCAGGGTTCAAAGCCCAGAGCCTCCTGGTGAAGGCAAGTTGGCCCACATGGAGTGCTGGCCTGCACAAAGTACTGCCCCATGCAGAGTACTGCCCAGTGCAGGAGTGCTGCCCCATGCAGGAGTGATGCCCCGTGCAAGAGTGCTGGCCCACACAGAGAGCTGGTACAGCAAGATGACGCAACAGAAAGAGACACAGAGGAGAGAGAAAAAGAGATGCAGCAGATTAGGGAGCTGAGGTGGTACAGGAGAATGGTTGCCTCTCCCCTAATCTGGAAGGTCCCAGTTCCCAGAGCTGCCCAATTTTTATGAGAATACAAGCAAACACAGAAGAACACACAGCAAATGGACACAGAAAGCAGACAATGGGTGGGGGGGCGGAGAATAAATAAATCTTTTTAAAAAAGGGTAAGTTTTGGTAGAAGTGACATCTTAACAATATTAAGTCATTTAATCCATGAATATGGTTCTTTAGTTTCCATTAATTTAGTCTTTAGTTTCTCTTTGCAAAGTGTTGTATTTTTTAGTATAGAGTTCTTACACATCTTTCATTAAATTTATCCTTAAGTATTTCATGGTTTTTGATGCAGTTGTGCAAATTGGTATTGTTTTAAAAATTCATTTTCTATTATTTATTGCTAGTACATATAAATACAAAAAAACTTTTGTATTAGCCTGGCATCATGTGATTTTATTAAATTCACTTATTTTCTTTTCCTTCCCAATCTTTATGCCTTTTACTTATTTTTATTGCCATAATACATGAGCTAGGAACTCCAATATAATGTTTAACAGAAGTGGTGAGAGTGGTCATTTTTGCCCTGTTCCCTGTCCTAGGGCAGAAGTTTTAAGCTTCACCATTATGTTGTTAATTAGATTTTTTGTAGATGTCCTTATCAGACTGGGAAATTTTCCTTCTATTCTAGTTTGTTGAGAATTTAAAAATCATGAAAGGTAACTGGATTTTGTTAAATGCTTTTTTTCCTGTTATCTATTGTGGTGCCCATAGCTTTTCTCTTTTATTCTCTTCATCTGGTGAATTTCACTGATTGACCCTTAAATGTTGAACCAACTTTGCATTCGTGGAATAAACCCCACTTAGTTATGACATTTTTAAAATGTATTACTGCATTTAATTTGCTAATATTTTATTGAGGAAATTTGCATCTTTGCGTGATACATGTCTGTAGTTATTTTTTTTTTGGTAATGTCTGTGTCAGGTCATGGTAACAGAATAATGCCAGTCTCATAAAAGGAATTGGGATGTATTTTCTCTTTCCTCTGTATCCTGAAAAGAGCTTGTGTAATATTTGTATTATTTCTTCCTTTATGTGTTTAGTAGACATCACCAGCAAAGACTTCTAGGCCTGAAGTTTTCTTTGTTTGATGAAGATTTTAAATTTAAACTCAATTTCTTTAAGAGAGATAGTTTGAGTTACTATTTCTTCTTGTGTTATGTTAGTTTTGCTTTTTTCAAGGAATGCATCCATTTCATCTAAGTTGTTGAATTTATTGGCATAAAGTTGTTCATAGTATTCCTCATACTTAATATCTTTAGGAACTATAGTGACATCCTCATTCTTGATATTGGTTGTGAGAGAGAGAGAGAAATAGAGAGAGGGAGAAAGAGATAAAGGGGGGGGCTATCTTTTAAACAGTCTTGATAGAAATTTATTATTTAAAAAAAAATCTTTTCAAATAACTAACTTTTGGCTTTGTGAATCTTCTCTAATGCTCTCCCCTTCATATTTAATTGATTTCTGCTCTTAAATTTATTACTCATTTCTTCTGACTTTAGGTTTAATTTGCTTTTCTTTTTCTAGTCTCTAAAGGTAGAAGCTTAGATTACTGATTTAAAACTCTTCTTTACCAATATACATATTTAAAGCTCTAAATTTTCATCTAAGCACTGTTTAGATGTACCACACAATTTTTAATATATTTTATATAATCAGTCATTTCAAAGTATTTTCTAATTTCCATTGTGATTTTTTTTTGACTCATGGATTACTTAGAAACATTGTTTAATTTCCAAATATTTGAGAGAATTTCTAGATATCTTATTGCTATTGATGTCTAATTTAATTATTTTGTGTCCAGAGAATATATTTTGTATGATTTCAATCTTTGACATTTATGGAGGTTTGTTTTATGACCCAGTATATGTTATTCAACTATTCTATATCCTTATTGATTTCTATTCGTTCTATTATTGAGAGAGGGGTGTTAAAATCTCCAACTATTTGGATGGTTAAGAATATTTTGGTAATGGATGATGATGATGGTAGTACTACATTGTGAATGCAATTAACAGCACTGAAATATATGGGTGAATGTGATTAAAAGGGAAATATTAGATTGGATATATGGTAACAGAACAAAAAATTTTTTAAAAATCCATGGAACTGTACTACACAGTAAACTCTAAGTTAAAGCATGTACTATAGTTAATAGTACAATAATAAAAATATGCTTTCATCAACTGCAACAAAAATTTCACACCAATGTAAGGTGTTAATAATAGGGTGGTAAATGAGAATCCTGTATTTTATACATGATTGTTCTGTAAACCCTAACGTTTTTAATAAAAAATATTTTTAAAGGACATTATTGGAACATATGAAAAAACTGGAATATAAACTGTAGGATTTATATTCAAGCTAAGGTTCTTGAACTTGATGACTAGTTGAAGTGTTTACAGAAGCGAATATCCTTGTTCTTAGGAAACGTACTTGGAAGTACAATGTGCTCAAAGAGTGTGAATGCATACAACCTACTCTCCAATGTTTAAAAAATAACTCAGGGAAGCGGATGTGGCTCAAGTGATAAGGCCTCTGCCTGCCGTATGGGAGGACCCAGGTTTGATCCCTGGGGCCTCCTGGTGAAAAAGAAGAAGAGAAAGCGTGCCTGTGCAGTGAGCTAGTGTCTACATGGCGAGCCAAGTGCCCATGTGGGTGCCCATGCAGCGAGCTCAGTGCCCATGTAGTGAGCTGAGTGCCCATGGGGCAAGCCAAGGGCCCATGTGGTGAGCCCAGTGCCCATGCAATGAGCTGAGTGCCCACATGGCAAGCCGAGTGCCCATGTGAGTGCCCACATGGTGAGCCAGTGCCTGCATGAGTACCCATGTGGTAAGCCGGTGCCCACGTGGCAAGCTGAGTGCCCGTGCGGTGAGCCAGTGCCCGCACAAGTGAGTCACACGGCAAGATGATGATGTAACAAAAGAGAGACGAAGGGGAGAGTCAAGGTGAAACGCAGCAGAGACTAGGAACTGAGGTGGTGCAATTGACAGGGAACCTCTCTCCACATCAGAGGTCCCCAGGATCAAATCCTGGTGAATCCTAGAAGAGAAAGACAAGAAGTGAACACACAAAGAAATAGATATAGAAGATCACACAGTGAATGGACACAGACAGCAGAAACAGCAGGGCAGGGGAGGGGAAGGGGAAGAAAAAAAAGAACAAAAAAAAATAGCTCAACAAATTGACAGATGGATAGATGGATGAATAGATAGAATGATACAGGAAATGTGGCAAAATGTTAAAGTTGGGTGCATCTGGGGATCTGAGGAGGGGAGTATGTTTGGTTCTCTGTAAGGGTTTTATATTATTTTTGCAAGTTTGAAATTATTTCAAAATAAAAAATTTAAGGGAAAAAAAAACCTCAAACTATGACTGGGGATTTGTCTATTCCTTTAGTTCTCTCAAGTTTTGTTGTATGTATTTTGAGTCTCTGGTATTAGGTTTGCATCTCTTCAGGATTATTATATCTTCATGATTAACTGATACTTTATCATTTTGAAGGGATTCTTTTTATCTCTGGTGCTAATCCTTGTATTTCTGATATTCTCTACCTTTCAATTGAGATGTTAGTCCATTTATATTTGTATTAGTCATTCAAAGGAGTGCTGATGCAAAGTACCAGAACTCTGTTGGCTTTTTAAAATTTGTTTTGTATTTTTTTTTCTTTTTTGCTGTTAGCTTTTATAAAGGGTATTTATTTGGGCTAGAAGCTTACAGTCACAGGGCCCTAAAGAGTCCAACTCAAGTTACCATAAGAGATATTTTCTTACCCAAAGTCATTGGTCATGTGTTGGAGAAAGATGGTGGGCAATGCTTTAGCCTTCCTTCTTCTTCTTAAGGTTCTGTGGCCCCTGCTTCTTCTTCTCAGCTGTAGGCTGGTATAAGGCTCATCTCTCTCCCTGGGGCTCATTTCTTTCTGGGCTCAGCTACTCAGTTCTCTTTATAAGGTCAGCTGTAAACTATCAGGCTCATCTCTCTTCCTGGGGCCTCTGCTGTGTCCAATGAACTGTCTTTCTTCCTCTGTGTTCTTCTTCTCTGTGTATTTACTTCCCAAGGCTCCAGCAACAAAACTAAAAACTCTCCTCTGCTGAGTTATTTTCTCTACTACTACTGACATGGCCAAATTAAAGCCCTAATCATAATTTAATCAAGTAAAAATGAAACCTCTGAATTTAATACAATTTAATATGCTCAGAGGAACAGACTGGTTTACAAAACACAATTCAATATCCATTTTTGGAATTCATATACAATACCAAAGTGCCACAATATTTAATATAATTATTGATATGGTTGGGTTTAAGTCTATTATCTTACTATTGTTTTCATTTGTCTCCCCTCTTCTGTTTTCTTTTGGCTTGATCAAGTTTTTCTTTTTTTTCTTTTTTTTCTTTTTCTTTACTGTTTCTCTCTGTATCATCTACTGGCTTCTTAGCTTTACCTTCTTTTTATTATTTTTTAAAGTAACGGTTGCTCTACGCATTATATGTATCTGTAACTTCTTACGGTTTTCCTTGAATTACGGTTGTCCTGCTTCAAAATTAATTTAAGAAACTTACAGCAATATACTTCTATTTACCTCTTTCCCATCTTTTGGGTTACTGCTGTCATATATTTTACTTCTATAAAAATTAAAAACCTATAATATATTATTATTTTGCTTTAACCAACTAACTTTTGCAGAATAAAAGGATTTTATTTCCATTTATCTACATATTTTCCATTTCCAGTTCTCTTCATTTTTTTCTTTAGATAGGTTTTCATCTCGTATTTTCCTTCAGACTGAAGAATTTCTTGTAGTATGAGTCTGATGGCACCCAATTCTCTCAGCTTTTAAAAATATATACATCTAGGGAAGCGGACTTGGCTCAACAGATAGAGCGTCTGCCTACCACATGGGAGGTACAGAGTTCAAATCCAGGGCCTCCTGACCCACGTGGTGAGCTGGCCCACGCGTAGTGCTGATGCGCACAAGGAGTGCCGTGCCATGCAGGGGTGTCCCCTGCATAGGGGAGCCCCATGCACAAGGAGTGTGCTCCTCGAGGAGAGCTGCCCCGCACAAAACAAAGTCCAGCCTGCCCACAAGTGGCGCCGCACACATGGAGAGCTGATGCAGCAAGATGACACAACCAAAAGAGAAAGATTCCAGGTGCCACTGACAAGAATACAAGCAGACAGAGAAGAACACACAGCAAATGGACACAGAGAGCAAACAACTGGGGGGGGGGCGAGGGGAGAGAAATAAAAATAAATCTTAAAAAACATATATATATATACATACACACATCTAGATAGATCTTTATTTCACCTTACTTTTTGAAGGATACGTTCACTGAATATAAGATTCTGGTTTGACATTTTTTTTGCTACATCTGCTCCCCAACAGTTTTTTTTTTTTCTGTGATCACTTTAAGGACACCATTCTATGGTTTTTGGTCCTCTATTGCTTCTAAAGGGAATCAGGGAAGAGGACTTAGCCCGATGGACAGGGCATATCCGCCTATCACATGGGAGGTCTGCAGTTCAAACCCCAGGCCTCCTTGACCCATGTGGAACTGGCCCATGCGCAGTGCTGATGCGTGCAAGGAGTGCCATGCCATGCAGGGGTGTCCTCCATGTAGGGGAGCCCCATTCACAAGGAGTGCACCCCGTAAGGAGAGCTGCTCAGTGCGAAAGGAAGTGCAGCTTGCCCAAAAATGGCGCCACACACACGGAGAGCTGACACAGCAAGATGACGCAACAAAAAGAAAAAGAAACACAGATTCCTGGTGCCGCTGATAAGGATAGAAGCAGTCACAGAGGAACACATAGCAAATGGACACAGAGAGCAGACAACTGGGGGGGTGAGGGGAAGGGGAGAAAAATGAATAAAAAATAAATCTAAAAAAAAAAAATAGCGGGAATCAGCTGTCATATTTATTGTTGTTGGCTTTTTTAAAAAGATTTATTTTTTATTTATTTTTCTCCCCTTTCTCCCGTTGTCTGCTCTCTGTGTCCACTGCTGTGTCTTTTTCTGCATCCGCTTGCATTATTCAGCAGCACTGGGAAACTGCGTCTCTTTTTTGTTGCGTCATCTTGCTGCGTCGGCTCTTCGTGTGTGTGGCACCACTCCTGGGCAGGCTGCACTTTTTTCACGCAGGGTGGCTTTCCTTGTGGGGCGCACTCCTTGTGTGTGGGGGCCCCCTATGAGGGGATGCTCCTGCATGGTACGGCACTCCTTGAGCGCCACAGCACTGCGCATGGGCCAGCTTACCACATGGGTCAAGAGGCCCTGGGGATCGAACCCTGGACCCTCCATATGGTAGACAGATGCTCTATAAATTGAGCCATGTCCACTTCCCATATTTACTGTTAACCTGTTATATGTAATTTGACATTTTCCCCTTGCTACCTTTAAGATTTCTCTTTACCTTTGGTTTTTAGTAGTTTGACTATGATGTGCTAGGTGTGGTTTTTTTAATTGATTTTTTACATTTATCTGACCTTGGGTTTGCTAAGCTTCCCCAAGAGGGAGGGTAATGTATTTGATCAAATTTGGGGAAATACCAGCCAATGTTTAATTAAATACTTCTCTTCCCCTTTCTCTCCTTTCCTTCTGAATTTCAATTATAATTGCTATGTCACTTATTCTCTCTGTGCTTCAGTTTAGATAATTTCTATTGAGTTATCTTCAATCCATTCTTTCCATTCTTCTGTTGTGTCAAATATGTTTTTAATCCCCTCCAATACATTTTTTACTTCAGACTATATTATGTTTCAGTTCTAGAATGTCCATTTGATTCTTTTTTGGAGTTTCTATATCTCTCCCCAAACACTCCATCTACTCACCTATATCCATCTTTACTTGTAGATCCTTCAATGTATTTTTAGTAAGTACTCTAAAGTCCTTATCTTCTAATTCCAATGTCTCGGTCATTTGTGGGTCTTATTGTTTTTTCTCTTGACTGTGGATCACATTTTCCATTTTTCTCATTTCTTATAGTTTTTTATTATTTTAATAGACATTGTGCATGATTGGAGAGTAGAAAATCTGGATTTTACTATTTTCTTTTGAAGAATATTGAGTTTTTGGTCTAGGCAATTAAATTATCAGCAAATACCTTGTTCTCGCAGTAGCATACTTTCAGAGTTTGTTAGGATGGGTCTATTTCAGATTTAACCTTAGTCCTGGGATGTGGTCCTTATTTCCAAGGTGTGGCCTTTATGGGGTTTTCGATGAGAAACTTGAGGTGTTTACCAGGCCCCCCAACTTGGTATGTATTGAATTCCAAAGACTGTTTGCTCAGCAGCAGGCAGCAGATGTAATCTATACTCTTATTTTAGTCTTTCAGCTATTATTTCCCCCTAGGTTCCTTGTATCATCCTGCACAAGTAGAATTTCAGAGTAAGCCAAGGCCTATGAGTTTGTGGATTCTGGAGCATCTTTTCTTGTGGCTCTTCTTTTCTGGGATTTCTCCCTTCAATCTAGCCACTCTGGCAGCCTCAAACTCTAAAGTCTGTCTCTTGGTCCACTAAGCCTGCTGCTTTATGCTTGAACTTTATTCCCCATGTAAAGCGACTGAAGGTACCCACGAGGGAAAAGCTGGATAATGTGGCTCTTGCTCATTGTAGTTTCTGTCTTTTAAGAGATGCCCCTCCAATTTCTGCCTGCTTTTAGTCACTCTCTAATGCCTTAAAACAACAGTTCTTTTAGATTTTGTGCAGAATTTAAGTTAGTATTGATAGGAGCATGAGTATGACAAACCAGGAACCAAAACAATGTGTTCTAAGTTTAACCTCAAGCGTTTCATAGATTTCAAATTTACACATCACCTGAAATTCGAAGCCAGGTCCTTAGGGGCTAATACGCTATCATCAGTTGTTAAGATATCTCAATTTTGTTACTTAAAATAATATTCTCAATACTTTTAAGAGGCTAGGATGTGTTTTAGCTTGAAGTAAACATCCCATGACAAAAATACCTAGAACTCTCTTCTGTGCCAACTGAATGATTCTCTTCCATTTTTGCCTTCTTGATTGCTGGGCTATGGCACATAATATCAGCCACCTCTTCTTTAGGAAACTCTGTCTCTGGCTTCTCTGTTATGGAAGTTGTTCTCTCATTTTATGCTTCTGGATGCCCTTTTTCTGTTTTCTTCACTGATTCTTCAGTTATTAGCTGTGGATATGCTCCAAGGCTCAGTTCTTGGCCCTTTATTTTTATTATAGTTAATACACTTCAGGAAAATACCTATTTAAATTGCTTCTGCAAGGAATATATATATATGTAAAATGAAAACAGAGGACTCAGTAAAGGATAAGTCAAACTAATTTAAATTAAACTTTTCACAGGCAGACACTTGGATGATTAAATAGTTCAAAATTTATTCTGCAATAAATTGTATCCATTCATGGGACAGCAGAAGGGAGAGGGAAGAATATGATATATTAAAGGCAAGAGATTCTTCGAATTCTAGAAGTTGCAGTTATCTCTAGATTAGACTTTGTTATAATATTTTCTCTTCCAGAGGTAATTTACTAGATGGATTGCAGAGTTTAAAGGTGAAATCATAAAGAAGTACTACTTTCTTTTAACCTAGCAGGAACAAAATCAGAGTAAAGTGGTATATTCACTCATTTTAAAACAAGATAATTAACGGTAAAAACATTTCCATTCTGTGGAATAATTGGCTCCTACCTGTTGTTAAAATTAGTACAGTAAGTAAGGTTTCTACAGCCCAACTGGCAAGGTTCCCGAACATCTGCTAAACAGGTCAACATGGACACTTCCACTGGATTATATTCACAAAAGCGATCGAACTCTTGCCAACTCTGTGTATTGCCCCAACTCATGCTATAAAGTTTAGTGCACAGCTCTCTGAAACAAAAGCATAAATGCAGAACAATATAGATGAGCCAAATGAATAAATACTTGATTTTCATAAAACTCAAATTCAATGAATTATACTTTGGATATAAATAAGACTAAAGTACAAAAAAAAAAAAAAAAAAAACCCCACAGAAGACTAAGATATATCTCCTATAATTTAAAGTAAAAAAAAGAAAGCGCTGTTTTCCATGAAAAAGTTAGGCCTTCTTTTATCATTCATCTCTTCCCTTTTTGATGTGGTTATTGGAAAGTTCAGTAGCAAATTTAATGTTCTATTATAATATTTGCTTATCCTTATTAGTTCTTGGTACATTATTTCTCTGACATCTTCCTGATGACTTTTCTTTTACATTTGCTTAAAAGTAAAGTACGTGGTTTTGCCTTCGTGAAAATATCTTCTCCTATATCTACGTTCCAGTTACAAGAGGTAAAACTATGACAAAGGCTTTAGAATTTTAAGAATCATTATAGATTTAGGATTCACTAGTTTCTCCCTAAAAAACTATCCCAAAGCCAATTTATTTATTAATATATACCAAGATAGCCTACATGTGAAGATGTGAAGGCTTATAAATTCCAAAACCTTTGTATAATATTGTAGCTAATACAAGACATTCTTATTTTCAGTACTCGATTACAAAATAATTTACATGCATGTGTATAGCTCAAATAATAACAGAAGTATTTCCAAGTGCTTTTACACATCATATTCATTAGTTTAATTTTTAATTATAAAGGTAATAATGTTCACTACATACAATTTTAATATTAAAAATATATATGAAGTCACAAGTAAAAATCCTCCACTCCCCTCACATTTTATTTGACCCTCATACTTTTCTCTGTTAGGAGGGTATCTTACTTTTACAAGTCTGTTCATTTGCTCTACCAGTGTTTACTGAGAGCTTATTTTGTGTCAGGTCCAGTTAGAGGCTTTGAATATGCCTAGGTGAATAAAACAGACAAGGTACCTGCTCTTAATGGAGTTTACATTCTATGGGAATGAAAATAAAAGGTGGAATAAAGAGGATGAGATCAAGTTATGTCAAGAACCTTGATCTGGAAGTTAGTCTTTTCTCTATTCTTTAACACTATATGACCTTGGGCAGATTATTTAATATCTCAGAGTTAGTTTCCTATATGTGAAACAAGAATTATACTACTACTTGCCCTAACCACCTCATAAAGTTTTATGAGGACAAAATAAGAGGATGTGAAAGCATTCAGCAAACCATAATCTCCTATATCAAGGTATGATGGAGGAAACAGTGCTTCTTATGGAAGCTCTTCAGGGTCTACAGTCATTCCAGTCTCCACTGGCTTTATATAGGCACAACCTCTTTTATGGATATTTCATAGCTACTCAGCATCCCTCTCATAAATACATTTATTGACTCCTATAAATAATCTAAATTTCCTTAATTACAGGGCCAACAACTTCCTGTTAAGCTCTTCTGTTAATTTTTTTTTGATATTTCCCAGATTTTTCATATATTTGGTAAAGTTTAATGAGCTTTTCTAGGCATATTTTTTGCCAAAGGTTCATCTAATTTAGAAACCACAAGAAAGATGGTTTCATTCCTGGTGTGTCATATTCATTTCAGGACATTCTAGTAACATGTTGTCCCTTTGCACCCAAAATATCTCTAATATAGCAAACTTCTATTTTGCTTGTGGTCTACTCTAACCTTAGTTATTTCTATTCTTTTTTTTTAACTTTTAAATTTTTAAAATTCTTTTTAAATTTTTTTTAGGAGGTACTGGGGATTGAATCTAGGACCTTATACATGTGAAGCAGTTGCTCAACCATTGAGCTATACCTGCCCTGCTCTCCATTTATTCCTTTTTTTTTTTTTTTTTGAGGTACTGGGGTCAGGGATTAAACCCAGGATCTTACAGGTGCTCAACCACTGAACCACATCAGCTTCCCTGAGTTGGTTTTTCATTTGTTTTGCTTGTTGTTTTGTTTTTGTTTTTTTCAGGAGGTACCAGAATCAAACTCAGGACCTCCCATGTGCTTGAGCCACATCCACTCCTTTTCTATTTATTCTTGTCTCTAGATTGTGTTTCCTCTATCCTATGTGTTATTATTTTTTTAAAAAAATCTCTAAATGTTATGACCCAAATGAATGCCAATACACTGCTATCCAACTTTGGATATAAAATCTCAATCCAGGTTATTCACCAATATAACAAAAGGTTGGTTAAGTCCAAAAGTTCTATAATTTAATAAAGAAACTATCACTGAGATGTCAGATAAAAACATTTTTTAAATTGTAAGCTTACTTAATGATCTCCTTGAGAACAGAATCCAAATTGCATTATCTTTAAACATTCATTACCCTGCTCAATGGCAGTCCCCTATACTCCAAAACACAGTGTGTATAACACTCAACGCACAACAACAATCTTTGTATAGATGCATGTTGCTTGTAAATCTTTGTTGGATGAAGGAATGAAAGAAGATGTTATATCTCTTAACTCTAAGCCTACACAATAAAAGAATTAATATACATTTGCTAAGTTTAAAATCATTAATTAATTACATTAATTTTGATAAAATCATTAATTTTTCAAAATGCTATTTTGAAAAAAAAACAAAAGAAATTTTTTTAAATGCTATTTTGTACTGGGTTTTAATAAAGGAAAATGAGATACTGACCTACATGTTGAAGTGTTCGCTTTAGAACAACAATGCAATTTAGCCCCATCAAGGCCTGTAGAAGGAGGAGGGTGAACAGTGACTCCAGGGTGAACAGATCGGGAGCTTTCAAGGAAACACTGCCACAGAGGATCCTGAGGCAAGGGCTGGGTCTTACATCCCTCGATGAGGCCATCAACGATCTCTGTATCTGTCTTCTTAGACATCAGGATTCTCTTGCAGGCATTTTGGCAAGCATGGTCTTCAGCTCTGTCACAGCAATATAAACCTACATTTTCAAAACGTAAGTAGGGCTTAATTAGCTAGTTTTATGTAACATACTGCTTAAAAAAGAACATGGTGGTATACTACTCTGAACTTCCATTACTTTGTAAACTTCCAGTACTTTGAAATTTAGCAAACAGGTAAGGAGCTAAATTAGGTGAACAAGTTATCTATTACCATCATCCCCAATCATGGGATCTCTGGGATTATGCAAAGACATCCTACACCTAAGAAGTCCTCACATGCAAGGTATTTTATGTTTCTAGAAAAGATACTATAAATCAAATTGGAAATATTCCTACTAAAAACAACTATCTCAAAGGGATTATGTTTTTGACATGAGAAAGAGAACTAATTTGTGTAGCAACAACCACAAATACCATATTTAATCATATTTGAGGACGGCATAAAGCTTTTATAAGTTTAAGTCAAATAATCAAAGTTGTAATTTAAGTAATGCAATATCATACTCTGTCAAGGTATCAGTTTATTTCTGCCTTTTATTTCTATAAAGAATCAGGAATGAAGGGACACTTTCAACCAGACTATAGAATTCAGAAGGTTTTCCTTGAAGGAGTTTCCTCAACGTCTTTGACTTTTTAAAGAGGCCTATTCAGGCACATCTGTAGACTTTGCCAGATTCCCGTGTATTAGCACAAACATTAGAGATGATGTGTTGCTCCTTAAAACACCTGTTATTTTAGAGCTGCTCTCTCCTCAGCTCCAGCAGCACCTCTGTATAGCCTAAATGTCAGAAAAGATAGACTGCCTTTAAAATGAATGAAGACTATTTGTGGCAAATGCTAAATCCTCTGGCTTTCACCATATAGCCACACCACAGAATGTCAGAGGCCTTGGGGTTGTGGCTTAAATGGGGGCCAAACAAAGCACACAGCCCTGCTTTCTTTTGAGTCCGTAAAAACAAGTCACTCAGTATCCCACAGTAAATCAAAACATTAGCACCTGGCTTATAAACCTTTTTTTTTCAGTTTGATTAATTAGTTCTTTAAAGTTTGATCACCTCTAGATGAAGAAAATGGATTCCAGGACCTACAAAGCTAAGATTTTTAAGCCCCATAAGGTACAGATTTACTAAGAGGTCTGGACTTAAAGTATCAGGTACTCTTCTCATTTTCATGACATTTTTATTACAAAAGTAAAAACTGCTCACTGATAAAAATTCAAACTTTACAGAAATTTTTAATGTGGAACAAAGAGGTAGATAACTAAAAAATGTATCAAACTATATACTTAGTTCTAACTTGCTTTTTTTCCTTAACAGTATATCCTAGAACTTTCTTTTATGTAAACATTCTTCTTTTTTTGTTGGTGATATAGGGTTACTATATAGATATATCATAATTTACTTAATTTTAATTAATACCCTATTGATGAAAGTTTTCGTTATTTCTAATTTTTCTCTATTACCAACAATATTGTAGTGAACATCCTTTATAGGCAGGTATACAATATATTTTTTTCAAACTTGTTTGATGAGTTTTCTTGCTAGAGAAATTCTGAGAAATGGAATTACTAAATCAGAAGATATGACTATTTTAAATTTTAATGGTTATTTCCCAACTTCCCTCCAAAAAACCCATACCAATCAACTCTCCCAACTTTCAGAAAAAAGAGTGCTTGTTTCCTCACACCCTCAACAGCCCCAGTTTTTCTTGGAACCTTTATCTCTGTGACAATAATGTCAAATCTACCAAATCTAAACACCAAAGGAAGAATTATGTTTCCCAAGTGACCCAGACTGGAGATGTCTACAAGAACAAACCACTTTCTTTTTACAAATGATTTCACCAAAAGAGAGAAATGAGAGGAATATGTCTCTCTTACTTACTATCTGTTGGGTTCCTCATTGGATAAGATTGGGTATAATTGTTCACACAGTGTATTAATTGTGGACTAATAGAGGCACAATAATTTTCCACTGCTTTGATCTGAGATGGACCAGGAGAGGAGTCTGTTCGAAAAATGGCTTGACAGTATTCTCGGCAGTTTGTGTGATGGCCTGCATAACTGCAACAAACGGAGCCCACTATGGGGGAGAAAAGGACGGCATTGAAATGGAAATAGCTCTTTGTTAACATAAATAATCATAATAATGATGAAACAATATGTAACTTTCTGAATTTGAGAAATAAGACCATGTCACATAAGAAAAGCACTTAACAGCAGCACTACTGCGGGCAGAGCAATGGGGAGACAGTCAGGTGCTGACTGTCAATTTGCAGTCTGTAGTCCCGTGGTTCTCAGCTGGGAGCTGTCCCACCCCGTGGGAGAGTCTGCTTGCATGTGGAAGTATTTCTGATTGTCATGTTGACTTGAGGACTGACTACTGCTGGCATTTAGTACATGGGAGCCAGGGCTGCTTAATGTCCTGCAATGCATGGACAGTCCCACACAACCAAAACCTGTCTCCCAAACTGCCAATAGTGCCTGTGTTGAGAACCACTGAACCCAGCTTCTTTCCACAGTGGATTTAAAGAGGTTTATTAAAAGCAAAAACAATATAAAACAAAACCTAAAACGCCTCATGTTTATAAAATAGGACCAATAAAAACTGAGATATTACTCATTTCACAAATTTAACAATTATATAGCTGTATATCTCGAAACAAAAGTCCAAAAGTTTGAACATCTCTAAGAATATGCCTAAATTGAGACAATCTTCACCTCACATTTTAAAAATATGACCAGCTTCAATACTGAAAAGTAAAACCCACATTTGAAATAAATATGACTCTGGATTTATGTGTTTAAAAAATTAGTGGCAGACAATTTTAGGTATATGGGGAGAAATGAATGAGTAGCCAGGGGTATGGATGTGGGATTTATAATGGAGAAGAGCAAGAGATTCTTAAAGGAGGGGCTGAGGGTCTGTGGGAGCTGAAGGGAGCCAGGGTAAAGGTATGGCTGGAAAAGGGTAAGAGGAAGGCAGGAAAGAAATCCTTGATAATTACTGGAGATGGATATGGAAGAACCAGAATCAAGTTTCTAATGAATTCCACAGACTAATGAGCAAAGATATCCTGTGACTTCTAGAAATAATGATAATGATAATCATATTTGAATTAACTAAGCTGGGACTGAAGTGATGCAGGACAGGCCTCAATTTCCTGGATCAGGAAACTATGTCATACCGAGAGTGTCACCCAAGCTTTTGACTTGTAATTACTACCAAACTTACTGTGTCCATTAGTAAGAATTCACTTTCGTTATCACAAAGAACAATTCTTAATGGCTACCTTTATCAGTTTAAGCCTTCATGAGGAAAAACTGGGGGTGGTTAAGGGGGAATGCTGAGGACAGAAGAGACAAGTGGGAATGGGACAAGGATGCCTATCTTCAGCTCCCCCATAAGGCTGGCTTCCTTACCAGTGTGAGAGGACATAAGACTAGGTTCCAGAGACCATCTGGGAAATCCTGAATTAAGCCCCAGTTAAAAAGGGTAGAAGATAAAGTAGAGACAGTTAATGTCTCTTAACATCCTTTGATAACTCCCACTGCCAAGGTAATCTAAACAACTCTTTATTCCTTACATGTGTTTTCCCATCTCTAACTGCTCTCACTATTCTTTTCACCCAGAATGCCCTTCCTCCAATCTCTACTGTCATACTTTATCCATCCTTTAAGGCCCAGATCATCTACCAACTCAATTTCTAAGTATTCTTGCAGAATATGATCCCTTCTTCCTCTGAACTCTCTCAGCACTTTATCAGGGACACTATCCCATTCCTTACCAGGTGCTAGAGTTCTTTGTATACAGGTTGCGTTCCCCAAAGATCTGTATCTGCTGGGCACAGAGCAAGCACTCAATGAATGTCTGCTGTATGACTGAGAGGCAACCCTCAGCAAATGCTACATTATAATGTAGGTATGCTTAACTTCTGAAAGTAATCCTGTTTATTCAAGGGAGGCATGATCTTCCTCTAGCATATCTAGCTCTAGTAACTGCTTTGTAGATTTGCAATGAGGACATGGGAATTGTTTTAATACATGAATGGCCTGAACGTCAACTCCAAAGGAAAGAGCCTATCAGAATTTACTATGCATATTCATTCAGATGGCTTCCTAACAGCCTAGTTATAATGCCAGGATCCTGACAATATTTAGGATAGTTAAATCATGTCCTATAAAAGATTTTGCTCTTTGTACTATATAGCCATTGACAATATACTTACTTTCATTTCTGTTAATGCAACTGAAAAGAGCATTCTGTAAATTAAAGAAAAACAAACAGAAATTAACAACTAGATTTTCTAATTTTATTCCATTTTATGGTTACATGGAAATCAGGATATCAAACTATTTTATTTTTCTCTAAATCCAAGACTGAAAACAAAGTGTGACAGGACATCCTGGTGAAAAAAGGAGCCATCTTCTAACATATTGGAAATCAGGATTATCACCCCAAACCAGAAACTAAACTGCATCATAGCAAACCAAGCATAGGTAAAAGCTACACCACTGTTGCAAAGGAAGGGGGAAGCTACAATGTATTGATCTCAATTATGACTTACAGGACATTAGAAGCCTTCCAGAAAACATTCTAATAAAGGGCATATTTAGGGAAAGATATATTTCATATAGCCACTGCATTTTGGAGTTGAAAGGATCTTAGAGATGATCTCTAATTGTCCTCAAACTCGGCCATGCACTGGATGGAGCACAGAAATATGAATTTTAAACAAGGCTTCAAAGATGGTTCTTATGTAACCAACCAGCTTGAGACCAGGGTTAAGGGATTGTCCTGGTCATTTCAGAAAAAAAAACCCATGTCCTCATCAGGGCAAAGAACTCCTCCCTAGGTCACAGAGCAAGTGAAAGGCAGAGCCTGAGACTAAAATCTTTGTTTACAGAGCTCTTAAATTACTGTTCAGAAAACACCACACTGCTAAAGTCATTGCAAAGAAAATAAGAGAAAACAAGAAGCAAAACTAGACAAAAACAAAAAACTCCTTCTACAGAGCCATTTAGATAGTCAGGGCCTGTTATCTATGATTAATATCACTTGTTGTGGAGTGGGTGTGGCTCAGTTATTGGGTGCCTGCTTCGCATGTATGAGGTCCTGAGTTCAATCCCCGGTACCTCCTTTAAAAAAAATTATAGTATCACTCCCAACTGAAAGACAATGAATTCTTAAATAATACGGACATAAATAAAAGGTGAATGGAAATCAAGTGCTTCCTTATCAGCAAATAGAGCTGATAAACGGCTTTTAATTATAGCTGAGTTAGAATCAGCTTTATCTACATTTAAAACCTAGCTTCAAAGATCCATCTATGTAATTGTGTCAAGCTGTACTGCATTCATTTTCTCCACCAAATAATACTCCATTGTAGGAATAAGCTACAGTTGACTTATCCATTTAAAGCAAAACAAAAATAAAACGAAAAATACCAAGCCTCAAAGATGAAACCTAATGAATTCACAAGTGAATTCTATATCTGCTAGAGATCTCATTGTAGCTGTTTGATATTATTGATGAATTCCAAAAAGAAATATTGGATTATGTTTGTAAACTGGTCTTTTCCTCTGGGCATAGAGATTATATTGGATTTACTTGATTAAGCAATCAAGTAAACCTCTTGTGTCAGTAGGGCGTTGAGTACCCACCCCTTGAGGGCTTTTAATGTTGGAGTTTTGATGTTGGAGTTTGATGCTGAAGCTGGAGCCCCAGGGAGAAAGACAGAGCTGTTTGCCTGATAGCCTACAGCTGATCTTGTGGTGAAACCAGAGGAGCTGAGCTCAGAGGAACCCAGGAAGTACAGAGTGAATAAAGGGCAGAGCCAAGGCTAGAACCCAGACTGCTCCAACAGAGCTCTTTCCATGATACTATGCTATAAGAGCAGTTTGAATTATTTTTCTGAATGCAGCCAATACAAGGCTGAAAGGATGTGCACAGCGCAATGTTTGAACACTCTCCTATGATAAATATCATTTCAAATAGCTGGATAAAAATGAAAACACAAAACTGTTAGAAGAGTAATAGGTCTAGCCTGCTCAGAGAAGTTTGTTCATTATTACCACAGAACATCCAATGAGATGGAAGCAATTTACCAGCAAGTAAGACCTACAGAGTAATGTGGGTCTAGAACAGAGCCTGGTACAGAGTATGTGCTTGTAGAAGACCGACTGTAGTAATGGCCCCAAGTTTTCACATCTCTCTCTATCTATGCCCTTTGGTAAATTTTTTTTCACACTATCACTGGACTTCAACATGTGACTTGCTTGGCTAATGGGACAGGAGCAAGCCTGAAGCAAGCAGAGACCTGAAGATAAACCTCCAAGTTTCCACTTATTCTCCTGGACCCCTGCCACCACCATGGGAACATGCCTGGCTAGCGTGCTAGAGGGATGGGAGAAACACATGAAGCAGGGTTAAGCTTACTTAGCCCACGGCATTCTAAACCAGACAGCCCCCAGCTGACCTGCCAGCTGACTGCAGATACATGAGTGAGCAGAGTCGGAATCAGCTAAGCTTAGCCCAGATCAGAAATGCCCAGCTGAAGCATAGATTGAGGAGAAAAAAGTTACTGATTTAAGCTATGGAGTTTTGGGATAGTTTGCGACACAACATTACTATGACAATCAATAGCTGTTACAGTACTGGAGTAATTGCTGAATAACTGAATAGTATATCATTCTCTACTCATTTGAATAATGCCTAATTCATAGACATTTACACAAGGTTTCTACATAAAACCATTTGCTCTGAAACAAAGGAAATTGCATAATTCAGCTTCCTAGAGTGGAAAAATTTCTATTAAGAAATTCCATAAAACTACTGACTTTAGCACCTTCCCATGGGTAATAAATTCTTGCTCATCCTTTTAGTCTTCTGTGAAGACTTCCCCATTACCCTAGGCATGTTTTTTTCCTGCCAGGTTCTTACAGTGTCGTGTATAGACTTCTAGTAGTACACTTCCCTCAACTGTATTTATAATGGACTATTTTAACTTCTCTATTCTCATGGACTAGATTATGAGCTTCTTGCAGACATCTTTGTTCACTGAGAATACCTGGTACATATTAAGTGTATCAATTCAATGAATGTTGTGTGAATGAATGAATGACAAAGACAATTGAGACATGCATTCTGCCCCCAGGCATTCAGAGTTTAGTATTAAAAAGATATATATATATGTAAAAGATATATATAAATAAATAGTTACACTATAGGGTGACAAGTTCTATAATAAAGCATGTAAAAGATATAAGGGTTTAGTGGTAGCAATCAATTTTATGTGTGTGGAGGAAAGAAGAATGGGCAGGAAAGGTTCCAAGGAAGTACCACTTAAACTAGAATTTGAGGCAAAACTTGCCAGTTGGATAGAGGTAATAGTGACCTGGGATCAGTTTTTGAAGGGAGGGGGCCCTAATTTGTAGATTTGCTGATGTTCATAGTGTAAATATTCCCACTGTGGTTGATTTCAAGTTACAAAATAGCTTGCAAGATTAACAATCAATTCTCCCAGGCTGGTAGGAACAGGCTCCAGCATACTAGATGAGGGATGTGATAGGACAGATTCAGGGAAAGGGAATTCCAGGTAGAACCAAACACTTGTTCAAATACAACCAACAAATAAAACAACATGGGAAATTACAGGTAGCATAATACTGAAATATCTAAAGGAGGGAAAAGTCAGAGGCCAGATTGAATAAAGTTTGGTATACCAGGCTGAAGAACATGAACTGCATCCTATAGGGAAGCCAGTGAAGGATTTTAAAGAAGGGACTGACTCGATCAGATCTGGCCTTTAAAGAGATCACTTTGAGCAAAGCATGGGTAAGTAGTTGGGAGGATAAATTAAAGACAGGAAAGCTAGTTGGACATCTATTGCAATAGTCCAGAAAAGTGATAAAAGGGCCTGAGCTAAGGCAGTAACTGAGGGTCTAGAAAGCAGACTGATATATTTAGGAGGCAAAATCATTAGGACTTGATAGCCTGTTATCTGTGGGAGGTAGTAAGGAAGAGGAAAGAGTACACAACATCTCTTAGGCTTTTAGTTTATATGTCTGAGAGTATGTACTGTTACAACCAAGCAAGAAAAATAAAAAAAATGGTAAATTTTTACTTTGGAATGGGGGTGGGAGTGAGGGTGCATAGGGGTGTAAGGGTGGAGTGGAAGGAAGAAGAGGTAGGGAAAGTAACAATCCAGTTTGGTTCAAAATGCTAGTGAAACATCAAAAGTATCCATGACCAGTAGTGAGTCTGGAGCTCAGAAAAAGAGGTTAGCAAAGAAGATTCTGGAGTTGTAATCACACTGGTATAATTAAAGCTATGAAAGTAGATGAGATTGCTTAGGGGAAAAACACTTGGTCACTAAAGAATGTGACCTGATCAGACTTCCTTTTGGGATGATCACTCAAGGTGACCTCTGAGCAGAAAGGACTGGAGATGAAATACAGCAGCAGCAAGGAGATTAAATAGGAGTCACACCCCTCCCCAAAGTATAATACAAAATATAACAAAGCAAAATTACATACATGTGGAACATAATCAAGGTTCAATATTGTCTTAAGCCAGTACTGCAGGACCTAGTAGGTTTCGCTCTTTTTGGAGCTCATCAGCTGCAGGTAACGGCTCAAATCTACTCTGATACAGTACACCTGTATAGCACTTTGCCATTTACAAAGCTTCCCATTCAGTCTTCTATTTACTTTATCTTGAACTTCTCTAAGTTTCTTAAGAATCGTAACAAAAAGAAGCTTTACATGTAGGTCCAGGAAAGGCTTCACTTGGGCCAAATATCACATGAATCTTTTGGCTAAAAACCCCAGAAGCTTCCTGAGTAGGGCACAATACAGTTGTCTACAGCCTAGGCTGATGGCTGCCATACAAGATGGTCTTCTCTGTTAGAACCAGTGCAGCACAGATCCAATCACATGGCAGCTTACAAGGTCACTTGTCCAGAGAATCCTGTTGGTCCTTAACATCCCTTCCCTCTTATCACTAAATTAAGCTACTTTTTTCACCCCTTTTTCTTTATGCTTCTGGTAGTAAATCTAGAATCAAGGTTAATTTGAGGGAAAATAAAATAAAATATATATCTGTAAAGCAGAACTTTTTATTTTGATATTCCCTAAGGACACACTGTACAGCCTAGGTAGACATACATAAATAAGCACAGAAACCTTTCACCCAGAGGCAAAACAAAGAATATGGTAAGTTACCATTTGTGCAGAGGGAGGAAGGGGAGACTATATATTTTTACTCTTATATGCAAAAATAACTCTGGTAACTTTAGAACTGAGTGTCTGGAATATAATGGGTTGGGAAGGAGACATTTTATGGTATACCACTTGGAATTCTGAACCATGTGAATATTTAAAAAATAAACAAAATTTGATTCACTTAACCGTGTGTTGACAAGATGGTGCTGATAGAATTGTGCCTGGAACTCAAGGCTGACCATCTTTGTTTCTACAGTTCTTGGAACCTCTTTTTAATATCCAGAGTTTTATTTTTATCTTAGCATTCAGACAGAACAAAAGCCCCATGGCAGAACAATATTTTAGCTAAGTGTTAACAACTGTTTACTTTAAAACTTAACTGCCTTAAGTTAAAAAAAAAATTTACTCCTCACAAAAATATCTCCTACTGACTTTGTTTCATTATTTCTCACGTTCCTTAAAGAAATGGCATCAAATAACGGGACTTAAGAAAGCTAACAAAGATAGGAGGTAACAGAAAATAACATTTCTGAAAAGAATATAAAGGGAAGCCTAGAGAAAGATATGTGAAAGAAGGGAGAAACAAGTAAAAACATAAAAGTCTGACGACAACTTTGTAGCATTGTAATTTAGTGCCTCATGTGACATGTGGAAAGACATTTATGGCCATAATGTTAACAGAATGGCAGGTAAAGTCTGGCCTTAAAGGTATGAAGTGGATTTATCCAGTCCAAACTAAAATTTCTCTCATCACTTTACAGCAGGGGTTCTTAACAAGGAGTCCACGAGCTTGAATTGAAATTTTAAAAAAAACCCAAATTATTCTTGTGGGAACGTGTTGGTGCAGGTGTGATATATTTATTAAATAATACACAGTATAGTGTGGACTTAGTAAGAGGGCCATGGTTTTCACCTGACTGACAAAGGGGTCTGTGGAACAAAAAAGGTTAAGAACCCCTGCTTTACAGCCACTGCCAGTTCTCTAAAAGTTCACAAGCCTCAATGATGCTTATTCTGACACTCAAGAAGGAAAGGTACTATAAACAATCATTTTGGTAACTAGAAGAAAATGTTCCAGTCAACTTGTGAACAAGGACTGTGTAGAAAGAATGCATGGATAACATTAGCTAATTTTCAGTTTAGTGCCAGTCAGCCAATGTGCACTAGGATGAGCTATACAGATGAAGAGTATACAGCCAGCATCTATTCAGATTGTTGGTGCTTCTGTTGTTCCAGCCGTTGACTATTCCGAATATCATCCCTGGTTCTAACATTACACATTCATGAACCCCATCTAGCATGATCAATACTTCCAAATTGGCCAAGGACTGAACCTGGTAAAATGCAGATAGAAACCAGAACTGAGCACACAATATACTTGACATGATCATGTAGTAGTTACCAAACCACTTGCTGATTTCAGGAGTTCTAGAGACCAGGGCATGGTGACCTTCAAACAAACAGGTGTGCTTCTGTAAGAAGTACTCTTAAGAACTGAAGAAAGTACTCCTTCTCAAGTACAAGCCAGAATAACACAATTGCAGAACTGGAAGGATTCATCAATCAAATCTCCTGTCTGATGAAGAAATCCCCTCTACGATATGTGACTAGAGTTATCCTTTGCTTGAACATTTCCAGCGAAAGGAAGTTCTCTTTTCCTTTGAACATCTCTTTCCATTTTGAACACAGATAGGGGTCCTCCTACTGAAATTTCACCAGTATCTGGCTCTTCTTTCAATTTCCTGAGAAAGCAATTTTCAAACTCAGCTCTTTACTCTTTATCTCTACACCTTGTCCTTCATGGAACTTTCATTCAGTCTCAAGGTAAAAGGGTCTTTCAATGTTGATTTTGGGCATTTCTCTCCTCACCTTTGGTATTGTATATCTAATCACCTCTGTGATATGGGTCTTAGAGTTTTAAAAAAGACCTAACACTCAATATGCTTCAAATAATTTCCTTTAATTTTTAAACTTTAGACTATTTTAAACCTCTCTCCCAAAAGATATGCTATTGTTGCTGTATATTTTAATTCTCTTTTTTTTTAACCCAACAAGACTTGTTTTATACAATCTGTATGTGTGTTTTAAAGTACCCACATTCTATTTTTTCATCACTCCCTTTTACATCTCAAATTACTTTCTGCCTGAAGTAGATCTTTTAGAAATTCCTTTAGAGGACTTCTAAAAAGGATCCAGTAATAGCAACTCTGATTTCGTTGTCTGGAAATATCTTAATTTTGTCCCCTTTCCTGAAAAATATTTTTGCTAGATATAGAATTCTAGGCTGATAATTATTTTCTTTCAATACAGTTTAGATAATATTCTGTTATCTTCTGGCTTCCTCTGTTGCTATTGAGAAATCAACTGCTGATTGAATGGTTACTCCTTTGAATAATATCTTTTTTTTTTTTTTTTTTTTTACTGCTTTTAAGATCTTTGGCTATGATGTGTCTATAATATGTGGATTTTTTTTCTTGCTGGGAACTTGCTGGGCTTCTTTAAAAATTGCCTCAGTCCCATACTTTCTTCTTCTAGTACTCCAAGTAGAAGACTTAATCTATCCTCCATGTCTCATAAGCTCTTTCAGCCTCATGTCCCTCTGTGCTGCATTTCCATACAATTTTCCATACATCTCTTCATTTCTCTCTTCCAGTTTGCTAACTCTTTTCACAGTATCTAATCTGCTATAACAACCATGCATTGTGTTTTTATGTCAGTTATTACACTTTTCTTTAAATTCTCTTTCATTCTTTTTCAAATATACTTGCTATTTGTATTTTCAAGATTTATTTTATTTCTTAAACATATTAAACATTTTATACTCTGTATCTGATGATTTCAATATCTAGAGCATCTTCAGGTTTGATTCTGTTCACCATCATTTTGGCTGGCTGTTGTTTGATGAACCTTGTTTTCTGGTGAATTTTATCATTTCTTTACTGCAAGCTGCTTATTTTCCTTAGAACTTTATCTGTGGAAATCCTGAGAGGCCTGGAATGAAAATTGGTTCCTCCAGAGAAGATATATGTAGCAAGATATATGTATCTTCCTTTGGTACCTGAGAGCCACTACCATTTCAGAACTACAAATACATTCTCACCTTGAGGTGAATACTCAGAATGAATTTGGTTTGCAAACTCAAGTGAAACCAGCTTAAAGCTATGAATTCTCCTTGGAAACAACATTAAGATTTGAGAGAAGCAATTCTCCTTGCAGTCCCCTAGAGAGGGAGGAGATGAGTTTATTTCTTGATCTCCCTAATACTGAGGGTACAGTACCACTGGGATCTCAAATTTATTGGTGGGAAAAGGAGTAACTTTAATTAGATTTTCCACTCTCCATTAAGACCTAGGATTTCTCTCCAGACTTCTATGCCATATGAAGATACAAACCTATAAGGCTAATGCTTTCTCCCATTTTCTGCTTACTTCTCTAGACTCTTCCCTTCACTTACTTTTTGGCCTGAGCATTCTTTATATTATTTTCAGCAAATTAACCTAGCATTTTAAATTGGTTTTATCAGGAAGGTTGGTGTAGGTACCAAGGGTGCCCTACTGCCTGAAAGAGAAGTGTTGAACAGTATCTTCCTGTTTTTTACATATATCCTTGAACATCATTCCCTATATTCAATCCATCATAATAAATCCTGTTGATGGATTCTGCCTTATTCTGACTTATTCTTCTTTTTATATAACTAGGAACTTTTCTTATGTTTCACATGTTCATAAAAGCACTAAAAAGAATATAACCAACATCTATGTATCACAGATACTTCTGATTTATTCTTGAATACTTTGTTGCTGTCATCCTAGTTCAGGCCTTACTTCTATTTACCAAGTTTAGAGGGCTTTGGGTAGCTAAAACTTAGCTGGTAAATAACTAAGAGTTTAAGCTTTCTAAAATATTCTATTTGTTGTTTGTTATGTTGGTCTCCTATTACAGAAACTTGATCATCTTCCTCTACTTATAATGGGCTGAGCCCTAAAATGTCATCTTTCTCAGATTTGGTCCTACTTTGCCTAGCCAAGCAGATTCTCAGCCCAAAATAGGCCTGTCCTCTTTTTGTCCCCTGAATAAACCATGTGCATTTCTGTGAACTTGTCTTTGATCCACAGTCTTCTTACCCAAATCTTACCAATCTTTTCAGGTCTCTTTTTTTTTTGCAAGTTTTTTCCTGGTAACTCCCAACATGCTCCTTCTGCTTTCTGGTTTCTCTGAGCCGTTGTGTGTGCAGAATATATTTTAAATATCTTGACTCCATTAAACACAATTCTTAAGGATTTGAAGCTAAGTTTTAAGTAGCTTAACCAGAATTCTAACATACGTCTGACTCCAAAGTGTGAACTCTTATATATAAAAATGCCTCTAAGTATTTACTAAATATTTGTTGATTTACATAAAAAACAGACGCTATAAAATAAGATACAACAATGCTTTATATTTACCTGGTTTATCTTAGCTTGGCTGAAAGAAAGCAGAATCTTAAATGGCATTAAATACTTAAAATTCATTAAATAAATTGAACACCTAGATGTTCAACCCAGGGACTACCCCAGTGTTAAAGAAAAAATGCTGAAAGTCTAATTTTCCAAATTATTCTCATGCTGACAATCTATCAAACCAGTTAAAATAGGTTGCATCACACCAAACTCACCCAATTCACCTTCTAACAAATAGCCGTTATTTCTATACTAGTCTTCAGTAATCCTGATAGTGACTGATAATGGGGGTATATAATGTAGAACACTCTCTCTACATTAAAGTGTTCTTGCCTCTCTTTATTGCTAAATAACAGAGGAAATCAAACTGAGCCTTGAATTAAAATCTTGAGTAATTTGTGGGATCAGTTTTTAATATAAAAATAAAAGAACCCTCATGGCATGTAGATTTTTGAAATATGGTTGCTTAATCTTAAACCAAATAAGGGAGGACAGACTAGGAAAAGTAAACTAGTCTTAGTGTTTCTATCATAGGACAGTGTTTGTCTCTCTTACCTTTCCTGTCCCGTCCTTCATCAACACATACTGGCAGACTTCCTAGGGCAATGCGGAAATCCAGACAAGAGAAGGAAGCACACTAAAATAATGGAGGACAGGCTACAGGAGATGGACAGTATCAGACATCATGTGGGAGAAAAGAAGGAATTATCAGTTAGCCACTTTGTTCAAGAGAAACTAAAACTGGTCATTTCAAAGGTAGAGCGATAAGAAAAAAAAGAAAGATCTTTTATTTCTTTGTAGTAAGGTTCCTTTCAATAAGAACAGAAGAGAGTTGCAGTTAATTTGAAGATTTGTCTTCAGAGGAACAGATATAACTTAGCAAACAGTACAAAGGGACAAAAGATAAATAAGACTCTCTAGTTTAAAAATGTTAATCAAGAAATATAATTACAGGCTTTGTGAGAGGAAAAAAACTCAGAACTATAATCTAGAAGCAGGTAAGAGAGTGCTATCTTTCTTTGTGAAGAGAATACAGTTTAAGAGAAATAGAAATGCCCATGTTTATATTTAATAATGATGAATGAGGCATATGCCCTTAAGTATCCTTAATTCTATCACCTTATACTATGAAAAACAATAATGTCACATTTAATAATAGAGTTCTTTAAATAAAGTAGCCCCAGTGATAAGCTTTTTCACATCAGGGACAATCTTCTGCATGTATTTTGCATGGTAAAAAATATCTCCTCTACTCTTACCCTATATTAATATCTTCCCCACCTAGATTCCACATGAAATCTCACCATTAGGAGGAAAGAGTCCTTCAGATTTAACAAGCCTTTGTGATTCAGTTTTTTCCCCACAAATGCAATACAACATGAAAGTTTGAAGCTAATCACTCTAGCAGCATGATTTGTTTCTTTGATTACTTTTTTCCAAAACAGAGGCAGTTTATAAAAATGAACATCTGGATGGGACAAGGAGTAGGAAAGGGTGGCAAAAGAGGATACAGAACCTAAAAAAACTTTATTTCACAACTTTGGGTACCAACCAAGTTGTTTCATCTGAAAACATTATATGTTAAATCCTCTCCACATGAGATTTAGACATTTCTTTAAAATTAATGCTTAATTTCAACAAAAACAAAGTGATAATATTTCAAAATAAGGTAAATCGCAGTTTTGTCAGGGCTAAATTTTTTTATAAGGTAAAAGGCAATTTGTGTAAGAATGAGTTCATTTTTAAAATTTAAGTGACTTTATCAATTGATAACATTTGAACAGTCTATCCAAACTGGTTTAATAAAATGCATACCTCATATTCTTTTCTGCAAACTTTGGAAATATCATTCTTTGAAGATGCCTAAAAGCCAACAAATTTCTCCATTAATTTATTACACATGCTATTCAGTGCAGGTCAAAAAAGAACAAAAATTACTCTAAGTATATGTTAATTGCTGGTACAATATTCCTTATTTCATCAAAGAAAATCTTCCGATGAAATATTTAAAAGTTTATAAAATACAACAAACAGTTTTCATGCAATTTCTTTAAAACAAACATCACCCCAGGACCTACTCAATATTCTAGAGCTTCATGTTAACTTCTATGGCTTTAATCTCACATAATAACACAGTGCTTTTGTTATTTCAAAAACAACATGGCTTTGAAGGAGATGTAAATCAGAGGGCTTTTTTTTTTTTTTTTTTTTAAGCTGAATCCAAGTCTGCAGCAAATTTTCTTGTGAAGCTCTGCCAGGGCACTTACATTGTGCTTTGTCTTTAATCATTCATATTCTAAGTTTTCATACTGAACTTATTCAGAAAAATGTAATGAAGGGAGGAATTAAAGAAGGAAAGATTACTACCCCAGGCAATTAACAAAAATTATTTTCATGTAATTTTCTTATCAAGTTTATGAAGAAGATATCATCCCCTCTGCAGATGAGAAATAGTCAGCAAGTTATCACATTTAAGTATGTACTTTCTATATAAAACAAGCCAAAACAAATCTGCTGAGAGGTGGCCATATGACATCAGTTGCCACTTAGAGATACAGTTCTAGAGACATAGGGCTCTGGGCCCTTGTTCCATTCGTTGCCTTTTGTTCTATTACCTAGGTCCAAATAATTTCGGATGGAGAGAGCGAAGCAGAATGTGCAGGCAACTGCTTTAGACCCATTAGAGTTCAAATCCTCTGCAACTCAGCTTCATCTTAATGCCTGGAGGAGAGCAGCAGATAGCTATGCTATGTGCTGCCTTAAGAGTGTTGTTCAGGATATATAGGAAATATATAGTGGAGAACTCCGTGTGAAAGTGAAAGCGATACTATGCCTCCTATACTCCTGTCCAGAGACCAGTCCCTAGAAGAAGAAAATAAGAACACTTTCGTGCTATGGTTTCTTGTCCATCTAATTTCAGTTCTAAATACTCATTTATAATTTTCCAGTTAAGTCCACTCCCACTGCTTGGGGTATGAGGAGCCAGGAGGCTAGTTTTCCCACAGTACTCTGAGGAACCACTATGAAAATATATACAGTGAGAGAGAACTAAGGGGCCTAATCTGAATTGAACCAGACATGTATCAAATCAAAAGAAGTCAAAACTCATTGTAAGAGTTGCACCCACCTTAGGAGCAGAGAAGGGATATAAGAATATGCTCAGGGTCAAACCATGATGAAGTAGACAAGAAAAAACAAAATAAGCCAAGCATGTCAACTACTCTTATGTAGGTATATCCTAAATTTACAAGAACCATTTGGAGTCATTCAGCTTTGACTCAGCATGACTGCAGGCAAAGTGCAAAAGGTCTCAATTCCTATAATAGTCTTTATTTGTGTAGCAGAGACAAGGGAAAAACGATAATGAAAGAATGAGAAAGGCTGACGGTCTTACTCATAGTGGCCATAACTGAAAAAGCAGCAAGTCTATGGTCTATGCAAGAAAGGCTAAATTTGCAGCTTTTGTTGGTCACCTTTCTAAAGCTATGAGGTGGACAAGGTTCAAGACAAATGCACAGCTAAAACCTAAACTGTACTCCACTCTGTTTAAGTACCAGATTGCCCAGTGTTACCTGCTTGCATGTTTGTCGACACTCTGAAGCAATTGCCAGTTCACAGCAGCCTAAGCCAACCCAGCCATCAGACTTCTTAAATACACCTTAAAAACAAAATATTCAAACATTTTGGTCATAAATTGAAACAAACACAAATAACATGCCAAACTGGTTCATGGATACCACTGAAAGTCAAAGCTGGTGTCCACAGGAAAACTAGCTGAGGCAGCAGGGCCTCAAAATTATTAACTCCCTCCCCTTCCATCCTTACTTCCAATGCCACATCAGTTTCCTCAGGATCCCTCACAGTATGAGCATCAGATCCTTTGTTTCTCCTCTTTTCCCTGCCCACCTTAAATTCTATTTAGGACAGTCTCACTCTAGGGTACATAGTGCTTCCACCAAAAGACATACAGGGTAAGGAAAGTGAGGGAGAAGCCCTCCTCACCTTCACTATGAATCAGAGGCAAAGATTGTAATTTAATTTAATTTAATCAAAAAGCAAACAAACAAAAACCCTACAAGTATTATTGTATTCAAAATATTAAATACCTAGACTAGAGTAAAACATATGATTCTATTTAAAATGGATACTTAGACAGGAACATCTGTGAGCCAGGCCTGGCTTTGATGGGTACATTTGTTCGGGTATATCTGATCATAGGGCAAAGTAACTATGTACTATTCTGGTTTAATTTATGCACAGGAGTGATTTCTCCAACCAAATTACTGTGATACCTAAAAGATGATATAATATATAAGGTATTCTACTGTGTTTTTCAGATCTCTTTTGGAATCATAAATGTAAATGAGAAATTCCTAGGATAAAATTAGGAGAGAAAAAAGACTTATGCTTACAGGGATGTTGCAAATTCCTCCTTACCACCTTTAAAAATGCTTTATGCTATTTCCATAAAGTACACAGATCTGCAGATCTAGATCGACATCCATACTAAATTAGATTATTATTTATATATGGAAAAATGTTAGGGCTTCTCAAGGCAACAGATAACATGGTTTTCCAAAAGAAACTAGAACTTGATATAACAAATAGAAGTATTCTTCTAAGAAACAAAATAAAATACATACAAAAAAGCAAAAGGCCCACAGATAAAGCTCTCAAAATATAATTATAAACCATTCCAAAGTTTATATAAATACAATTTGTAAAAACTGACCAAAAACACTGCATATTATAAGCTGCTGAATTCCTATGTGTTTAAAGGTTGCAAAGGGCAATAGACTCCCATCCTGCCTCACTGGTTTTCTCCAAATCTTTGCTGCTTGCTATTCAGAATGCCTCACATTTTAGAAAGAATTTTGAATGGGATAAATGTCGGCCATAAACTCTTGTGAACTTTTATACCATAATGCAGTATATTGTTGTTTTCACGTACCTGGTGGCCTCTTAGAAAATACTAAATTATTTAATAAGCATTTACATTTATTGAACCCCTACTATGTACACGATACTCTAGTAGATGCTATGTGAACTATGAGATGGATACAATATATAATTTAGTCCCTTTTGGCCATTACACTTTGGCAGAAAAAAAATGTGTACATATGTATTATTCCAGGACATTAGGTAGAGGGATAAAAAAGAAAACAGACAAGGAGATAGGCAATTTCAGGAAACAGTCCATTTACTTGAAATGAAAACTTCAAATAGTGTGTCAGGCCCTTGGAATTCAGACATTACATTAAACATACTCCTTTTTTCAAGGCACTGTCTTTAACCAGGGCTATAAAATGAGCTTCAATTCTAGGAGACCTTGTATGCCAAGCTAGGGAGTTTGGGCTTTATTCTGATGGAAGCAGAAGGGGTTCTTTTTGAAGGGATTGGGGAGGACAGAAATGATGTGCCGAAATACCAGTTACAAGGTTAATACAATATTCTAATCCAAGAAGGTAATAATAAAGGCTTCAACTAGGAATAAGAGGAAGGATGCAAGATTTTGCAAGGGGAAAGTTAATGGAGGTAGAAAGAAAAAGAAGTCAAAGATAACTTGAGGAAGCAGATGTGGCTCAAGCAGTTGGATACCCGCCTATCACATGAGAGGTCCTGGTTCGGTTCCTGGTTCCTCCTAAGGAAGACAAGCAAGACAGTGAGATGACACAATGAAGAGACACAATAAAGAACACAATGAGAGGCACAAAGCAGAGAGTGGAGGTGGCGCAAGTGATTGGGCCCCTCCCTCCCATATGGGAGGTCCTGGGTTTGGTTCCTGGTGCCTCCTAAAAAAAAGAAGAGGAGGAGACATAAAAAGCATACAACAAACAGACACAGAGAGCAGACAGTAAGCACAAACAACAAGAGGAAGGGAGAAATAAAATAAATCAAGCTTTTAAAAAAAAGATAACAAGGGTTTCCAGTCTAGGGTCATTCACAGAAAGGGCAGTTATAAGGTGAGTTTGATTTTGGGTTTGTATTTCAGATGCCACCTAGATGCAGAGATCCCAGTAGGAAGTCTAGACGCCAGAATGAATGATTTGGATTTAAGGGTTACCTCCCCAGAGGTGATCTGTTAATGGTTCTGGGAAGGGATGAGATTACAAGAGTTGAGTATGGAGAGACACACTGGAATTACCATAATCCTTATGGGGGTAAGAAGAGAAAGGAGGAGAGACAAGGTAATGAGCCAAAGTGGAGTCACAAGGAAATAGTGGTCAATAATATAAAGTGTTGCAAGAAAATCAAAGAGAATATGTATTAAGAAAAAGCCATAAGATCCAGGAGCCAAGAGATCCTGGTGATCTTTCCAAAAGAGCAATTTCAGTAGAATGACAGAAGAGGGGACAAGGGTACAACATTAAAAGGACTGAATGAATGAGAATGATACATCTGCAAATTTGGGTGATAAAAGGGGAGAGGATAGAAACTCGGGTATACTTCATTTTATATAAACTATGACATAGATATTGCAAACACAAAATAAGTTTTTAAAAATAAAGTTCTAACTTTACACTTCCATGGCTTACCTGGCAAAGACGAATTCATACAACTCCAAATGTCAACCTAAAATCGTAATAACCAAAAGGCTTTTATGTAGATAACCAGTTCTTAAATATGACAATTTACACAGAAATTACATACAGCTAATTTGATTATGGCTGTTACTATATAGTCAATCTTCCAGTACTATGTGCTTATCATCCAACTAGTCAGGAAAGAAACCAAAAAGCTGAGATGCAAAAATACTGCTTGCTCTTTTTCCCATTTTCCCATTTAAGAGCACTTAGTAAGAGTCTGCTTACTAAGGATGCCTAGTAAGGATGCTTCTTGGAGTCACGGTTTTCAAGTACATAGACAAAAGTGTCTATGGAGTGACTAAAGGAAATGTGTAAGTCAGAACTTTTTGAACATCAGGTTTTTGTCCCCTATATAAAGCAGACCACCATATCTGAAGAGGCTTTCAGGCAAGCTCAGGCTTTCTTAGCCTGGCCCATGAGTATCCCAAACACTGAGGACAGCCCAAGTGTTAAAGCCATTTTAATTTACATGGTTCAGAAAGCAAGCATCAATAGGAGGAAAACGAGATGACAGGATAATGAGAAGTCATACATTTCACCTTACTACAAATTCAACTTTTCAAATTCAAAATAAATGATTTAGTTATAACAGTTTCCATAAAATCAGTCAAAATACAATAATAAATAAAATTCCACACTCCAGATAAAATACTATATAATAAAATTTAAAGCCTGGGAACAACCAGCAAAACGGCGGAAGAGTAAGGAGCTCCTAGAGTCAGCTCCTGCTACAGCACAGTTAGCAAACACCTAGAGCCCTCTGGAGGTAGCTGAAGCACCTGTTTGGGGGCTCCAGGAGGCCAGAGGTGCATCCTGCAATATCCCTGAAGGAATGGAAGGAGGAGACTGCCTATCTTCAGAGAAGACTCATAAGTAGAATGCTCCACACCATGGAAGCTGGTGCCCATCCTCCACTGGAGACACAAGCTGCCTCGGGAGCTGTTCCACGGCTAGAACTGAAAGCTCCACTTCCCAAAAATCAGGGAGGAAGAGACGGTTGGGCACCAACTTCAGCTACTGATGCGTAAATTCAGCAGGCTAAAGTGTACTCCTGAGAACAGCTAAAGTTTGAGCCTGTCGAAATCAGAAAGAAGCTGGGAGCTGCCATCTTAACTCCACTCCTGGCACGAGGGGAAGGGGGGTGGACTGAAAATCACAGTGCTGGTGGGGACCGGCTTCTTTACATCCAGATCAGATTGCGCTCTAGCCTAGGCCCCAGTGCCACCTCCAGCAGGGAGGAAGCTGAGGGGACCTGTGCCAGCCCCTCTAGGAAATTACTGGCCAAGCTGCAGGAGCCAGTGATTATCCTACTCTGAGGCAATGAGCTGCCCTAGGAGCTACTCTGTGGCTGGAATTGGAAGCTCCATTTCCCAAAACCAGGGGAGGAGGAAATGGTTGGCTGCCGATTTCAGCTACTGATTGGTAGACTTGGCTGGCTAAGATATAATCCTGGGAACAGCTGGGGTGTGAATCAGCCCAAGTCGCAAAGAGGCTAGTGGCCATCATTTTGACTCTGCCCCCAGTCTGAGGGGAAGGCAGGCTGACTGAAAATCACAGTGATGGTTGGAAACAGGTTTATCCAGATCCATCTGCAGCCCTAGACTAGGCTTCAGCCCCACCTTTGGCAGGGAGAAGGCTGGTGGGCCCTGCACCAGCCTATCCAGGTAACTGCAGGTACCTTTGGCTGGCACAGACTGAAAATCAGAATCTACTGGGGCAACGGCAGTCAGCTTAGACCTGCACTGCATAGATTGCTGGCCACACCTGCAGCTCCATCCCCACCCAAGGCAGGGGAGAAAGGGGCATGAAGCTTCATCAGTGTCTCTGGGCAACTACAGTTTAGGCCTGTATGACTTGAATTATTCCACACAGCTGTGACTCTGTCCCTACCTCTGGCAAAGGAGAAAGTTGGGAGAAGCTTCATTGGTCCCTGGGGCAATGAAGGCGACTTGAGCCTCCACAGCTTATAGCACCAATTACAACCTTGGTTCCTACCGCACAACCAGCAAGGGAGAAAATGCAGGAAGCCCTAAACTAAAGAGAAAAACTGCACCCAGAATAAATATGCTAGTAAGCCAGATGCCAAGACACCAACAAAAAATTACAATTCACACCAAGAAATAGGAAGCTATGGTGCAGTTAAAGGAACAAGATAAGCTTCCAGATGACAGAAAGGAGTTGAGACAACTAATCAAAGATGTTCAAACAAATCTCCTTAATAAATTCAATGAGATGGGTAAAAAGATTAAAGATATTAAGAAGACACTGGATGAACACAAAGAAGAATTTGAAAGCATACAGAGAAAAATAGCAGATTTTATGGGAATGAAAGGTGCAATCAATGAAATTTTAAAAAGCACTGGAATCATAGCAGATTTGAGGAGGCAGAAGAAAGGATTGGTGAGCTTGAAGAAATGAACATACAAAAGAACAGATGAAGAAAAGAATGGAAAAAATTGAACAAGGTCTCCAGGAAGTAAATGACAGCAAAAAGTGTGCAAACATATGTGTCATGGGTATCCCAGAAGGAGAAGAGAAGGGAAAAGGAGCAGAAGGAATATTTGAAGAAATAATGGTAGAAAATTACCCAACCCTATTGAAGGACATAGATATATATGTCCAAGAAGCACAACGTACTCTCATCTGAAAAAATTCGAATAGAAAACGCCGAGACACATATCAATCAGAATGTCACATGTTAGAGAGTTCTGAGAACAGCAAGAGAAAAGCAATGCATAACATATAAGGGATACCCATAAGATTAAGTGCTGATTTCTCACCAGAAACCACAGAGGCAAGAAGACACTGGTCTGATTTATTTAAGATACCACAAGAGAAAAACTTCCAGCCAAGAATCTTATATCCAGCAAGACTGTCTTTCAAAAATGAGGGCAAGATTAGAATATTCACAGATAAACAGAAACTGAGAGAATTTCTAAGCAGGAGACTAGATTTTGAGCAAATACTAAAGGGTGGGCTAGAGTCAGAAAAGAAAAACAGGAGAGAGAGGTCTGGAAGAGAGTCTAGAAATGAAGATTATATCAATAAAAGTAACTAAAATTGTCAAAAGTGTGGTGAAAATAAAATATGACAGATAAAACTCAGATAGTCAGGAATAAACTTAACCAACAAGGTAAAGCACTTGTATTCAGAAAACTACAACTCAGTGTTAAAAGAAATAAAAAAAGCCCTAAATAACTGGAAGAACATTCCATGCTCATGGATTGAAAGACTAAATATCATTAAGATGTCAATTCTACTCAAATTGATATACTGATGCAATATGATCACAATAAAAATTTCACCAGCATTTTAAAAAAAAATTAAAAACATGATCATCAAATTTATTTGGTAGGGTAAAGGGTCCTGAATAGCCAGAAACATCATAAAAAGGAAAAGCAAACCCTCATTGCCAGACTTTAATTCATATTACCTAACTACAGTGGTAAAAACAGCATGGTACTGGCATAATGGCAGACACATAGACCAATGGAACCAAGTTTATGGTTCAGAAGCAGACCCTCACATGCATGGTCAAGTGATTTTTGACTAGCCTGTCAAACCCACACAGCTTGGGCAGAACAGTCCATTCAACAAATGATGCTGAAAGAATTGGATATCCATAGCTGAAAGAAGGAAAGAAGACCCTTATCTCACACCTTATCCAAAAATTAACTCAAAATGGATTAAAAAACCTAAAAATAAAAGCAAGAACCATTAAACTTCTAGAAGAAATTGTAGGAAAATATCTTCAAGACCTGGTGGTAGGTGGTGGATTCTTAAAGGAGATAATAGGAGGACTGAGATGGACTCCTGATGTTTAATGTATGTTGAAGTTTTAATAAGCTTTACTGTAAAAGTGTGGAAATGTATAGAGTGGATGGTAACACACAGTGAGTAAGTAACAGCTATTTCATAAATGGGGATGTGGCTGAAAATGGTAGTCTAGGTATGTAAATGCCAATTGACAGAATGCTAGAGAATAATCTAGGAACTGAATAGCACAGTAAACTGAGGTGGATGAGAATTGTGGTTGATGGTACAGATGCAAGAGTGTCCTTTGTGAGCTAGAGTAAACACATATCACTACTGCTGGGTGTTGGGAATGTGGAGAACCATGGGAAAAACACAGCTGGTATGACCTATAGACTGTGGTTAACAGTAATAATATTCTTGCATCTATGCAAAAGATGTACTGTGTTGATAATGAGGCAGTATGGAAAATGTGAGCCAAATGTACACTATGGACATGGTATCAATCAGATGATATTATCTTATCTGTAGCAAATATTCCACCACCATGTAGTGTGTTGATGGAGGGGTATTGTTTGGGAATTCTGCACATGTGCATGATGGTTTTAAAAGTTTACAACTTCTGTCATAAAAAATATATTTAAAATATAATAATAGGGTGGGTTAGGGAAAAACACACCAAATGTAAGATTAGGACTATGATTAGTAGTAAGATTTTGACCATATTCTTTCATAATTTGTAACAAACATCTCATGACAATGCAAGGTGTTGGTGGAGGGTTGATGTATGGGACCCCTGTATGATGATATGCATGTTTGCTTTGTAAGTTCACAATTTTTACTATATACTTATTGTTTATGTATGTTCATATATAAATGATATAAAGATAATAATAACAGGGTTGGTTGGGGGAAAAATACTTTGGTTAGGAGTAATATTTTGACAATGCTCTTTAATCATTAAATAACAGTGCAAGTTATTGGTGGTAGGGAGAGTTATGAGAGTCCTGTATGATGTTATAAGTGTTTGCTTTGTCAGCTCACAACTATTATTACACCTTACTGTTTATGTATGTTTATGTATGAATGATATACTTCAATAAATTAATTTTAAAATATTAGAAAAATTGTAAGCCTGGAAAACACTTAAATTTAAGACTGTTTTTAGCTTATATCTTAGACAATGAAAGATGAAAAACATATTCTACCTAGTAATTTATGTGAAGATCTTCTCAAATTACCCAATTAAATCTAATATTTTACTTTGACCATAAACTCCAATCACATTTAAAATGTTTTTAACTCTAAAAAGTAGCTCAATAGATGGCTTCATTTCAACACAAGTGTCCATAGTTAAGTTAAACAAGACCTACCATTGTTTCTGGGCAATAATCTGGGGCACGCTGCAACAGATGTTTTAGACGGGATTCACTTTTTGATGAGAAAATCTGTTTGACAAAAGAAAAAAAAGTTTTTGTGGTATATTTTTTCATGAGAAATTAGAAGAGTTTGTAAAACTTACTATCTTCTATATTTCTCAGTCATCTAGAATATTTTCCAACTTTCTTTTATAAACAGAAAACCTTGGCATATTAAACTGAAGTAACATTTCTTAAAAGGTTGATTAGTTTGGCAAATAATCAAAAAACTCTGAATATAATAGGTCTAAACACTTTTCTGATGACCAAAAAAGGAGAAAACCAGGCTACCAAAATGTTAGAGGACAAGGAGAATGAAAGAAGAACACTGGAAAGGAAGAAAAAATATAGATTTATTCTACACTGTTCAACAAATTGCTTTAGTCAAATGATGACAATGAAAAATAGTGTCATACCCTTGATATTGGAGAAGATATAAATCTGTGAACAGCATTATGGTACATAACTTTTCAATAAAATGTCATGAGAAAGACAAAGCCTTTTTATTTTTTAAAAATATACATGCTGAGGCACTAACAAGGTTCACTTACCAGGCTAAAATGGCTCACTCCAAATAGGACTCTGATTAATGTAACTACAATTTGGTAACTCAGTAAATTACAAATCATTACTATATCAGACAGAACTTCATTGTTACCAGCAAATAGTCAAGACTGCAAAATCCATAAATGCTAAGGGCAATGAAAAAAGGATTTATCTCCAGCTGGTTTATTTAAAACACATTTTTCACCAAAACTACAACTGCAATTAAGAATTGAAAAGAACTACCGCTAATTAATTAATTAATTTAGTAATTAGCAACAATGGCTGCTAACATTATAAAAAAGAGACAATCAGACATAGTTATGTCTGATTATGAGTTATGAGGAAGTTATAAGGACGACTTGCCAAAAGAAATAAAAAAAACAAAAGAACTTTACCTGACTCTGATCAAGCCACTGGATTTCATAAGGTAGCCACTAGCCATGTATGTTTATTTAAATTTTTTTTAAAGATTCATTTATTTTATTTATTTTTCTCCCCTTCCCCCCCCACCCTGGTTGTCTGTTCTCTGTGTCTATTTGCTGCGTATTCTTCTTTGTCCACTTCTTTGTCCACTTCTGTTTCTTTTTGTTGCGTCATCTTGTTGTCAGCTCTCTGTGTGTGCGGTGCCATTCCTGGGCTGGCTGCACTTCCTTTCATGCTGTGCGACTCTCCTTACAGGGCGCACTCCTTGTACGTGGGGCTCCCCTACGCGGGGGACATCCCTGCGTGGCACGGCACTCCTTGCACGCATCAGCACTGTGCATGGGCCAGCTCCACATGGGACAAGGAGGCCAGGGGTTTGAACCGTGGACCTGCCATGTGGTAGACAGACGCCCTAAACCACTGGGCCAAGTCTGCTTCCCTGCTTATTTAAATTTATATCAATTAAAATAACACAATTAAAAATTCAGAAGCTTGATCTCTTTAGTCACATTTCAAGTATTCAACAGACACATTGATCTAACTGGCTACCATATTAGCACAGGTATTGAATATTTTCATTATCAAAGAAAGTTTTAATTGGCAGCTTTGTTCTGGATCTAAATGCCAATTACTAGGAAATACAGAGAACAGAGGAATGGGTTAATGGACACCACAGGTATGCAAACAGCAAAGTTTAGCCTGTGGGAAATATTATAGGATGAATGAACAGATTTCTTCATCAAATAAATTATAAGGAATAACCTATGTATCAGAAGATAAAGACATATAATCAATCAATTGTAATGCATATACTTCACTTTAATTATGATTCAAACTAAAAATATTACAAAACAATAGAGAAACTTGAACATGACTGGATATTTGAATATTTTAATGAAGTGATAATATTGTGATTATGTTCTTTAAAAAATGGGTTGTTATAATTTAGATACAAACTTGAAAATTTATGGATCAAATGATATGAAGCTGGGATTTGCATCAATATAAATTTGTCTCATATAAGTTTGGGGGAAGGGGATAGTGGATGGGAGTACAGACGAAACAATTCGATTTAATAATGTTGAAACTGGGAAGCAGATTTGGCCCAATGGATAGGGCTCCTTCCTACCACATGGGAGGTCTAAGGTTCAAACCCAGGACCTCCTGTCCCATGTGATGACCTGGCTCACGAGCAGGGCTGATGCGTGCAAGGAGTGCTGTGCCACATAGGAGTGTCCCCAGTGTAGGGGAACCCCGCATGCAAGGAGTGCGCCCCGGAAGGACAGCCGCCCTGAATGAAAAAAGTGCAGCCTGCCCAGGAATGGTGCCACACACACGGAGAGCTGACACAGCAAAAACAAGACACAGACTCTGGGTGCTGCTGACACAAGCAGACACAGAAGAACACACAGTGAATGGACACAGAGAACAGACAACAGGGGCGGGGGACAGGGAAGGGGAGAGAAATTTTTTTTAAATTTTAAAAATCTTTAAAAAAACGTTGAAACTCAGTATGCGAGTTTATTATACTATCCTCTCTACTTTTATATATGTTAGAAATTTTCCATTATAAAAAGATAAAAGAAAGTCCCAAATGGTGCATTTTTGGGACTTGGAGTTGTCCTGAATGATACTGCAGGGACAGATGAAGGATATCCTGCCATAACCCACTGGATGGACTGGGGAAGAGTGTGAACTACAACGTAAACTATGGTTCATGCCGTCTGGCAGCGCTCCAGGGTATACTCATCAAATGCAATGAATGTACCTTACTGATGAAAGGGGATGTTGCTGTGGTGGTGGTGGTGGGGGTAAGGTGTGGTATATGGGAACCATTATGTTTTTTAATGTAACGTTTTCTGTGATCTATTTATCTTTTTTTAAAAAAAGACAATAAAAATTGCTGAAAAAAAGATAAAAGAATGAAAAGAAAAATAATAGGAAAAAGAAACCAATAAATGACAACAACAACAACAACAAAAAAGAAAGAATGAGAACAAGAGAGAAAACAAAGAAAAAAAGAGTAAGTACATAATATTGGTAATGGAATTGGAAGACTTGCAGAAACACAGAGACGGAAGGTTATGCTTTCACTCACTCCTTCTTCCCTCAACTGAGTCTCCACACAAATGAAGCAGGCTAGTAAGATAAGGAATTAATAGATGGATCTGGAACCTGGCAAGAAGTCCATGTGGACATCAATAACTGCAAGATGGCTGCTGGAGGACCCTCCCCAAGATTCTGCCACTCAGAAGACGACTTCCTCCAGAAGGCAGGAGAAGCCCTGGATATTCCCCCAAGGACTTTATCATTGGGCCCTCATGGGAGACTGACGGGAGAGAGAATCAAAACAATAAACAGCTGGAACTCCTCCACTGCCATTAGCAAAGGGGTAGGAGAGTTAACAGTTCAAAAAGGCAGGCACAGGGCCTGAACTCTCATGTGCTCTCTTGTCTGTGGGCCCGTTTCTGCCCTCTGTGCACGGCTCTTGCCGTTTTCCTCTGCCATGTGGCCATGCAAGTAAACCTGGGGATTTATAATCTATAATGGGAAACTGTAGCCTGTAAATCAACCCTCTTTATCACTTTTTAGCCCCTTCCTCTCTACCTGGGACCCCTGATATGTTATTTTCTCCCCTTTCCTGTCCCTCCCTACCTGAATAAATTATTGGCCTAACTCACCCAACATGCTCTTGAACTTCATTTCTGTAGCATAGTCAAAACCCTAGACAAAATCCAATAACACACACACAAATTTTTTAAAGAGCAAAAAAAAAAAAAAAAAAAAAAATCAACACAGTTTAGAATGGAAAGAACACTGAACTGAGAGTTGAAAAATATTCTTTGAGTAACACTGAGCAACTTGGCCTTTCAGGAGGTAGCTATAGGCCAGTGAACATGGATTCTGTAATCAGACAAATTTGGGCTTACTAGCTTGTTGATCTTGGCAAGTTTTTAAACTTTTCTACACCTCGGTTTCCTCACATAAAAAGTGCAGATAGAAGGTGGCGTCAGAGTAAGGAGTTCCTGGAGTTAGCTCCTGAAACAGGGCAGTTGGTGGTCACCCAGAGCTACCTAAAGCAGCTTTTAGAGGACCCAGGAGACCAGAGGAGTATCCTGCAACATCCTTGATGGTGTGGAAGGAAGAGACTACCCATCTGCACAGAGGAATTGTGAGTAGAGCCCTCCATGCCACCGAGGTCGGTGCCCGCGGTGTGCAAGCCACCTCGGGAGCTGTTCCATGGTTGGAGTTGAAGTTCCATCTCCCCCAATAAAAATGGGAAGAAACAGTGTGGCACCGACTTCAGCTACTGATTAGTAGATTTGGTGGGCTGAAGTAGAATCCTAGGAACAACTAAACTTTAAGGCTGTCCAGGTCTGAGGGAAGCCAGTGGCTGCCATTCTGACTCCGCCCCAGGCATGAGGGGAAGCGGCGCTGACTGAAAATTACAGCACTTGTAAGGACCGGCTTCTTTCCACCCAGGTTGGGTTGCAGATCTAGCCTAAACCCCAGTCCCACCTCCAGCAGGGAGGAAGCTGGGGGGACCTGCACCACCTTTCTGGGAAGCTGCAAGCCCTGCCACGGAGGCTGGTGCCCATCTTACTCTAGGGGCACAAGCTGCCTCAGGAGCTGTTCTGTGGCTGGAGCTGGAAGCTCCATTTACCCCAAATGGTGGAGGAAGAGACAGATGTCCAGTGACCTCAGCTACTAATTAGTGGACTCAGCTGGCTAAAGTATAATCCTAGAGTCAGAGAGGGTCTGAGCCTGTCCAAGTGGGAAAGAGTCCGGTAGCTGCCATCTTGACTCCGCCCCTGGCATGAGGGGGAGTCTGGCTGACTGCAATCCAGTGAAGTTAGGGACTGGCTTCTTTCCACCAAGATCAGAATGCAGCCCTAGCCTAGGCTCCAGCCCCACCTCCAGCAGAGAGGTAGCTGGCAGGACCTGCACCAGGTTCTCCAAGCAACTGCAAGTGCTCTCTGCTGGCAGAGGCTGAATAGTCAGACACCTGGGACTGCATCCCTGCACCCCAAGAGAATAGGAGAGGAGCTCGGTATCTTCAGCCTCTCTGGACAATGGCAGTTTTCAGCCCACACAGATTTGTGAGTGCCTTTGAGCCCATCTCCACCTCTGTCCCCCCAAAGGATAGGAGGGGGCTGGTGTTGCCTCAGCCTCTCTGGGCAACAGTTTTGGGCCGCCCAAGTCTGACTGTTAGGCACCTGTGGCTCCTTCTCCATCCCCAATAGGGCAAGAGATGGACTGTGTTTGCCCAGATTCTTTGGGTAACCACAGGTGCTTTTGGCCCACACAGCCTGATCTGGTGGGTACTTGTGTATGCACCCTCATGCCCCAATAGGAAAGAAAGGGGCTGATCTTTCCACAGCCTTTTTGGGCAACAGCAGACCTTCAGTCTGCATGGACTGGACTACTGGATGCCTACGAATCCACCCCCATCCCCAACAGAATAGAAGGGTTTTGGTGTCTCCACAGCCTCTCTGGACAATGAGAAGAAAGGTGGGAGAAACTTCATCAATTCCTGGGGCAATGTGGACAGCTTCAGCCTCCATAGCTTACAGCACCAACTACATCCTTGGCTCCTATTACACAACCAGGAGGGGAGAAAAGATAAGAAATCCCTAAACTAAAGGGAGAAACTGCACCCAGAATAAATACATCTAGCAAGCCAGATGCGGAAACACCAACAAAAAATAACAATCCATACTAAGAAACAGGAAGAGATGGCCCAATTAAAGGAACAAGATAAGCCTACAGATGACATAAAGGAGTTGAGACAACTAATCTTAGATGCTCAAACAAATCTCCTTAATAAATTTAAGGAGATGGCTAAAGAGATTAAGGATATTAAGAAGGCACTGGATGAGCACAAAGAAGAATTTGAAAGCATACATAGAAAAATAACATCTTATGAGAATGAAGGTGCAATAAATGAAATAAAAAATACACTGGAGTCATATAACAGCAGATTTGAGAAAGCAGAAGAAAAGATGGGTGAGCTCGAAGACATGGCCTCTGAAAGTGAACAAAGAAAAGAACAGATAAAGAAAAGAATGGAAAAAATGGAATAGGGTCTCAGGGAACTAAACGACAGCAAGAGACATGCAAACAAACATATGTGTCATGGGTGTCCCAGAAGGAGAAGGGAAGGGAAGAGGGGTAGAAAGAATATTTGAAGAAATAATGGTGGAAAATTTCCCAACCCTAGCGAAGGACATAGACATCCATGTCCAAGAAGCACAACATACTCCCATCAGAATAAATTCAAATAGACCAACTCCAAGACACATACTAATCAGAATGTCAAATGTCAGAGACAAAGAGAGAATTCTGAGAGCAGCAAGAAGCAACACATAACATATAAGGAATACCCAATAAGATTAAGTGCCCCAATTCTGGCCACCTTCTTCCCGGCTTGGATCATTATTCAAGTAAACCTGGAGATTTATAATCTATATAGGGAAACTGTAGTCTGTAAATCAGCCTGCTTTATCACTTTTCAGCCGCTTCCTCTCTATCTGGGACCTATAATCTCTTACTTTCTCCCATTTCTCGTCCTTCTCTACCTTAATAAATCACTGGCCTAACTCACCCAATGAGCTCCTGAATTGTAGTCGGTGCTCAAAGTTACTGAAATTACTGCAATAATAGAATAAACAAATAATTTTTTTAATTAAAAAAAAAATTCCCTGTAATGTGACTTTTTATTTTTAGGTTTTTTTCCATTTTATTTTTTCATTAGGGAAGTTGTGGGTTTACAGAATAACTATGCATAAAATATAGGATTCCCATATACCACCCCCCACCACCACCTTGCATTGATGTGGAACATTTGTTACAATTGCTTATAGCACATTTTTATAATTGTACTATTAAAGTCCACAGTTTAACATAGGGTTCCCTGTTTGTGTAGTGTAGTTCCATGGATTTTTTTAAAACTTTTATTCTGTATCATATATACATACAATCTAACATTTTCCCATTTAATCATATTCAGATATATATTTCAGTGCCATTATTTCAATGTTACTTTTAACCCTACCACTCCAGTCAATCTAGAAATATTTAATATTCAGAGTTTTCTGAATATTAGGCACTTCTCTAGGCACTGATTCAATATAAAAATGCAAATGAGAGGTAATAAAGGGGAGGTGGGGCAAGATGGTATCTGAGTGAGTGCACCTTATGGTCTCTCCTGCGAAGAGGCGGCCAGGTGGGATTGGAATCTTGCTGGAGTGGGCTGTCTTGGGGGCTTGTAGGGTGGCGGGTGTGTGGACGTCGATTTGGAGAGAGAGTGGCAGAAGTGGTGCTTGCTAAAGGTAGAATTGCGGCTTACAAGTATGGAGGTTGAAAGCTGTGGACTGGCCGGACCCTTCCCCCTAGGGCTGGTGGCCTTGGTGTTTCCTAAGATCTGTCAGTTGTGTGGTCGTGTTCCTTGGCCCCATGGTCCCCAGATGCGTGGTCCCCAGGTCTGTGTCCCTTGAGCCCCCGTAGTCTATGTTCCATGGACCTACGTGCCCTGGGCCTGCGGAGTCCCGGACTTTCCTTTCCCAAGTCCAGCGCTCCCTGAGGTCCGGGACTGCCTTAGCCCTCCAGTTTTGGACTGATTCTGTGGGTGGGTGGGAGGGATTTGGTGGGGGGTGCAGTAGGGGAGCCTGGCTAGTGTGTGTTCGATTTTCTGGTGTTTCCCCCCTCTTATTTTTCTTTTTTTTTCTTTTTTTTTTTGCGCTTGGAGGAGCATACCGGCTGGCTTGGGGAGAGTCTGGGAAGAGAGCTGTGGCAAATCTGCTGAGAAAGCCCGACTCACCTAAATACCCTGGGATAGGAAACTTAACCTGGGAGAAGGTGGAGTCAGAAAATCAACTAGACTTCTCATAGCATACCTAAAGGAGTGAGACTGTAGGAGGTGCTTTCCAAGCCTCCAATAACATACTTGGGGTTCCTGGTGAGGTGTGGGTGCTCTCTTTCTGGAAATTAAGAGTCATTGTTTTCTGTGCAGACCTGATTCAACAAAGACCTACTTGAATATCCTATTGGACCTCTCAGGCAGCTTTCCTGCTGCCTGGGAGAGAGAGAAGTAAAGAAGGGAGAAAAGGGGGAATGTCAGATCCCTAAGCGTTTTATTTAACTACAAACAGGATTCCTTGCTTGAAACTTTCCCTAGTATTTGGTTGATTTTTCCTTGTTTTTCCTTCCTCTTTATCCCCCCAAGGCCCTTTTTTCTTTCCTTCTCTTTTTCTTTTTCCTGCTTACTTCCCGACTCCCTTTTGTCCCCCCCCCCCTTTTTTTTCCTCTTTCTTTCTTTCTCTGCTTTCTTCTTCTTCTTACATTAGGTGCTGTAGGGAGACCTTCACATTTGCTGCATTTCCTCATCCTCCATTTACACTCTTCTGTGTGTATTTATTTTGGCCACCAACACTATACCCTTTCCTCTACATCTTTCTATCCTCCATCATTGATTGTTTCTCTTACATTACACCTCTCTTTGTTTGCCCCCCTCTTTTTTGACTTTTTATTATTAATACCTTTGTTCTGTTTTCTGTCTTATATTCACTCTTTATACTATTGTCCTCTCTTTTCTCTTTCCCTCTCTTCTGAACACACAGGTCTTTTAATTCATACTGTATTCCTCCCCATATTCAGATTTTTTACGTACTCTACTTTTCTTACTGTTATAACTCTACATACCTTACATGAGTCTAATATCCATTCTCCTATATGGTTCCTCTGTTAATATTTACTATCAATACTACTATTATTCATTTTCTTTTCTTACTCCTTTTGCTTTCTCTGGCCCTAATATTTTCCTTCAAGTGGACTTAGCCAACAACAAAGAAATAGAATAAGAAGAACAGAGTGACAAAGAGAAGACTTAACATTCACGAAAAAACAACTAATTAATCCAAACTAGACAAGGAACCTAAGCACCTGACTAAACCCGCAAGATAAAATGATGACCAGACAGCAATACAAACCAAACCAATAATCAGGAAAACATGCCCCAATCCAATGAACAAACTAAAAACCAGGAAGAGGAGCAGAACATCGAACAAGTAATTAAAGATCTCAAAACATATATTAGGGACCAATTTGATGAGGTGAAGGAAGAGATTAAGAATATGAAGAAAACAATTGGAGAGAATACAGAAGAAATGGCAATCATACACAAAAATATTTAATGGATATGATGGTGACGAACAGCACAATCCAAGAAATCGAAAATACACTCTCAGCAAATAACAGCGGACTCGAAGAGGCAGAGGAGAGATTAAGTGATGTGGAAGACAGGACATCTGAAATCAAACAGATAGGAGAACTTGTCGATAAAAAGATAGAAAAAATCCAGGAGAGGCTTAGGGAGCTGAATGACAATGCAAAACATGCAAACATACATATTATAGGCATTCCGGAAGGAGAAGAGAAGGGAAAGGGGACAGAGGGCTGTTGGAGGAAATAATGGCTTAAAACTTCCCAAACCTATTGAGGGAGATGGATGTACATGTCTAGGAAGCACAAAGCACCCCAAACAGCATAAATCCCAACAGGCCTACCCCAAGACATATACTTGTCAAATTATTCAATGCTCAAGACAAAGAGAAAATACTAAAAGCAGCAAGAGAAAAGAGAACCATCACATACAAAGGAGGCTCCACAAGATTAAGTGCTGATCTCTCATCTGAAACCATGGAGACAAGAAGACAGTGGCATGACACAGTCAAGGTATTAAAAGAAAAAAATTTCCAACCAAGAATACTCTATCCAGCAAAGTTAGCATTCAAAAATGGAGAGTTCAAAATATTCACAGATAAACAGAAACTAAGAGAGTATGCCAACAAGAATCTTGCCCTTCAAGAAATACTAAAGGGAGTTCTGCAGGAAGAAAGAAAACAAGAGAGACAGAGTTGGAGGAGAGTGTAAGAGCAACTAAAAAGACAAAAACAGAAAAAGAAATCAAACGGAATATGACAAACACAAATCCAAAGAAAATATGGCTAATATAAGTAATTCCTTGAAAGTAATAACACTGAATGTCAATGGATTAAACTCACCTGTCAAGAGACTCAGACTGGAAGATTGGATAAGGATATATGACCCATCTATATGCTGTCTGCAAGAAACACATCTTAGACCCAGGGATTCAAGGAGGTTGAAAGTGAATGGTGGAAAACAATCTTACAAGCAAACAATAACCAAAAAAGGGCAGGAGTAGCTATATTAATATCAGGCAAAATAGACTTTAAATGCAAAACAATTGTGAGAGACAAAGATGGATTCTACATATTAGTGAAAGGGATAATCTTTCAAGAAGAAAGAACAATCATAAACATTTATGCTCCTAACAAGGGTGCCTCCAAATACATGAGGCAAACACTGGAAAAACTAAGTGAAGGAATAGATGCCTCTACAGTTATAGTGGGGGACTTTAATACAGCACTACCAACTTTGGACAGAACATCTCAAAAGAGAATCAATAAAGAAACAAAGACTTTGAACAATATATTAGAGGAGTTGGACCTAATTGACATATACAGAACATTACACCCAAATACAACAGGATATACATTCTTCTGAAGTGCACACAGATCATTCTCCAAGACAGACCACATGCTAGGCCACAGAAAAAGTCTCAATGAATTCAGAAAGATAGAAATCACACAAATAATTTCTCTGACCACAGTGGAATGAAGCTGGAAATCTGCAAGGGCCACAGAAACAAATTTGGCACCAAGATTTGGAAGTTAAATAACATACTCTTGGAAAAACAGTGGGTCAAGAAGGAAATCTCAAAAGAAATTAATAACTACCTTGAAACTAATGAAAATGATAGCATAACATATCCAAACTTATGGGATGCAGCAAAAGCAGTACTGAGAGGGAAATTTATAGCCATAAATTCATATATCGAAAAAAAAGAAAGAGCTAAAGTTGAAGAACTAAATGTACATTTGGAGGAATTAGTTATAAAACAACAAGCTAACCCCAAAGGAAGAAGAAAGAAAGAAATAACAAAGATTAGAGCAGAACTAAATGAAATAGAAAATAAGAAAGCACTTGAAAAAATAAACAAAACAAGAGCTGGTTCTTTGAGAAAATCAATAAAATTGACAAACCCTTAGCTAGACTAACAAAGAAAAAGAGAAGATGCAAATACACAAAATAAGAAATGAGAAAGGAGATATCACCACTAATCCCACAGAAATAAAGATTATCATAAGAAGATACTTTGAAAAACTATATTCCAACAAAAACAACAATTTAGAGGAAATGGACAAATTCCTAGAAACACATAAGCAGCCTACATTGACAAAAGAAGCTGATGATCTCATCTCAACAAACCAATCACAAGTGAAGAGATAGAATCAGTCATTAAAAACTTCCCAACTAAAAAGAGCCCTGGGCCAGATGGCTTCACAGGTGAATTCTACAAAACTTTCTGGAAAGAACTAACACTAATCTTGCTTAAACTCTTCCAAAAAACTGAAACAGAAGAAACACTGCCTAACTCATTCTATGATGCCAACATTACTCTAGTACCAAAGCCAAACAAAGACACCACAAGAAAGGAAAATTACAGACCAATCTCTCTAATGAACCTTGACGCGAAAATCCTCAACAAAATACTTGCTAATCATATTCAACAGCACACTAAACAAATTATACACCATAACCAAGTGGGGTTCATTCCTGGTATGCAAGGATGGTTCAACATAAGAAAATCAATTAATGTAATACACCATATAAACAGATTGAAGGAAAAAAATCACATGACCATATCTATAGATGTAGAAAAAGCATTTGACAAAATATAGCAAAACACTGCAAAAGATCAGAATAGAAGGAAACTTTCTGAACATGATAAAGAGTATATATGAAAAACCCACAGTTAACATCATTTACAATGGTGAAATCCTAAAATCTTTCCCTCTAAGATCAGGAACAAGACAAGGATGCCCACTATCACCCCTCCTATTTAACATAGTCTTAGAAGTACCTGCTCAAGCACTGAGGCAAGAACCAGACATAAAAGGCATCCAAATTGGAAAGAAGTCAAAATTTCACTATTTGCAGATGATATGATCCTATATATAGAAAACCCTGAGAAGTCTACAACAAAACTTCTAGAACTTATAAATGAGTTCAGTAAAGTCGCAGGTTACAAGAGAAATGCACAAAAATCAGTAGCATTTCTGTACACCAATAACGAGCAATCTGAGGAGGAAATCAAGAATCAAATACCATTCACAATAGTAAATAAAAAAATAAAATACTAGGAATAAATTCAACTAAAGACATAAAAGACTTATACACAGAAAACTATACAACACTGTTCAAGGAAATCAAAGAAGACCTAAATAAATGGAAGAATATTCCCTGTTCATGGATAGGAAGACTAAATATTATTAAGATGTCTATCCTACCAAAACTGATCTACACATTCAATGCAATCCCAATAAAAATCAACACATCATTCTTTAATCAACTAGAGAAACTAACTATGAAATTTATTTGGAAAGGAAAGAGGTCCCGAATAGCCAAAGATATATTGAAAAAGAAAAATGAAATTGGAGGAATCACACTACCTGACTTCAAAACATACTACAAAGCTACAGTAGTGAAAATAGCATGGTATTGGCACAAGGAGAGACACACTGACCAATGGAACCGAATTGAGAGTTCTGATATAGATCCTCATATATACAGCTATATGGTATTTGACAAGGCCACCAAACTCTCTCAACTGGGAGAGAATGGCCTCTTCAACAAATGGTGCCTGGAGAACTGGATATCCATATGTAAAAGAATGAAAGAGGATTACCAACTTACACCTTAAACAAAAATCAACTCAAGATGGATCAAAGACCTAAATATAAGACCCAAGACCATAAAGACCTTGGAAAGCAAAGTAGGGAAGCATCTACAGAACCTTGTAATAGGAAATGGCTTCATGAACTTCATACCAAAAGCATGAGCAGCAAAAGAACAAATAGATAAATGGGACTTCCTCAAAATTAAAGTCTTCTGCACCTCAAAGGAGTTTCTCAGGAAAGTGAAAAGACAGCTTACACAATGGGAGAAAATATTTGGTAACCATATATCTGATAGGAGACTTATATCTTGCATATATAAAGAACTCCTATATCTTGAAAATAAAAAGACAAACAGCCCATTTTAAAAATGGGAAAAAGATTTGAACAGACACTTCTCCAAAGATGATATACAAATGGCTAAAAAAACACATGAAAAAATGCCCAAAATCCCTAGGTATTAGGGAAATAGAAATCAAAACAACAATAAGATACCATCTTACTCCCAGAAGACTGGCAGCTATCAAAAAATCAGAAGACTACAATTGTTGGAGAGGATGTGGAGGAATGGGAACACTCATCCACTTCTGGTGGGAATGCAGAAGAATCCAGCCATTCTAGAGGACAGTTTGGCAGTTTCTCAAAAAATTAGCTATAGGGAAACGGACTTGGCCCAGTAGTTAGGGTGTCCGTCTACCACATAGGAGGTCCGCGGTTCAAACCCCGGGCCTCCTTGACCCGTGTGGAGCTGGCCCATGCGTAGTGCTAATGCGCACAAGGAGTGCCACACCACTCAGGGGTGTCCCCCGCGTAGGGGAGCCCCATGCGCAAGGAGTGCGCCCCATAAGGAGAGCCGCCCAGCGCGAAAGAAAGTGCAGCCTGCCCAGGAATGGCACCGTCCACACTTCCCGTGCCGCTGATGACAACAGAAGCGGACAAAGAAACAAGAGGCAGCAAGTGGACACAGAGAACAGACAACCGCGGGAGGGGGGGAAATTAAATAAAAAATAAATAAATCTTAAAAAAAAAAAATTAGCTATAGTTTTGCCATATGACCCAGCAATTCCACTGTTGGGTATATACCCAGAAGATTTGAAAACAAGGACACAAACCGATATACGCACACCAATGTTCATAGTAGCACTATTCACTATTGCCAAAAGTTGGAATCAACCCAAATGCCCATCAACAGATGAATGGATAAATAAAATGTGGTATATCCATACAATGGAATACTACTCAGCTATAAGAACAAATATAGTACAAACACATGTGATAACATGGACGAATCTTGAGAACCTTATGTTGAGTGAAGGAACCCAGGCATTGAAGGACCAATACTACACGATCTCTCCAATATGAAGTAAGTAAACCAAGCTGTCTCAGAGAGCTAGAGACTGTAGGATAAACTTTAAGGTAGTTGGGGGGTAGAGGAAGGTTGTGAGCTGCCAGCTACTTGGATGATATCTATGATAAGCTGGAGATAAGTATTTGTACAGGGAAGGGATAAAATGGGGGCAAAGGGATAACTTAGGGTGGGGCTGCGTGGGTTTCAGGGATGCTAGGGATGGGAGGATGGGTCAGGTTGCCCAAGAAATTGGGGAGAGGGAGAGGGGAACATTTGATCATGGGAGATTGTCAGGTATGTGGTTGAAATTGTGGTGCAGAGAAAACTCTTTAGAGAATGTAATATGGAAGGTTGCCTGTTTGGGATGCTTAGTGGGGGGGACATCTGACACAGGGCAAGCTTCTGGGGAGTGTGTGAGTGCTCATTTTGTCATAGTGCATTATATCATTGGGTGGAGACCCATACAATGAGAGTGAAGGTATACCCACTTCCTGGGGAGGACTGATGTTCTCAAACAGAGGGAATTGTATCTTTTGAGAGAATTGGTGGTTCCCAATGGGTTAGGGCAGTCAAGTATGTCAAGCCCTCAACAGTTTTGCAAGTATCTCTGAATATGGTCCCTCACGTAATGAAGATTGATTGCTATGGTGGGCGCTGTGGGGAAAGCAAAAGAGGTGTTGAATACATGGAATCAGGGTAACGTGGGGCAATGGAAGTGTTCCACAAGATCATGCCATGATGGATACAGGACATGTTAAAGTACACCAAAAATGTATCAAATCTATAGACTAAAATGTAAACCATAATGTAAAACATAAGATAACTAAAAATTTAGAAAATTGTATAGTCTAAAATATAAACCATAATGTAAACCTAAATGGAACCATGTTTGAAAGCTATTGTTTCAATATCTGTACATTAGCTGCAGCAAATATAATATGAACATGTAAAAAGATCACTGTTGGGGAAGGGACAAAGAGTTTGATGTTGGATATGTGGGAGTACCATATATTGTATATGTGAATTACTGTAACCTAAAACATATGTCAAGAGAAACTTAAAAATCAGGAAAAAAAAAAAGAAAGGAGGTAGACACCGAGGAAGAAATGGAAGAAATTGCCTTGCCACTATACATAAAGGGCAACACCTGTAGCAGTGATGAAAGGCAAAATGTCAAAAACAAAGCTTTTTCATTTTTTCATTTCTTTGATATCCCAATTTATTTTTCTTTTATTTAATTTTTCTAAATTTCTATGTATTCTTTATCTAACCTTTAAACCCATCACTACATTCCATTTTTCTATTAAGGGAAACTGGCAATATACTGGGCTTTTTTTTTTAAGACGTTTTGGACTACAGAGAGGTTCAACTATGGTGGGGGAGGAGCACTTGTGTGGGGTGTCATTGGTGGGATGCACACGGTTGGGAGGGATTTCTCCAGGGCATGTATACAGGGTACAAAGAAAGGTTTGGATATTTTCATAGTGGTTTCAGTTGGAAACGACAGATGAGAGAGTCCAGAATTCCTGACCAGGGGAGCTCTATCACATTCCCCAATGGAACAACAACAATCCCCCAAGTGCAATGGGAAAGACCAATAAAGATGGATGGTCCAACGATGAGCCCTTGATACTGATGGCTGTGATTATGAGTCTGTGTGCCTGAAATATGAACTAGGCCTATAGCTGTGGGGTGCCTAAGAGTTACCTCCTGAGAGCCTCCATGTTGCTCAAATGTGGCCACTCTCTAAGCCAAACTCAGCATAGAGATGCACTGCCTTCCCCCCAGTGTAAGGCATGACTCTCGGAGATGAGCCTCTCTGGCACTGAGGGATTACTACCAAGCACCAGCTGATGAAGTAACTACAAAAATATCATGAACAAAGAGGTCAACTGAGACCGGCAGAATAGCTCAGCCTACATGTAATATCAGGTGTTCAAAACTGCTTTTTGACTTTGGACAAAAAGGGGGAAATGGAAAGGACAATTGAATTTATATGGTTAAGAGTCTCCAAAAAAGAGTCAGGAGATCATCAGGGGGTGATGCTTATGCATGCCTCAGCAGGGTACCAAAGACAGTGAAGGTGAATGGAAACCCAGGTGCTGGTTCTCCTGAGGGCTGCAGTGACCCAGGTTCTATGGTCAAGGCAGATGGCTCTGGAGTTCAGGGCCATGTTAGTTGACCCTACTTTGGAGTTTGTGTTCCTGAGTGTGATGGAGTTGGACTCAGATATAACCTTTCTACACATGCCTCTTCCATCACTTTTACCAGACCTGTGGTTGGCGTTTGGGTTGGTATATACTGAGGAGACCTGAATCTCTGAACTGTCCATGTGACGGCCAGGCCCTGGGCCTCAGCAGACTTGTAGCTCCTATCCTCTGGTTTCTTGGACTTACCCTGGCCAGCTGACAGGAAGGTGAAGAGGGTCAACCACCACACCAGGGAGCCAAGAGTGCCTACAGCTGCAAGCAGGAGAATTGCATCCATCATCCAAGCGGAATCTAAACCCCTTCTTGATGTAGAGGGTGACTAGACATAGCCATCGCAGGTCCACAAGATGGAGGAATAGAGCATGGATTAGAGTGGGCTTACTGGTGTTCTGCTGGGGAACTATTGTGTTTAGTAAGGGAAGAAACTGTAGTAGTGATGTGGAGAGGGTGGCCATGGTGGCTGCTGACGGTCAGGAGAGGAAAGAAGAGATATGGTTTGGGGGCATTTTCAGGATTTGGAGTTGTCCTAGGTGGTGCTGCTGCAGGGACGGATGCTGGACGTTGTGTGTTCTGTCGTGGCCCACTGGGTAGACTGAGGGAGAGTGTGGACTACAATGTGGACCACTGTCCATGTGCTGCAGCGGTTCTCCAGAACGCATTCGCCAGGTACAGTGGATGTGCCACAATGATGGAAGAGTTTGTTGATGTGGGAGGGGTGGGGGGTATATGGGGACCTCATATTTTTTTAATGTAACATTTAAAAGAAAATAAAGAAAAAAAATAGGCAATAAAGGAGTTAGAAAAGGAATTATATACTGTTAAATTTGGAAACACCAATGGATTGGGTAAATTCTTAGGAAAAAAAATTGTCACAAAGGGAATTAGAAAACTTGAATAGACCAATAAATATTAAAGATATTGAAATGGTAGCCAAAAAAAAAAAAAATGCAAATGAAAATCCATGCTCTAGAATACCTCCATTGACAGTTTTTGTTTTAAAAATTATGGCCTTTTCTCAGAACTCAAACTCCTTAACTTTTCTTTGGCATCTGACACTGTTGAAAATCTCAGTGTAAACCATCACTCTTATTTATTTTTACTATTATAGAACACCAGCTCTGACTTCTTATCTAAATTCCAGTTCTAAAAATCTTAATTACAAATCTCCAAAAGTCTTCACTTAGTGGTTTTCAATGATTATTCAACAACTGTAGAATAAAATTCATCTTCTCTTCAAACCAAATCCTTTTCTCAACCATAAAGGGTACTACTATAAAGGAAAGTACTGAAGCAGGCTAGTAAGATAGGGAATTAATAGATGGATATGGAACCTGGCAAGAAGTCCACCTGGACATCAGCAACCCCAAGATGGCTGCTGGAAGACCCTCCCCCAAGATTACGCTACTCAGAGGAAGACTTCCTCTGGAACCAGGACTAGCCCCAGATATTCCCCCAAGGACTTTATCACTGGGTCCTCCTGGGAGATTGATGGGGGAAATAAGCAATCAAAGTGGTGAACAGCTGGAACTCCTCCCCTGCCATTAGCAAAGGGGTGGTATAATTAGCAGTTTAAAAAGCAGCACTGGGCCTGAGTTCTCTCTCTTATGCTCTCTTGCCTCTGGACCCAGGCTCCAGCTCCTCCCAGCCCCTGCCCCCCACCCCCTTGTATCACCACTCAAGTAAAACCTGGGCATTTATAACCTATGATGGGGAATTACAGCCTATAAATCAGCCCTCTTTATCACTTTTCAGCCCCTTCCTCTCTAACTGGGACCCCTGCTCTGTTATTTTCTTCCATTTCTCTTCCCTCCCAACCTGAAAAAATTACTGGACTAACTCACCCGATGTGTTTTTTTTTTTTTTTAAAGATTTATTTTATTTATTTCTCTCCCCTTCCCCTCCGCCCCAGTTGTCTGTTCTCTGTGTCCATTTGCTGCGTGTTCTTCTTTTTGTCCACTTCTGTTGTCAGTGGCATGGGAATCTGTGTCTCTTTTTGTCGCATCATCTTGTTGTGTCAGCTCTCTGTGTGTGCAGTGCCATTCCTGGGCAGACTGCACTTTCTTTCGCGCTGGGCAGCTCTCCTTACGGGGCGCACTCCTTGTGCGTGGGGCTCCCCAATGTGGGGGGCACCACTGTGTGGCATGGCACTCCTCGCACACATCAGCACTGCGTGTGGGCCAGCTCCACACAAGGGACAAGGAGGCCCGGGGTTTGAACCACGGACCTCCCATGTGGTAGGTGGACGCCCTAACCACTGGGCCAAGTCCGCTTCCCCCGATGTGCTCCTGAAATTCATTTCTCCAGTGTAGTCAAAGAACCTAAATGAAATCCAGTAACAGTGTTTCTTTTCACCCTAAACGCAAAACCTAAATGTCACCAGGACTCCACTCTTTCCTCATTTCCTACTGGTAGGAGAAAAAAATGGTATTTCCTGCCTTATGGAGTGAGCTCTACTATTCTGAACACCCTGACCTCTCTGTACTCCTCACTCTTCCATGATCAGAATGACTGACTCACTTGACTGTTAAGCTGACAGGAGAAAGTAAACACATTTAAGCCAGCCCATACCTCTCCTCTTCTGGGAGTAATTCTAATTCTGTGGTTAAGGGTGTACCTGCAGCTAAAAACCACATTCAATATTTGTGTAATTAGTTATAAAAGTAGTATTTTGGAACCTATTTGCCATATTCCATCGCCTTATTTCTCAACTGTTAAGAACTTAGAGGAGAAAATGTTCTATATTGAGGCAACTATAGTTATTTAACAAATTACTGATAATCACTGTTATATACTAAACTCCTTCAATGCTTTAAGTATAGCAATAGGCACTTTATACATATTTTTTCTTTTAATCCTCAATATTCTATAAGGTATTGTGGCAGTTTGGTATTGTTTATGAAATCCAAATAGATATTGGATTTTGTCTGTAAACTGGTCTGTTCCTCTGGGCATATTAGATTATATTAGATTCAGAGGTTTCACTTTACCTTTATTAAATCAAGATTAGGGCTTTTATTTGCCCACATCATTAAGGCTACTCAGTTTGAGTCCTGCTCCCCCTCCCCTTGTGGGCTATATAAACGGATACTCACTTTGTAAGTAAATACATAGGAGAACAAAGAGGAACAGACAGTTCCACAGACAAAGCAGAGGCCCCAGGAAGAGATGAGCCGATAGATTACAGCTGCAGCTGAGCCTGGAGAGAAATGAGCCCCGGGAGAGAGACAAGCCATATGCCAGCCTACAGCTGAGATCAGAAGAAGCTGGGACCATGGAGCCTTAAGAGGAAGAGAAAGCCAAACCCTTACAGACATTGCCCACCATCTTGCTCACCATATGACAAATAACTTTGGGTGAGAAAGTACCTTTTATGGTACCCTGAGTTGGGCTCTTTAAGGCCTGGTAGCTATAAGCTCCTACCCCAATAAATACCATTTATAAAACCCAACAGATATCTGATACTTTTTATCAGCAACCTTTGGCTTACTAATATAGGCATTATCATCTCTCCCTTTTCAGATGTGAAAACTAAGTCTCAGGGAGGTTAAATAACATGTTCAAGGTCACAGAATTAAGTAGCAAGAATAGGAATTGTCCTAGGCATGTCTTACTCTAAATCTAAAGTTCCTGTTTTTCCCACTATGTTACACTATTTCCAGTTCTATAGATTCTTCCCCTATAGTATCACTTGCTACCTTTTCTTTCCATTCTACAACCATAACCTGAGAATTTATCATCTCAAAAATGGTCCTCTACATCAGCCTTCAATTTCATTTCCCCAACCAAACCCTCTATATTATACATGGCCATCATACTTATCTGAAAACACCAGTATCACTCCCTCGCTCAAAAACTTTCCCACTGCTCAAAATTAGATTGAGTCATGCTGTTTCAAACAGCCTTCTCTGTTCCAGTCCATATACGTACCTCTGAAACTCCTATTGTCCCTAAAAACTACACCTCTGTATTCTCAACTTGGCACTCAGGTATTTACTGCCTTGACAGTTACAGAACTGCTTTATCTATGCAGGTTTTATCTGACCAATAAGATTTTAAGCTTCCAGAAGGCAGCAAATACTCTCTACTTCTTTGGCTTCCTTATCAATGTCTAACTAATAGTGGGTATGAAAGAAGAGGTCAGTAAATCCTTTGTTTATACCCAAATTATTTCTTTAATGGTCTTAAATTTTTAAAAATTAGTATTTGATCTATTCATCTGCATAAAAATTCTTTCCTATATGTAAGTAATAAGTCTGGGGCCTTCTCTAAAGTGATCAATTGTACAACATACATTTTCATTTAAGCATTGCTAAAAATTGTAACATCTGCCTGACTGATGCAATATTCCTAAGTTACAGAATTTCTAATATTCCATATTTTAAGAAATTAGACCTTGTCTGTAAGACATCTCTTAAAAATCATTCCCCCTGTGGAATCAGGGAAAGCAAGAGGAAACAAAGCTGAAAAGTCAAGAAAGCCGTGCTTTAGAAGCAGCAGAGCTCCTTTAAAATCTCTCTTTCAGTAATACCATCAAGGCGTCAGTTTTACTTTTAAAAACTACTGTTCTAACAATAAATTTGCAGAAAACTAAATTTGCAATACTGTGATTCCATGTTGCTGAAACTTCTAGTAGCTACTTAGAGAAGCTGAGTCACTGTCATATCTTATAATGAGAGTATCTTACAGGGAAGTGGATGGGCTCAAATGATAAGGCCTCTGCCTACCATATGGGAGGAATGGGTTTGATCCCTGGGGCCTCCTGGTGAAAAAGAAGAGAAAGTGTGCCTGTGCGGCGAGCTAGTGCCCATGTGGTGAGCCAAGTGCCCACGCAAATGCCTGCATGGTGAGCTGAGTGGCCGCATGGTGAGCCAGAGTCTGCACGGCAAGCCAGCAGCTGCGTACCTGTGCAGCAAGCTGAATGCCTGCACAGTGAGCCAGTGCCCATGCAAGTGAGTCACACAGCAAGATGATGACATAACAAAAGAGAGATGAAGGGAAGAGTCAAGCTGAAGTGCAGCAGAGACCAGGAACTGAGGTGGTGCAATTGATAGGGAAACTCTCTCCACATCAGAGGTCCCCAGGATTGAATCCCAGTGAATTCTAGAGAAGAAAGACAAGAAGAGAAGACAAAAAGAGAAACAGATACAGAAGATCACACAGTGAAGGGACACAGACAGCAAAAACATTGGGATGGGGGAGGGGGAAGAAAAATAAATAAATAAATCTTTTTTTTAAAAAGTATCTTACAAAATTTTTCTAAGTCCATAGAATTGTTTGAGACAAGTTATAATTCCATTAGGTAGCTATTTCAGTTTTAGGAAGTAAGTGACAAAATCCAGGTGATCACTTGAAAACTCTTCCAAAAAAATGACTGGGCTCGTGACTTCTCAAGGTCTAAGGACAGAACTACACAACCAAGATCATGAAATAAAGGTAAGACTTTATGAAGTATTATCTCAGTGGAATTTGCCTAGAAAGGCTCAACCAAAAAAATGCAAACTTACAGGAAAGTTTCAAGAATAGTAAAAGGAACATCCACATAGTCTTTATCTAGATTCATTCACTGTTAACATCTTCTAACATTTGTTTTAAAGCTCTCTCTACATACATACTATTTTACAATTATTTCGATGAACCGCTTCTAAACATAATTCATTATAGATATCATGATCATTCATTCTTAGATTCTAACATGTACCTCCTAAGAATAAGGTCATACATAACCATTCTACAATGAACAAATATAGGACCACAGTATTGATAAAATACTATTAGTTAATATACAGTCCATAACATTAAACCAATTTATCTTGGTAATATTTTTATAGCAATTTTTTTTTTCCATTTCACAATCCAATCCAGGATTACACATTGTATTTAGCTGGTATGCTTCTTTAGTATTCTTTAACCTGGAACAGCTTTCTTTGCCTTTCCTCGTTTTTATAACACTGATATTTTTGAAGAATACAGGTTGTTTAAAAGAACATCTCTTATTTTGGGTTTGTCCAATTGATTCATGTTATGTATTTTTGGTAGAAATCCTACAGAAGAGATATTGTGCTCCTTCTCAGTGTGTCAGGTCAGCAGATACATGTCAATTTGTTTGATTTGTTTACATCAACTATTATTTGTGATATGAAATCTGATTGTTGGGTTAAATTGCTGTCCAAAAGATTTCTTCAAAACAACTGTACTTTATAAACAGTTAAACAGTTACATAACTATTAGCCTCTACAATTATTATGCAAGCTTACCTGTTCACATACATCACGGCACATCTGGTTATCCTTCGAATGATTACAACACAATGCACCTAGGAAGAAAAATAAACACCTGTTGTTGTCCTACTGTTAAACAAAATGACTAAGTTCATTTGGATAGTTACATAAACTGCTCACTCAATAGATCAATTATTATTACTTATTTTAACTAAACAAACCTTTACTAAGCACCTATTACAAGCCAAGGACAGTGCTAGGTCAGAGGATATGATCCCAACCCTCAAGAAGCTTGTGGTCTAATTGGGGAAACTGTCATGTAATAATAATAGCTATTATTTATTGAGTAATTTCTATAGTCCAGAATTTTGCTAAGTCTGTGTTATGCATTATCTCATTCAATCCTTACAAATGTCCTATGTACTAGATTCTATTATTATACTAATAATGGAAGATCAAATGATTAAAAGCAATAACGAATTTTAAATAGGGTATGTTGAATTTGAGATTCCTACAGGACATCTAGATTCTGGTAAAGTAAAAAAATCTGAGCCTGGACTATGGGTAAAGCCAGTTCTAAAGATCAAAGTTTAGAAGTTATCAGCATAAAGGAAGTATAGGGAAATGAATGGCATTTCCCAGAGAGAGTTTCTAATGAGAAATCAACTTAGCACCAAATCCTAAAGAATAGTAACATGAAATGCTGAAAGAAACAGGGAAAAAAGACTGAGATGGAGAGGGAGAGTCAAGTTAGACTGAAGACTGAGAAAAGGAAATAGATTTACTAATTAGGAGGCTTCCTAATGACTTTTATTAGGTACTTTCTAGGGTGCTAGGAGAAAGGAAAGTGTTTCAAGGAGTAAATCAGAAGTGAGGAAATACTGATAGTAAATAAAGATTCTCAAGAATCCATCAGTGGGAAGCAGATATGGCTCAAGCAATTGGGCTCCCATTACCATAAAGGCAGTCCAGCATTCGATGCCCAGGGCCTCCTGGTGAAGGCAAGCTGGCCTGTATGGCGAGCTGGCCCACATGGAGTGCTGGCCTGCACAGGAGTGCTGCCCCACGTGGAGAGCTGGCACAGCAAGATGACAAACAAAATGAGACACAGGAGAGACAATAAGAGATGCGGCAGTTCAGGGAACTAAGATGGCGCAAGAGAATGTTCGCCTCTCTCCCACTCTGGAAGGTCCCAGGATTGGTTCCGGGAGCGGTCTAATGAGAATACAAACAGATACAGAAGACCACACAGTGACTGGACACAGAAAGCAGACAACAGGGGTGGGGGGTGCGGGGATAAATAAATAAATCTTAAAAAAAGAATCTGGCAGTGATAGAAGGGGAAAAGAGTGGTAGGTAAAGGAGGATGCAGGGTCAAGGGAAGATTTTTTTCCTTTATTCTTAAGAGTGGGAAAGATACTTCTTTACAGACAGAGGAAAAAGAAACAGCAGAGAGCTAATGCTCCTCTTACAGAACAGTGTCTCAAGAGGAGTCAAAAGAGAATGAAATTAAGAGTACATGAGAAAGCCCTGTCCTTGGAAAGAAGTAGATAATACCTCTTCCTCCAAGATATTTATTAACTTAAAAAATATTTTATGAGCAGCCAGGCACCAATTCACTCATTTAATAATCATGAGTCTCTGTCCTCATGGAGCTTACATTCTAATGGAAGGAAATAGATAAATAAGAATATGTATTGCATACTAGATGGTGGTAAATACTGTGGAAAAATAAAGCAGGATAAAGAGTAAGGAGGATAACGTGTGTGGAAGTGGGTGGTATTTTATAGGGTGGTCTAGAAAAGCTTAACTCACACAGTTACATTTGAGCAGAGACTCCTTTAGAAGTGAGGGAGAGTCATACTGACAACTTACTAGGCAGAGGGAAGAACAAGTGCAAAGTTCCTACTGTGTTCAAATTCTCTCAGGAAAGAATTCAAGAGAAGAATGTACAGGCAACCCTTGAGTTCTATTGCAAAGGTAGTAGTAGGAAATGTAGTTGCTGGAAGGGGGTGTGGGTTCAAGAGGCATGCATTGTGCTTGGTGAAAGAGAAACAATAGTGAACAAATTATACGTTCCCTGTCTTTTCAAGGTTGCACCAAAGTCTTGTGATAGAAAAAAGTCTAGACAAGAGGAAAGAATATAAGGAAATAGGTAAGTTAAAAAGGAAGCTGACAGCCTCTTATTTTCTCAGGAAAGTAGGGGTTAGGTCTGAAAACAAATAGGGTTAAGATGGGGTTGAAGGCTTCAGCTGAAACTTTAAAGGTTTGGAAAGCACTTTGGAGAATAGAGAAAGAAGGCAACTATAGATATGTTTCCCAAACTTGGGTCCTAAGGAGCATTGTTACATGAGATGCCTCAATAGAAAATGTTTCATGTACAAATAAACTGGGAAATGAAGATTTAAACAAATTAAATGTATTTCTTTATCGCAGGACTACTCAAAGCCTGTAAAACTTCAAAGATCATTTTAAATCTCCTAAAGAGGGTCCTAGCAGACAGATTTCTCAGAGCACAGAACACTTTTTTTCATTTCAGAATGCCAATTAAAGAAACCGCAAATTAGAGAAAAGTAAAAAGGTTGCCAAACAGCATTATGAGCCCATAGTAATACATAAATTGGCTAAAAAGATCATCAGACTGGAAAAGATATAGCTGGATTGATCAGGGGCTGTGTGGGACTGAGGAGATAAGGTAGTGAAAATATATCACTTCAGGCAACTAGATCTGGTATAATGGCTTAAATATATATTCTCACATATATTTGCAATGTAATCCTCTCTTCTAATAAAATCTATATAGTTTTAGAATATAACTTAGTAAAAGCAGAGTTTTTATTGAAAGTACAATTAATATTGGGGAGGAAAGAATGAATGAACAAAAGAAAAGTCCTCTTTAGATCTACCAACAGGACTTAAGTTTGAACCTGGCAATCACTGCTTTACAAACAATGACAGGGTTTACAATAGTACTGGCAAATTACCATTGTTTGGTTTCATTGAAGACTATAAGTGGGGCTGGTTTTCTAATATTATTTCTATGGGAAAAGCTGTCTTGAAGTTCTAAATGTTCCACTCACAAAATTCTGAACAACATATAAAAATTTCATTAAGTTTCAGAAGGGGAAAAAAAAAGCTCCCTATTTATAATACAGGATACTTTCTAAGAAGCTCTAATTTGGGAGTAGGGCCCAATCACTCGTGTTGCTTTCTCACAACACAGCTGCTACCTCCTCTGTAAGACCATATCATGCTACTCCCACGTCCTAAGATTCTGCTATGTCCCCAGCCTCATTAGAATGGGAGGACAGGCAGGAAAAAAAAGGCTCTCCTGTGTGATTTTGATGCCTTTTTTTTTTTTTTAGATTTTGTTTTCTTTCTTTTTCTCCCTATTCCCCCACCCCCATTGTTTTGTGCTCACAGTCTGCTCTGTGTCTGTTTGTTGTCCTCTTTTGAAGTGCTCTAGAAATTAGCATTTCCTACTATCCTCTGTCACAAAGGTCATATGAGGGCAAAAAATCCAGCTGATGGTGAGCAAAGATAACTCAGGATAACACATGGTCCCAATAAACACAGGCTTAGCAAAAAGTAAACAATTAGGCAGTCTGATTTGGGCCTAGGGATTTTTAAAAAAGATTTTCTTGGAGCAAAGTTCTGTTAGAACATAAACATAAACATGTTATAAACAAAACTCCAATAACAATGGAACATTTTTATTAAAAAATCAAAATTCAAAAGCCCATTTTTTCTATTTAATGGTGAACATCAAATTTATAGTGATGTAATTTCCAAGTTAAATTATTAAAACTGTTTTCCAGTTTTTTTTTAAAAACTCAAAATTTAGAAAAGAAAAAGAAAACGGAAAACGATCTATATTCCCACTACCCTGCCACAACCTCTGTTGACATTTTGGCATACCTCCTTCTAGTCTTTCCAAAAGCTTTTTCTATTTCTAACAAAACTGGATTAAAAATTATTAAAATGGGGGAACTTTATGTTAGCTCTATGTCACTACGATTAACAGAAAGGGGACAGTCGGAAGTTTCTGGTAACAACCCTCCTCCCCCACCCAACCAAGCATTCCTTTGTAATAGCACACTTTCCTTACTCTCCTGCCTTGAGTAGACTGCCACCCTACAGTAACAGATGATCTCTGCTCCATCACATTTCTACACTCTATTCTTAAGCTTAGCCATAATTATAGTAGTACATATTTTTCTCCCTTACAAACAAAAAGAACTTAGAATCTTTAACACTCTGCATATTTTTTCCTGAAATAAATTTCTACAAATACACATCAATGCTAACCCTTCATTAAGGATTGGGGGCAGAAAGGAAGGGATTCAAATGCAATCAATGCAGCAAAAATGGATTAAGTGGGTCATTCAAATATAACTGTGCAAAAATGGTTCTACTCTGCAAGTTCCAATGTTTTTTACAAGAGAAGTCAATGAGTTCTATAAATATTTGTTTTATAAGTTGAGTCTAAACATTAATAATCGTTTAAAAACTCTTATTCTCATGAAATGGAATTGAACAGATAAAGGTAAAGCAAATAAAAAGCCAAGTGTTATCCTTACTAAAGACCTAAGGATGAGTGCCATGTCGTACATTCTTATTCCAAGAGTACGTGATTATAAAATTGAAAACCCCAAAACTGACTTCTAAATGCCATGCCTGTCGGGCTTAAGAGGGTATTAGTATAGCCTAGAAATATGCAAGCGGAATTATTTGGTAATTAGAAACACGAAGGTTTGGCTGTTGGTTTTGGCCAAGTATATACTAAGGATAGGCAAGTAAGCAGGAAGCATATGCTCCAGCCACTGCAAAAACTTGCAACTTCTGAGACTAACTAGCATTAAAACAAAACAAAACAAAAAACACATACATGCCCTAATCTGAAAATAAGAAATATTCATAGAACATAGGGTTTTGAAGTTAAAAGGAATTTGCCTCAGAAGCTTCCCAAAAGCTAAACTTCAATCTGGTTAATGAAAAGCCAATCTTATTTTCTGTTATGTATATATCCCTTCTAATCAATGTCTTCCTAAAGAATTACTAAAACCGAATATATATATCCTACCCTATTTAGGGGAAAAAACTAAATCTGAGCTACTGGAAAAAGGTCATTCTAAATTAAAAGGATATTAATAAAAAATCCTATCTTATTTTTATTAATGATGTGAAATATATTTAATCAAATTTTTATTTTCAAAACAGCTGGAAAATGACAATCACTTTGAAAATGTTCAAATGACAACTTTAACTTATAAATGCATTCTTGCAACTGTCACATTTGTCCCTTAAGATATATATTCATATGTATAGACACATGTGTGTATATCTCTATATCTCTGTATCTCTATCTCTATACCTAAATCTATCTAACTAGAGAGAGCATCAGCCAAAAGGCAAGGAAGAGCCAAATAGTAAAATTATCCATGGTCCCACCACCTTGATTCAACAATAACATCTTGTCATACTGTTTTATTTATATATGTGTACACAAATAAAAATTTTGGTTTTTTGCTGAACCATTTGTAAAATACAGATATCCATTTCCCCTCCTGCCTCATATTCCATTGTTGCAGAGGCCAATTAATTTCATTCAATTCTATTACCAATATCACTGCCAGATTAATTTTTTAAACAGACTTTTCATGATGTCAGAAGGGCTATTCCAATTCTAAATTTTTAAAGTCCGCCTCTAGCCTTTCCTTCACTAAACGTCTCTTCTTTTTTTTTAAGGAGGTACGGGGGATTGAACCCAGACCCCAGCACATGGGAATCAGGTGAACAACGACTTGAGCCATGTATGCTCCCCATACTTCTATTACTTTTTTTTTCATCCCCCCTGCCTGCCCCCCCCCACACACACCATGGCTTGCTTGTTGTCTGCTCTGTGTCCTTCGCTGTGCATTCTTCTGTGTGTCTGCATTTACTTTTATTTCCCCACCCTTGCAACTTGCTTGTTGTCTACTCTCTGTGTCCACTCATTGCATGCTCTTCTGTGCCCTTACTTGTCTCTCTTTTTGTTGCATCACCTTGCTGAATCGGCTCTCCGTGGTGCTTTGTGGGCCAGGAGACACTCCGTGGCACTTTGTGGACCAGGTGGCACTCCACGGTGCCTGCAGGCTGGCAGCTCTCCGTGGCGTGCAGGCAAGACTGTCTTCACAAGGAGGCCCCAGGACACGAACCCAGGGCCTCCCATATGGTAGACAGGAGCCCTACTGATTGAGCCACAGCCGCTTCCCCTTCTATTACTTTTTAGCAAGGAAAGTCTACATTTACCTTGAATACAGCCTTCTGCCTGAAATGCCTGGTGTTCCTCTCCTGCTGACCTTAATCCCAAACACCTTTAAGGCTTAAATTTCATCTCAACTCTACATAAATCTTTTCCTCTAACAACTCCAGGCCATGTTGATTTTTTGGTTAGTCAGAACAGAAAACGTTAACACTTAAATCTTGACTAATTATTTAATATGGGTTCTTTTGGTACCCTCAGAGAGATCGTAAGTTTCTGGTATCCACTTAGCACAGTGCTCAGCCAAAAATTTTATTCATTGATTAATAAGTAATAATATCCAATTATAAAATGCCTTTTTATCAGGAAAAAAACACAAGAAGTTTTATTTCTCTCACCATACTACTTCAATACCATATTTCTTATAGTAGACCCACCCATCATTTAGTAAACATCATATGATTTTTTTTAGCCTACATCAAAATATAATTTGGAGTCAAACATATACTCAGTCACAGAGGTAAATCTGCCAGTAGATGGTGGGTTCTGCGACAGTAAGGTCAAGAAGAGTTGGGGCTGAGGTAGCTGAAGTTTTATGGAAATGCTGATACCATGAGTACAAAGAGGAGCTGGTTAGTTAAGAGAGGAAAATGCAAGAAATGCACAAAGAGAAGCCATGAGCTACAGAGAGGTTGTCTCTAAAAGTAGCCTTGGTTCCTGCAGTTCTCCTGCTTCCACAACAGTCCCTGAGGTAGATTTGTGCTTAATTTTCCTACCCTTGAATATCTATGAGATTTCTGGTTAAATACTATAACAACTAGCTCCCCTAAGCCTAAGATACCTTGGTTTCTGTTCCTTGGCATCAAAAGACTTAGCCCAGATATTCCTTATTAGGAAACAACTAAAGCAAATGCCTCTCCTAAAATACTAGTATTTTGGTATATGTGTTGCCATGCTGCCAGAGCGAGCAGAATCATAGACAGTATTCTTGGATAATTCTCTTCCTGACTCTGTGCTGCAGGTTTCCCAGCTATAAAAACAAGTGATCTGGGAAGCAGATGTGGCTCAAACGATTGGACTCCCACTACCACATGGGAGGTCCATGGTTTGGTTCCCAGTGCCTCCTAAAGAAGACAGCAAGCTGGTGCAACAAGTAGGCATGGCAATCTGACACAAGGGACACAAGAAGAAAAACATAATGAGAGACACAACAAAACAGGGAACAGAAGTTCCCAGTGCCTCCTAAAGAAGATGAACAGGTTGGTGAGTTGAAGTGACAAGCTGACGTGACAAGATGACGCAACAAGAGAAACAAGAGGAAAAATATAACGAGAGACACAACACGGCAAGGAATGGAGATGGCTTAAGTGATTAGGCACCTCCCTCCCACATGGGAGGTCCCAGGTTCGTTCCCAGTGCCTCCTAAAGAAACAAAGAAGAGAGACACAGCAAGTGCAAACAATGAGGGGGTAGGGAGAGATAAATAAATAAAATAAATCTTGAAAACAAAAACAAGGATCTAAAATCCTATGAATGTCTGGTTCCCAGCCGTACCTGTCATGATCAGAATACTTCTCCTAATAGTATACTTTCCTTGTAGTCTTCTTTGCGTTATCTATTTGCTTTATAGCATCCATCATTTTAGGATATAAATGGATATGTACTGTCATAATCACATAATACTAGAAATTTAGATATTATACATTTTTGGGCATTGTATTAGTCAGCCAAAGAGGTGCTGAGGCAAAATACCAGAAATCTGCTGGCTTTTTTTTTTTTGCTGGCTTTTATAAAGAGTATTTATTTGGGGTAGGAGCTTACAGATACCAGGCCATAAAGCATAGGCTACTTCCCTCACAAAAGTCTACTTCCACATGTTGAAGCAAGATGGCTGCCGGCATCTGTGATGGTTCAGGTCTCCTGGGTTCTTCCCTTCCAGGGTTTTGCTTCTCTCTGGTTTCAGGGTTCTTCTCTTCCCAGGGCTTGCTTCTTCCTGGGCTCAGGGTTCCTCTCTTCCTGGGGCTGGCTTCTCTTTCCTCTGTGAGCTTACTTCCTGGGGCTCCAGCTTAAGGCCTCAGCATCAAACTCCAACATCAAAACTCCAACATTGGGGAAACAGACTTGGCCCAGTGGTTAGGGCATTCGTCTGCCACATGGGAGGTCCACGGTTCAAACCCTGGGCCTCCTTGACTTGTGCGGTGCTGGCCCACGCACAGTGCTGATGCGCGCAAGGAGTGCCGTGCCACGCAGGGATTTCCCTTGCGTAGGGGAGCCCCACATGCAAGGAGTGCGCCCTGTAAGGAGAGCCGCCCAGCGTGAAAGAAAGTGCAGCCTGCCCAGGAATGGCGCCGCCCACACGGACATCTGACACAAGATGACGCAACAAAAGAGACACAGATTCCCGTGCCGCTAACAACAGAATTGGACAAAGAAACAAGACGCAGCAAATAGACACAGAGAACAGACAACCGGGGTGGGAGGGGCGGGAAGGGGAGAGAAATAAATAAATAAATCTTTAAAAACAAAAAACAAAAAACTCCAACATCAAAAACCCTCACATCAAAAGCTGCAACTCTGTCCTTTGCCATGCCCTAATGACGTGGCCCAATCAAAGCCCTAATCGTAACTCAATCATGCCCAGTAATAGACCAGATTACAAACATACTCCAATATCTATTTTTGGAATTCATAACTATATCAAACTGCTACAGGCCTATTTAAGGTCTGAAATTCCCACTAAATTGTAAGTTTCATGAAGACAGAAACCATGTCTGGTTTTGTTTACTACTCTCTATCTAGTATCTACTACAGTGTCTGGCACTATTAACTGCTTAATAAATATTAGCTGAATCAATTACTGAAGGGTATGAAATGTAGCTTAATAAGCAATGGAATTGGAACAGTCATTCCTAATATCCATCTTCAACATGTATAAATACAGAATTTTAGATGTTTTCCTTGGCTAACCTGCCAACCTTCCTCCAAACTGCTCCTCCCCTATCTTTCCTATCTCAGTAAAAGGCACCATCTTTCATCTTTTATCAGATTGCTCAAGATAAAAACCTATGAATAATCCTAATTTCTCTCCTCCTTTCCCCTCACTTCCCACATACAGCCCATCAGCAATATATCTTGACTCTCTCCTCCTCTAGCTTCACCACCTCTCTAGTCTGAGCCATCAATATCTCTTGCTTGAACTACTGCTCTTACTCCTATCCCATTACAATCTTTTTTATTCCCATTCAGCAGCCAGAGTGACTTAAAATATAAATCAAATCACACCATTCTTGCTTAAAATTCTATTGATTTTTATTTATTTTGGAGTAATGAAAAGGCTCTAAAATTGTGATGAATGCACAACTCTGTGATTATACCAAAAGCAACTGAATGTACACGTGAATATATCTCAATAAAGTTGCTTAAAAAAAAAACAAACACAACTCTGTTGGTTTCTAACACACAGAGAATTAAATCCACAATCCTTATATGGCTTTTTGCAAGGCTCAGCATCACCTAGCCCTAGAATACTCCTTTGCTCACTATGCTCCTACTATACTAACCTGTTCATTTTGGTTTGGGGCCTCTGCACTTCCTAGTTCCCTAGCCTCAATTCCACCCCTGTCTTTCGTTCAGACAGCCCCTTCTTGGCCTTCAGATCACAACTCTAAACTTCGTCTTCTCAAAGAGGTCTCTCTTTCAATCCTATGTAAAGAATTATTCCCCTTCCTACACACACAGTTCTCAATGTTATCCTCTGGTTTAGTTCCTTTACTGCATACTTATCACTACCAGAATCCTTTAATTTTCTTTCTTTCCCCCCACTAGGATGTAAGTTCCTTGAGAGCAGCAACCCTGCACCTATAACAGTGCCTGACAAACAGTAAACTCTCAGTAAACAAACCCCAGTTTTGTTCTTCAAAAACAATTATAATATATTGAAAAATCACTTCGTTGACATTTTCCCAAATTATTCTAGAACTGTCATACAATGAAAAATATGATTAATGAAGGACTGGCTAAATCTATGGATGCAGGACAGGAACTTTTAGCAGCATACCAGAGTAAACTGTCAAATTTGGTCTACCATCAATTCTAGCTCTTTCAGCAACATGGGCCAAGAAACTTCTTTGGGAAGACAATCTGCTTCTTATTACAATCTTCCAGATAGGTACTTGCTTTTCTAACTTAGAATTCATTATATTCTTTTACAGGATTCTAGGTTATTACATAATTCCTTAAATGTCAGCTTGTTGAAACCTGGCCCTTAATATTACATCTTTCTTTTGTACTATTATGAAACAGCTTAAATAGAAACAGAACTGTTATCAGGGGCCATGACACATACAGATCCTGGGAAGGCAGCATGGGGTCCCATCACATCCTCCAAAAGGAACACTAAAGGGTGAAAGTGAGGGTGTGTGAGAGAGAGAGGGGGAAAGGAAGGTGGGAGGGGGGGAGAGGAGAGAGAGAGAGAGAGAGAGAGAGAAATTGAAAAGCACACTGGAATAGGAAGTGTGGCACTACTTCATTATAGAGGCTGTGGCCAAACTAAAATCCTTAAATCAGGGAAGATAAGACTTATAAAGTCTTACAGCAGAAAAGGTCAGTGACCTCTAAAACCTTATACCAGAGGAGAGAGACACGCCCAGCCTTGGATAGGGGTGAGGAGAGGGGAAATAAGATTGTGTGAGCAGGAATAAAAGGCAGGCCTTCATTGAAATATAATTTAATATTGTATTCTTGCTTTTTCTTTAGGACTGAAGAACATTTTCCACACTTCCTACAAATCCACAGTGGAAACCTTTGTCCATTATACTACTCAATGTCCTTTATGTAAGGAACCAGGCAATATATCCTTCCTACAATTAAGTACAAGGAACAAGTCTGATTTTTTAGATCAACCCTGAATTGTTCTTTTTTATCAAAAAATGCAAATTACATGGTGTCAAGAACACTTTTGAAGCTGGAAAAGTCTTTAGAAATCATCTAGCACACCATTTTCCGAATGCGCTTTAGATTTTAAGAAGAAAAAAATTCTGTAAGAAAATGTCTTTCTTTTCATAATAATTTTATTAAGATAATAATGTACAAACCAAATTCACCATTTTAAGGTGTACAATTCAGTGGTTTTTAGTATATTCACAGAATTGTGTAATCATCACTACTATCTAATATTGAAACATTTTCATCACTCTAAAAAGAAACCTCATAACCATTAGCAGTCACACTCCATTCCTCCAGCAAACAAATCTTATTACCATGGAATTCACATAGTAAATCTAACGTGTTTTGTGAATTTGTAAGATGGAGATACAACATGCAGTGTTTCCCAAACTTATTTAATAGTTAACATTTTGGTGTTTACTATGTGCCATTCTAAACACTATATATATAATACCTCAATTAATTCTCACAATAAAATCTATTTGGAGGTATATTGTTATCCATTATCTTACAAATGTGGATATTAAAGCACAAAAAGATTAAGGCTCAGTAACTTGCTCAAGTGTTCTTAACCACTCCACTCTACCTCCCACAGAACTAACTAGGTGTGGGATAAGAATGGACAACTAGTTATGGACCATAACTTTGGAAGTACTCTAGTCCAATTCGTTTACTTAACTGTGAGAAAAGGACCCAGAAAGGCTAGGTGATTTAGTCAAAAGTACACAGCAATCCTTCTCTATTTCTTTGGTTTGGGACTAATTTACAGATAAATTTAGAACACAATTACAGTTAACTATCTTATCCCAGGTTCCTGACACAATTCTCTTCCTTCTTTAAATAACTTGTCTATCATTTTTTGTTTTTGTTTTTTTTTAAAGTTTATTATTGCAAGGTACCTTAAAACCTTGTAGGGAGTGACTCCTGAATATCTACTCTACAATGCATTTCTACACCACTTCTGTATGTACAAATCCTATCCATCTTTTAATGTCTGGTGCAGCTGGAGGGATCATTCAATTTTTCTCCCCACTAGGTGGATGTCATTTTTCTCCACCCAGGCCTTCATCTTTCCTGGACACTTCTGTCTTGAGTTGGAGCTACTTGCATCCTGTTACCTTCCATCTCCTAGGCAGAGAGCTCCTGAAGGGCAGGAGTTGACATCAACTCCTAAAGCTCAGCACATGGAGACAATCAATACGCACTGAACAGAATTAATTTTCTACTCACCTTGGTTTATACTCCTCTAGAGCAAGAACAAAAATCTCCCCAAGTCTGCCATCCCCAGGGAGAAGGTTTACTGATTTGTAATCTGTACCCCACGCCTGGGCAAGCGCTGTCCCTGACATCAGTGCACCCACGATGCACAGAAACCGAAGCGGATTTAGAAGGCTTGGTCCATTCTCTTCTGAGACGTGAACCAGGCAGGCTGTGGGGCCATCAGTGCTCACCGCCACCGAGATCGACCTTTCTGAACCAAGTGCGGGTCAACTAACAAGTTACAATAACTGGGCAGGGCGGCGGTACGGCTGCTGCACACAGAAATCCCATCCAACCCTAGCAACGAGCCCGGGCTAAGGCATTCCGCCCTTCTCTGAGCGACGCCCGAGCCTGGAGAGGGGAGAAGGGCAGAGTCGGGGGCCCGTGTCCGGTGGGTGACAGAGCAAGGCCTCGAACCCAGGTCACCAATCCCAGTTCCGAGGACCTTGGGGTGGAGAGCGAGGGTGGAGAGCGGACCTCACTCGTCCCACTTGGCCGCCCCCTCCGGACTGCTGGGGTCTGCGGACCCTGGGTCACAGGCCGTGGCCGGGCCTGGGGGGTCGCGCGCACCGCCGCCCCCTGCCCCGCGCCATCTTGGAGCAGCGCAGAGGCGGCGGCTCCGGACCGCCCCGAACCGCTGCTCCAGCGGTTACTCACCCGCACTGCCCGGAGCCAGGCCCCCTGCCACCTCCGCGACCCCAGTCACGGCCAGGAGAAAGAGCAGCGCGCCTCGCGGGGAGGCCCGGACCGCCGCCATGTCCGGGCCGGACTGGTCGGGAGCCGCGGGATGCTCGGACCCAGCTCCGCCGACGCCGCAGCTCGCGCGAGGCCCCGCCCCGGGCGCGCTGGGCCTTTGTTGATTGGCCAAGGTGCGCCCGAGCCCCGCCCCCTCCGGCTGCTCCGTTTCCAAAACCGCCTGGGGGCGGGAACGTGCCCCGGACCCGGCTCTTTGTTAGGGTCCAGCTGTGTGTCAGCTTCTGCAGCAAAATCCCCTCAGCTAGCCTTCTCTAAAAGGGGATTCAGAGGATGTCAGAGCTATAAGTGCCCTGAGAACTCATCTACCACCTCCGGAGGTTTACAGATGGGGACCCTGAGGCCCAGAGAGGAGACTGACCTGCCCAAGATCACCCTGCGAGTTCGCCCGAGAACTACGGCTTAGACTAAGGCTGAACCAAAGGGACTTCTCCCCTTCACGTACCCTCAGTGACACTTACTTTCCTTTCTGCGGAGACGCGGTCTCACACCCAAAGAAGACGTGTCACCACGGGACAACTCGGGCTCCTCGAACAGCTGAAGGCTCTTCCGCAGACATGGCCCCCTGAAGGCACGGATTCACAACCAAAGCTCTTTTGTGCCGGTAGGCACAATATGTCTTTGATGTACTAATAATCATTTATTCCCCTCAAGAAAGGATGAGGAAAGTGAGGCTGTGTAGCTTAGATGTAGACGGCCTCGAATTTCGGACTGAGAAGTTTAGACTTTGTTCAAGAGAAAATTTGAAGCTGGGTCTCCCGCCACTCCTCCGCTCCACTCACAGCTACTGTAGAGACAGTTTGAGAGGGGGGTCCACTGACTTTCAAAGTTAATTCTGGCTTTCTGAATTAAAAGCCTTTTCCCTTTCCCCCTTAAAAAAAAAAAAAAGCACATAACCACAGTTGAAAATTAATAATTTCTTAATACTGTAAAATACCAGTGTTCGCATTTCTCTGATTGTCCCATCATTTCTCTTTTCAGTTTGTTCAAATCAAATTCCAAACAAAGTTTTCTTTTGTTTGAAGTTGATCTATGTCTCTTTAAAAATCTATTCTCTCATTTTCTTCAAGTTTACAAAAGAAAACCATGAGTAAGTTACAAAAGAAAAACCATGAAGAAGTTAACAAAAGAAAAACTGCTCTGACCACAACCCTCCTGCTTCAAACTTTCAGAGGTCACCTTTAAGGTGATGTACACTTATTTTAAGAAAGCATCAGAGGTCTTAGCAACTGGATCCAATCAGGCTTTTCCACCTCCATCTGTACACACTCCTTGCCACTATCCTTACTGAAATGAACCTCTTACCTTGTGATGCCAGAACTCTTAGTTGCTTTCACCCTTCTGTCATCACATGTGTCTCTTCTGCCCCAAATCTCCCCAATTCTTATGATAACTGGGCTCAACTGAGGAGACTAAGGTGACTGCTCCGCACCTGACTGTGCCCTGTAAGAACTTGAGCAGGAAGTGAGCTTTGTGAAAGGTGACCAACTCATCCTGGTTTTTCTGGAACTGTCCTCGTTTTAAAACTGAAATGAAATTGTTCAGTCCAAGGCAAAACGGGACAGTTGGTCACTCTAGCTCTGTGCACCTCAGAAAACACTCTAAGGGTGATGTGTAGGGGGGTTTCCAAATGGAAAAATGGGGCCAAGCAGGTAGTAGAAAATACTCCCAAGGTAATTCCATATGTGAACTGGCTATTATAAGCCATAAAGATGGATCCTTAGATCACAGGGTGTCTAAAGGAAAGACCATCCACTCACCCACTCAGAAATCATTGGTTCTGAAGGAGAGGCTGAAGAAGGAGGATAAAGGACTGATCAGTTGCAGTTCAAAGATTCTAAGTTCCCCAATAAGAGAAGTGGTTGGATTCACCCCTGTTGACTCACAGAGGTGATTCTTGAGACCTTATGCACAATGAATGCTTGAATAATACTTGGGCATTTTTAAACTATGGAGTCAGAAATGACTTTATTTCCAGCTAACTCTTATGAGGTGTGGGAGCAAACCTGCTCTGGACAAGTAAATCAATGTAGTTATGCTAGTGAGACTGAGGGGCCCTGGTGGCAAATGGTGGTTATTTCTTTAATATTAAGATGATTAATTGGGATAAACATGATAAAGAATGGCTAAATTTGAGTTATTGATAATGATATATGCTAAGTGGGAGCCCTTTGAGATCCTCCTGCCCTGAGAGATTGCTGACCAGCTACTGTATTCCTGGTGGAAGTTAGGAAATAGGGAGATGATTGAAGCCCTTTCTGGCCCACTATGTTCCTCTTTAATTCCCCTGTGAGGGGAGTCCTTAAATGAGATAGGACCTGGAGTCTCTATTAACTATTGCCCAGTGGGGCAATTGACCTCAGGCATGAACAGTAGGCTTAAACAATTAGCACATCCATATGGCTTACCATTCAGTGATGAAACCAAGAGCTTGTTTTCAGGTTCTCTACATCCAGACCACCAGAAACAGTTAGCTTTCCCATGTGACAGAGAGCAGCAATGTAATATAGTGGAGGGAGCATGCGCTATAGAGACACCTAATTCCAAATCACACTCCTCTACCAATTAGCTGTGTGACTTTGTGTGACAAAGTCATCTAACTTCCCTGAGTCTCAGTTTTCTCCTTTCTGAAATGGTGCCAATTATACTTACATTTTGGACTTCTTGAGAAGATTAAAGAAGATACTATATTTAAAGTGTTTAGTGATTGTTGAACACTCCATAACTGTGATGAGAGATGCAGACCATCTTCAACTTGGGCCACAGCACTGACTGGCTGAATCCACTTACCTCCTTGCTCCCCCACATCCCCCAGGAGAGAAAGGCCAAAAAGCCTAGAGCTGTACTTACCAATATGTTAGCCACATGCCACACGTGGCTCTTGACTACTTGAAATGTAGCTAGGCCAAACTGAAATGTGCTGAAACCAGATTTTAAAGACTTAGTATGAAAAAAAAGAATGCAAAATATTCCTCTGCAATATCTAATCTGCTATCCAATATATTTTCTTTGCAAGTACTGTATTTTTCATCTCTGGAAGTTCCACTTGTGTCTTTTTATATCTTCATTTCCTTTCTCATTATATTCATGTTTTCCTTTATACCTCTGAGCATATTTATATTTATAGGCTTTTATACTCATAGTATATTTATATATATTTCTTCTCAAGGAGGAGATATCTATTTATTCATAATAGCTATTTTTATGTCCTGGTCTGATAATTCTATTTCCATCATTTCTGTATCTGATTATGAGTCATATTTTCCTGCTTCTTTGCATTCTGGTCAAATTTTTATGGTATGCCATACATTGTGAGTTTCATATTTTGAGTGCTCTATTTGTGTGTGTGTGTGGGTGTGTATTATATATGTCTTCCTTTAAAAAGTGTTAGACTTTGTTCTGGCAAGTAGTTAATTTACTTGTAGATCTGCTGAGATCCCTATCTATTTATTCAATATGGCCATATAGTCCTTTAATTCTTAAATATGTGTATGACAAGTCCTTTAAAGACTTTGCTTACTAATTCCAACAACTGGGTCATATTGGGGCTGATTTCCATTAACCGTTTTTACTCTTGATAATTGGTTACATATTTCTATTTCTTCATATGTCTAGCAAAGTTTCACTGTGTGCTGGACCTAGAAAATCTCCCTTACATAAAGGCATAGTTCCCAATCCTAAAGCACAGCTGTTACCTCAGGAAAAAAAAAAAAAAAAAAGGAAACTATTAAAAAAAACCGAAATGGAAATTCTAGACCAATAAATAAAGTACAATGTATGAATTAAAAATTCAGCAGACTGGAAATGGCAGAAAAAAGAACCAGTGAGCTTGAAGCTAGATCAATAAAAATTATCCAATCTAAAGAACATGGCAGGGAGTGGTGGTGGGGGGGGGGCTGAGATTGAAAGGAAATGATCAGGGTTTCAGTGATTCAGAACCCTCACACTTGAAGTTCCTTCTGCCTGGAATGCTTTTCTCCCAGATGATTTCACAGTTGGCTCCTTCTTATTTAGCTCTTAACTCAAACAACCTTCCCTCATCACCCTACATAGCCCCCTCCCCACTTTATTTTTTTTCAAAAGCTATTATCACCTTCTAATCTATGAGTAGTTACCTTTCCTGATGTGATGGGTATTTGTTGTCTGTCTTTCTACTCCATAAGACCAGAGATTTTTAATTGCTTCCTACAACAGAGTCTGCATCTCATAGAGGAGGAGAAACATTTTGATTAAGAACTTGGCAGGATTTATTGATTTTAATTAACTAGGAGCCCATACAATGTTTTCTGGAATTTATGCGTAGTAAATTTCTGAAGATAAGATTTCTGAAGGTAATTTTTATCACTTTATTTGGCCTAGATCCATTTACTTATGATCATTTGAGCTATCTTAGTAAGGAAGAGGTCTGTTTTGAATTCCTTAAGATTTTATGGTATCTGGTTTTCATATATGTACAATGAGCTGATTATTTGAAATATTAATATTCCCAAGGTAGGAATAAATGAAGAACACCCAAATGAGAATAGCAAAGGCTATTTATTCAGAGCTTGTTATAGCAAGAAAGTCAACCACCATCACTTGCATTTGGCAGAGACTCAAAGGCAGGCAGAGAAGGGGAAAGTTTATAGTGGGGGATAAAACAGGGGCGATGGACTTCAGGTATGCCCTGATTAAAGGCTTTTGGCGTGGGGAAGCTGGAGGGGAGCCAATTAGAAGAAGGATATCCTAAGTGTCTGGTTAGGGGAACATATTTGACTTTCCCTGATTGCTTCTAATTTGGAAGCTAGAGCAAAATTAGGGAGTCTGTTAGTTATTGATCAAGTCCTGGCTATTTTTGTCCAGTTGTTACTGGGATCATGGTTTAACTTCCTAGACTGGTTGTTGTAGATAGTGGTTAACTTCCTGAACAGATCTGTGGATTGGAGTTTCCTGATCTGGTTGCTGCATATAGTGGGTAGGAGTTCTATTTTTATATATGATCTGGGTTTTGTCCATTTAGATATTCAGTCTGTCACCAGTCATTTCTCCACTATAACTAAAACATGAGACTATGACATTCATTACTTTGGGAATGATCACTACAATAGAAAAGTAGACAAAGAAGGCAGTTCCTAGCTTTTGAATTTTAAAAATAGACATTTGGAATTCCAGGCAGAGACAGTGGTTTTAAGAGAAAAAAAATTTGAGATATAAGAACCTAGGCTTTTCATGTAAAACCTTGTCCTGAAAAGCTGAGGGCATAAAATATTTGCATAAACAAGACTTGGAAGAATACTGTGATGGGTAAAATAGAGTCCTTCCCACCCCTGTTAGCCTCTAGATAATTAGATGCATGAGGATGGGGGAGGAGGAGAAGAAGGGGTGCCTGGTGGGGGATGGCGTACAGTGGGACATAGAACTAACAGATAGGCTTGAGGATATGAAGTAAGAGGAGATCTGAGCCTCACTTTCCATATGCAGCTTAGGGAAGTGACAGACCTCATCAAATTCTCCTGTACGCAGTATGATGCAGGTGTACAGTAGAAATGTCTATAAGTGTGCCATGCTCTTTGCTTCCCACCTAGAGTGCCACAGAAGAGTAGCTGAATGTTTTCTGTGCTCCTCAAGAGGGGCATGATAGGATCTGAGAGAGAGCAGAGAACCTGAAGAAGACTCTAGATCAGGATGAGGAGGCTATACCTCTCATTTGCATGGATCCAGGATTGCTACAGGATACCAGATGAGAATGCAGGTGTCAATGGGGATTGATGATGACAACTGGGAACCAGATGTCCTGCCCTCTTCCCCAGTCCCAACTGATGGCTTTGGCTCAATATATTCCTCTCAAAACTAAAGAGCCTGGTTGGAGGGAGGCACTCACTAGACTGAGATCCCACTGAACTGACTGAGATTAAGTTTTTGTCATTCAGCAGAAAGGGAGATGTGGGAGACAGCTAGCTAACCATTACCTATTTGTACCCTCCTTCTAGAAGCTGTTACTTGTAGGCAACTGCCCAGCCAGAGACAACATTTTCCAGCTGCAAGTGTGTCACGGTCACTGTTAATTTAATGACTGGGAGTATGGCCTTAGAAAACAAAGTGTTCCTATGCCTTGGGATAGAATCAGCACCTATCCCCACTGACCTCTGCGAGATTTCAGAGGAGGAAAGGAAACCCTACCCAAAGCATCCTACACCTAGCATCCAACATGGAGGACATGTTATAAAATTCGGCATTGTGAACCTTGACCTTTAATGCTGGTGTAGTATCCTGCCAGCCTCCACTGAGTATGAAATTATCTCCATCTCTACTCCCCTTGCCTGTTCATTTCAGTAATGTTCAAACTTTAAAAAGTGATTACTTTTATTTTTTAACACTGGAAACCTTTTTCCAACAAAATTGTATAGAGTCTTGCTATATAAGACAGGAAAAAAGCTGTGTCTTATCACTATATATTTATTTTATAAATCCAAATTAATAACAATTGCTTGCTTCAAAGACAGTGTATAAGAATAGTGAGATTTTGATGAACACAAAAATTTGAAATTGGGAATCATGGATGACAGCTGCAGTCATACCAGTTTCAGTTTCCAATTTATTTTTGAGTTTTCTTTTGGTTTCCTGCTGTTGAGAAAATCCTGATTCATGTAAATGAATAGTTTGCAAAAGGTCACAGTTTTTAAAATAGCTCACCTTGCACTCTCAGACTACTCTTTATTCAGTTAAGATGGTATCTTGATTTTGTGTGATCTATTAATTTCATAAAAGATAATTAAAAATAAAATTAAAGTTAAAAAAAAGATGGTATCTTGAAAAAAAGTACCAAGAAAATTTTGTTTCATTATTGACTCACTGATAAGATCTTATAACTGCTCAAATCCCTTATCATAACTATAAAGTCAGAGAAGTAGACCCTAGACTTACAATTAATGCTGATACCATTTATAATATGACATCATCACTTGTTACTGTGCAATTGGCTACAGCACCTTGGCGAGAACATACATTGAGCAGATGATTCTGAGCCTTGCCCAGCACTTAATCAAGAACAGCATTAAGTGTATTCCCTTGTACAATTTCATGAGTGGGTATGGATAGGCTTAGATTAAAGAAAAGATCAGTGCAGATATATACTTGTTCTCAAGGACGCATTTTAAAAGATCAAATAAATGCATAGATATGGCAGGAAAAGATTTATTCTGATGTCTAAACAAAAGTGAGTCAATTCAACAGCACACATGCTACTGTGGTAGAGACCTCCAGTGTATCAAAAATGGAAACAAAACAAGTTTGCGTATGTCTTCTGTTTTACAACATATTAAAAGTGACAGAATATATTTTTTTAAAAGAAACTCAAATCACACACTTGTGTTGTCCTGACAAACCTCCATTTGAGAGACGTTTCATTCCTATTTGATCAGAATATATTACAAGAGTCTTGTACAATGTATTTTGAACATATCTATTTTATATTTGATACCCTTTTTCTCTCCAAAAATGAACCAAGTTCTTCCACAGCTGGAATAAATAAGTAATTCTGTTCTTTTTTAGCTTTTTGCAATCATGATGGTGTTTTATGTTTAGCTCCAATCCATCTGAAGTTTATTGCAGCATATGGTACAATGTATGGATCAAAGGCAAATCTTCATTCAATTTAATGTTGTTGCTGTCCCACCTTTTATTAAAAAGTGATTCCTTCTCTATGCTATCAATTTTGATCTGTAATATATGTATTCAGTTCTTATAGTTTGAATTAATTTGCTGGTATCTCTAATACCATTGCTTTTCTAAAGCTTACAAAAACAAATGGTATATAGTTTAAATAATTGTTAGTTTATAATAAATTCTTAATTGACAAATGGACAATGACCAGGAAACTCTGACCTACTATCAGCAGCAACCAGACCAGGAAACTCTGACCCACTACCTGTAGCAGTTAGTCCAGGAAACTGGCCACTGTTTACAACAACCATTCCAGGAAGCTAAATCACAACCCCTCTAACAATTGGCCCAAAATTAACTGGTCTTCATCCATTATTGACAGCTTCCCTAATTTTTGTCCCTGCTTCCATTATAGGAGAAAGCCAAATACACTTCCCTAACCAACCACATAGGATGTGCCACTTCTAGTTATCCCTCCTCCAGCTTCCGCATGCCAACAGCCTCCAGTCAGGGCAGAGTGAAGTCTTCCCTTTGAATATCTACTAAGCACAAGGGATGGTGGCTGGCTCCCTTGCTTCGGCAAGTGCGGAATAAATAGCCTTTATTCGATCTCATTGGGTGTTCTTTATGTCTACAGCTCAAATCTTGTAGGAAGAATCTAACATTATTATTTTAAAAGGATCCTTGTATTGTTCAATTATTCTTACTAGCACTTTATAAGTTCAGTAGATTTTGTTCTGTTTTGCTTTTGCTTTGCTTTGCTTTGCTTTGTTTGGATGTAGAGTTTTTGGGGGAGAGAGTTAAAAAATTAAATAACTATGTTTCCTGGGAAGCAGACTTGGCCCAATGGATAGGGTGTCTGCCTACCACATGGGAGGTCCATGGTTCAAACCCAGGGCCTCCCTGACCCATGTATAGCTGGCCCACGTGCAGTGCTGATGCATGCAAGGAGTACCGTGCCACGCAGGGATGTCCCCCATGTAGGAGAGCCCCACGCGCAAGGAGTGCACCCTGTAAGGAGAGCCACCCAGTGCGAAAGAAAGTTCACCCTGCCCAGGAATGGCGCTGCACACGTGGAGAGCTGAAGCAGCAAGATGATGCAACAAGAATAGACACATTCCTGGTGCCGCTGACAACAATACAACAATAGAAGCAGACACAGAAGAACACACAGCGAATGGACACAGAGAACAGACAACTGGGGTGGGGTGGGATGGGGGGTTAGGGGAGAGAAATAAATAAATAAATAAATAAATCTTAAAAAAATAACCATGTTCCCAAGACTAGCTTTCCTATTGGCCCTACCTCAGCCATAATGACTTTGGGGATTTGAGAAGGGTGGGGTGGGAGTGGAGCCCAGGAATATGCATACTTAAGAAATTCTATTGTGTCTTAATTTGCCAGGGCTGCTACACCAAATATCACAGACTGCTTGGCTTAAACAACAGGAATTTATTGTCTTACGGTTTTGGAGGCTAGAAATCCAAACTCAAGGTGTCTATCGGCAGGCCATGCTTTCTCGGAAATGGGTAGCATTCTGGTGGTGGCTTGCTGGCAGTCAATCCATCTCTGCCTCTGTCACATGGCTATTTGTCTCCCTTGCCTTTCTGTATCCTCCTCCTGTGGCTTCTTCTCCATGTCCAAACTTCCTTTGCTTATAAGAACTCCAGTCATATTGGATTAAGACCCTCCCTGCTTTAGTTTGGCCTCATCTTAATAGAATCTTTGAAGATCTCATTGAAAAACAAGTTCATACCCACAGGACTAAGGGCTAGAAGTTGAACATGTCTTTGTGAGGAACATGATTCAATCTACTGCATTTTGTTTGTTACTTGAGAGTTTCCACTTTAATGGACTAAGGTCACTTATCACTATATCTCTTTTGCCAATTCTCTCACTTATCACTCTATTTTCCCTTATACTCCTATAACAGTTTTATTATTTTTTCCTTGACTAGCTATGCCATGTCTAGGATTACATTTCCCCCCCATTATTTGATACTTATTACTACTGTGAAAAGAATATTTTCCCTTATATTGATGTGTATTGATGGCGTGTAGGAATACAGTTGATTTGGGGGTGTATTTCTGTGTCATAACTTTTCTGAAATCATATTATTGATAATAATTTTATGGTTAATTTCTAGAAATACAATAATTGTGTTATCTGCAAAATTTGACATGTTTATCTTCTCTCCTATATTTATTTATGCCTCTTAGTTTGCACTTACCTCTATTTGAATTTGGCTGCATTTCAAGAACTATTTGAAATGGGAATGAGGGTAGGGGCAGGGACAGAGGACAGAGGACAGTTTTTAAAGGAAATTACAAGTTAAGTCAGCTGAAAATTCAGATAAGAAATGAAAACTCTTTTATTGTTTAGTGAGCTGTATCGAGGTATAATTTAAATACAATAAGACACACCCATTCGAAGATTCAGATTGAAGTCTTAACCAAATATATACCCTTATGTAAGCACTATCACAAAGTCAAGATATGAAACATTTCCATCACTACAAAAAGCTCCCTCATGCGCCTTGCAGTCAACCTCATTCCCTCCCCTAGCTCCAGGCAACAACTGATATGCTTTGTGTCATTATAGATTAGTTTTGACCTTTCTAGATTTCCAATCATTTGTCATGTTTTCTTGTATGCCTGGCTTCTTTCCTTTAACATAATGTTTTGAGATAATTCCAAATATTAGTGTGTTTTTTTTAATAGTTTGTTCCTTTTTATTACTAAGCAACTTTCTGTTGTTTGACTATATAAAACAATTTGTTTATCTTTTAACTTATTGGCATTTGAATTGTTTCCAGTTTGGGGCTATTAGGAAAAAGATTACATGAGCATTTGTGCACAAGTTTTGTGTGAGTATATGTTTTCATTTCTCTTGGGTAAACACTCGGGGCTAGAATTACTGTGAAACTCTTTTGTGAAGCATCTGTTCAGATCTTTTCCCCATTTTTGGGTGTTGTTTCTCTTCTTATTATTGAATTGTAACGGTCCTTTATATCTTATGAATACAAGTCCTTTATCAGATATACACATTGCAACTATTACCTTCCAATCTGTTCCTTGCATTTTCTTTTTCTTAATGGCGATAGTGTTGTTTGAAGAGCAAAATATTTTAATTTTTGTGAAGTCCAATGTAACAATGATTTCCTTTAGGGTTCATGCTTTTTACATTTAAAGAAGCTTTTTCCTATCCCAAGGTCATAAATTTTCTTCTATGTTTTCTACTAGACATTTTGTAGTTCTAGCTTAAGCATTTAGCCTGTGATTCATTTCAAGTGAGTTTTTGTACAAGGTGTGAAGTAAGGGTGAGGGTTCATTTTTTTCCCATATGAATATCTAGTTGTTCCAGAACTACTCATTGGAAAGACTATCTTTGCTTCCATTGTATTATTTAGCACTTTGTCAAAATTCAAGACAATAGATGTTTGAGTATATTTTTTAATTCTCTATTGTGTTCCATTAAACTATATGTCTGTCTTTAGGCCACCACTACAATGTCTTGATTACTGTATAGTTATAGTAGGTCCTGTAAAATCTACTAGTATAAGTCCTCCAAAATCATTCTTCTTTTTCAAAGTTGTCTATGCTAGAGCCTTTGTAAGATACTGAATATACAAACTGACAATAACCAGGAAACTCTGACCCACTACCTGTAGCAATCAGTACAGGAAGTTGGCTACTATTTACAACAACCAGTCCAGGGAGGTAAATCACAACCTCTACAGCAATCATCCAAAAAAAGCCAGGGCTTGATCAGTAACGGACAGCTTCCCTGGTTTTTGTCCCTGTTTCTAACTTAGGACCAACCAGAGAAAGCCAAATATGCCCCTTGACCAATCACGTGGGATATCCTGTCTCCAGCTTCCCCTCCAATCAGGACATAACTACCCAAGGGCTTCCCTTTTTTCCATTATAAAGCTTTCACACTCCTCAGGCTGCCTTTCAGTCTGCCAAACACAGTGATGGTGTCTGACTCTCTTGCAAAGGAGAGGAACATCTGCATTGCACTGAGAAGGAGATGGTTTTCCCGGGAGTGAGGAAGGTGTCAAGAATGAGGGAACTGAGGAGGTTATGTAGAAGATGTCCAGAAAAGAAAGGTTCCCCAGGAAGAAGTACGTGGGTGTGTGCAGGCGGGGGTCAAGGATGGTCACCAGGATGAGGACCCTGTTGCCCGGCAGGATCACACATCAGCAGGATGAGCACAAAGGATGTTTTCTCCAACTTTGTGTGGGCCGAGAGTCCCAGGAGCGTGAACTATTATGGGGGAGGTCTAACTGGACCTGTCCATGATGCATCTGCTCTGTCAACTGCAGAAACTCAGAAGGTCAGTCTCAGCATTCTCTAGCTTTGAAGCACTGACTTGCCAGTGAGGAGTGTACTCTCTGCCGATTGACAATTGATGGTGTTTCCGTGGTTCTAAGTAATATGCAGGAGATTAAGAAAGAGCCTACTTTGCAAATCAAGCCACCCTGTGTGTGAGGTTTAAAATGTCTCCTGTGGTGGTTTAATTCGCCTCATCAGAGAGAAGTCACATACACTAAATTCTATTGGTATATACCACTACTTGGGTGGTGGGCTTATCTTGTTAAACCTTAGTAAATTGAGAGTAGGTTCACTTTTCCCTTGGTGCCCAGGGCTGGTGGATCAGCCCTGAATCTTCAGCTCCTGGCCAGGCTTTCTTCTTTCTATGTCATCCCCAAACATCTTCTACATGCCCCCTCACTCTCCTATAATGTACCACTGAGGACTCAGGGCCATCCACTCATCCATTCCCTCATCCCATCACATGTCTTTATTTCTCCATTCACCAGCCAACATTACTCACTCATTTATGGTTCTGAAAATCACAGCCTTTTATGGGAGGGAGGCACACTGCAGGAGAGACCACAGTCCCAGGGAGGGGTCACTGATGGACAGCTTTGGAGTAGCAGGGTTGTCAGGAAAGTAGCTGGGAAGGTGATTCTGCCAAACAGGTTCTTTTTTTTTCTCCCCCCACCGAGATGGCTCCCTCGTCTGTTTGCTCCCTACTTTTTGTTCGTTGTTTGCTCATTGTCTGCTCATTGTCTGTTTCTTCTTAGGAGGCATCTGGAACTAAACCCGGGATCTCCCATGGGGGAGGTGGGTGCCCAACTGCCTGAGCTGGGGACTGCCCTTGGGGAGACATGTTGGAGAGGATGGTCACATTGTTTTTTTAAGATTTATTTTTTATTTCTCTCCCCATCCACCCCCCACCTATTGTTTGCTTTCTGTGTCCATTCGCTGTGCTTTCTCCTGTGTCCGCTTGCGTTCTTGTCAGCGGCACTGGGAATCTGTGTCTCTTTTTGTTGTGTCATCTTGCTGTGTCAGCTCTCCGTGCATGCAGTACCACTCCTGGGCAGGCTGGGTTTTTTTCTTCACAGGGGATGGCTCTCCTTGAGGGGCATACTCCTTGCGCATGGGGCTCCCCTACATGGGGGACACCCCTGCATGGCATGGCACTTCTTACGCACATTGGCACTGTGCATGGGCCAGCTTACCACACGAGCCAGGAGGCCCTGGGTTTGAACCCTGGACCTCCTATATGGTAGGTGGATTCTCTATCCATTGAGCCAAATCCGCTTCCCGGATGGTTACAATTTCAAGGCTCTTTTCTCCCCCTTGGAAACAGCAATCTTGTCCCAGTCAGTTTGGCCTGATGCTCTGGGAAACTAGGTTGGGTTAAGAGCAACCATCTCAGTTTCCAGAAAGCCATGTAGGCATCTCTGTCCCAGTTCCCTGGGAGGTTTCTCATGTTGCTGCTGCTGAAATCTGAATAATACCTCATCTCTATCACTTGAAGACCTCAGCCTTAGAAAAGGAAACTCCAAACATCTAGTCCATCCAGGTTCTTCTTGGAAACCTATTCTAACTTTATACATCTTTTACCATTTAAAAATTTTGTTTCATCTTGGGCAAAATCTCTTTATATCTTCATACCATTACTCCTAGCTCCGCTCTCTGGTGCACAAATAGCATACACCCTTACTGCCTCATAATAGCTCATCAGAAGCCTAAAGATCATGATTTTATTAATTCCCCTCTTCTGGGCCATGCTCCAGATCAAGTAAATCCAAATGTCTGTGATGGAATCTAGGCATGAGGACTTTTTAGGTTAAGAATCACTGTCTTAGCTTTATATCCCAGGTGCTCCCTTTTTCTGTTTTTACCTCCTTAAAAAAATAAATGAACAAACCAATAGACAAGCAAATGAAAAAAATTTTGAGAGACCTGGAAATTTGCTTGACCAAAAGACTTTCCCAGAATAAATAATGCCCATTGATGGTTTGTGGGACAAGCCATCTTCACCTTCCTTGGGCTTCTCTCAAGCTCCCAGCAGCCTACCTCTCCTCTCCTCTGCACACTCCAGGAAAGATTGACTTGCTGGAACAATCACTTCTGAAACTAATCATTGTATTCCATTCCAGAGTATCCCTCTACCTTAGCAACTTCTTCAGATCTTTTCTGCCTCTCTTTCCATTCTCCCATCTCTCTCTCTTCTGCTCCCTCATATATTTCTGTGAGTTGGCAAGAAGGCTCTCTGCCCTTTCTTTTAATGTCCCCAAGGTCTTTGGAGGGTGGGACACTTCTGGCACAACCCTTCTATGCCCTTGTTGATGCCTTAGTGATTGGGTCTGTTCTTGAAGATTCCTTTTTGCTACCCTGGGAAAACTCAGTTTTTACCAAGGATCCAGTTAGCTCCATTGCAGGAAGAAACCTGCAGGAATGGGTGCCCTGAGACAGAGGGAAGCTTTACGGCTCCTGCCTTCTGCTAGAAACTTGTTTCTGAAACTCCAGGGATTCTGATCACATTCAGTCTCTTCCCTTCCCTTGGGGCAGGTGGGCTAAGAATGTCTCTGCTCAGGTGGCACTGCCAAAGCAGTACCAGATCCACTGTAACCGTAGTGCCAAAGTCTTAAAATCTTACTGAAGTAAATTTCACTTCTTTAGTGACTGACTAGCAAGGGGCTGACTGCACATTTTGGCCAGGTTGAATGGCAAGTCTGCCTGAATCTCCCTTCTCCCCATTATCCATCAGCCCTCACAAAAGGAACTGACTTGTTTCTGAGGTTGCTCCTGAGTTGCCCTGCTCTTAGTTCTCTTTTCTGGGCACTTTAAAACTCTCTTTGGATTTCTAGGTACTTCAATGTGATTTACAGTGGAGTATCATAAGCCTGTTAACAAACACGTAGAGTTCTGGCAGTTGGTTTTATTTTACTCTGTGCTTAAAAACCTTACAAACTGCCCAGAAGCCCATCTCCTCTGTGACCTGGCTCCTTGACAGGTTACTACCAGAGTACTTCCTGTGAGGAGTTCTGAGATTCCCCTGGTTTGCTAAGTCTCTAAACTTCTCTCTCTGTATCTCTTTTTGTTGCATCATCTTGTTGCTCCAGCTCTCCGCTTTAACAGGCACTCCTGCATGGGATGGCACCCTGCATGGGCTGGGAGCTGAGGTGGCACAAGAGAATGATTGCCTCTCTCCCACTCCGGAAGGTGCCAGGATCAGTTCCCAGAGCCACCCAATTAGAATACAAGCAGACACAGAAAAACATACAGCAAATGGACACAAAGAGCAGACAATGGAGGGAGGGGGGAGAAATAAATAAGTAAATCTCTAAAAATATAAAATGAAGAGCCATCTCATAGAAAAATGGGGAAAAGACATGAATAGAGAAATCATAGAAAGGGAAATACAAATGACTCTTTAAACAGATAAAATGTGCTCAATCTCACTCTTAACCAGAGAACTAAAAATTGAAAATGCATGTGACAATATTTTAAAAAATACATTTTGTTGGTGAAACAGCAGGGAAACAGGAACTCACACTGCTGGTAGGGGTGAAAATTGATATAAACATTTGGAGGGCAATTTCATAAAATCTATCAGAATTCCAAATGCGTATACATTTGTACCCAGGAGTTCTATTTCTGGGAATATATCCTACAGATATGCCTACATTTGAAATGGTATACATATGTTACTCATTGCAATATTGTTTAGAACATCAGGAGGGGAAACAACTCAAATATCCATCAAAACAAGAATCAACAAAATGGTACTTAAAATGGGGAATTATGTAAAGGAAATGGGCGATCTCTGTATAATGGCATGGACTGATGTCTAAGACACATTTTAGGTTAAAAAAAAAAGCAAGAATGGTGTATATAGTATGCTAATTTTGTATAAGAAGTGGGGATGGGGAATGAATATACATGCATATATATTTGCAAATATATAGATTTGTATGTATGTGCAAACACACACATACATATATTTGTTTATATTTGTAAAAAAATTTTTAATGGAAGCAAAAAAATTGGTTTACATAGTACCCATAGAAGGAAGGAACAGGTTTGGGGACAGGTTAGTAAAACTTCTCTGGATGTATTTTTTAAAAAATAGATTTCTTTCTTTTATTTTCTCCCTTCCCTTCCTCCCGCCCTGCTGTTTTTGCGGTCTGTGTTGTCTTCTCTTCTCATTTTCTCTCCTCTAGGATTCACTGGGATTCAATCCTGGGGACCTCTGATGGGGAGAGAGGTTCCCTGTCAACTGCACCATCTCAGTTCCTGGTTTCTGTTTTACTTCACCTTGACTGTCCCCTTGTTTCTCTTTTGATGCGTCATCATCTTGCTGCATGACTCATTTGCACAGGGCACTGGCTCACCACGTGGGCACTCACATGGGCACTGGCTCACCACGTGGGCACTCACATGGGCACTGGCTCAACACATGGGCCCTTGCACAGGCATTCTGTCTTCTTCTTTTTCACCAGGAAGCCCCAGGAATCAAACCCAGGTCCTCCCATATGGTAGGCAGAAGCTCTATTAGTTGAGCCACATCTGCTTCCCTCTGAATGTACTTTGTTACATAGTTTTGTCTTTGAAATCATTAAAATGCATAACATTTTTAAAAAGCAAAAATGAATTTAAAAGGGAAAAATAGTAATTTCTAAAAATTAGACACAAACTGAAACAAATTAACTTTTTATCAAGTTGGTACCATGACCACCCAGAGGAAATAATCCTTCTACTTTTCATGAAAATACAGCATTTTGACAGTGCATCCTCAGTGAGTTATTCTCTAATATACAGAACATTCTCAGTGAGATATTCTCTAATAAACAATAGATTGTTTTCTCTCAGCTCCAAACTCTCCCTTCCATACTCTGCTTAGAGATGTTTTGGGCCCTGGCTCAACAAACTACATTTCTTCCTGTTAGATTTCAGCAATAGTAAGGAAAATGAGGCTGATTCTGCAGTACAAAATAAAGCTTGAGGGAAGTAAATGCAATTCTAGGGTTGTGTGGGCAAATATTTGAGGAACTTCTATTTAGAAGAATTCCCACTTCCAAATACAGAAGAAATGACAAAATTAGAAAAGGACCATTTTGCAACCCTCTAATGAAATAATGAACTCAGGTAATTTGTCAGTAAAGGATGATTAACCATTAAGTAAAAGACAAAATGGGAACATTATAAGGAAGGATTTAGGTTGTCACTATTTGAACCCTCTTGTCACCCTAAACATCACTAAATGAGAGGCATCCAGATATTGTGTGTGTATTGATGAGATGTAATAGAAAGTGCTTGGCATTGCCTACAAAGTATTCTTGTCCCCACCTCCAACTTTGAAACTGATTCTAATCAAGCCTTTATATCTTTCATTCTTCAGAAATAAATGTGAAGAATAAGGAACAAGCTAAGCTAAATGACAAGGGAACAATCAACCAAAAAATAAATATGAGCTATTTTATAGAAAAACTGACCTGGTGTCTTTAATAATCTATTGATAAGAATAAAAAGTGGGGCTGGAGAGGAGGATTTCTTTTAGATTAAAAGAGATATGGGAAGTGGATTTTGCTCAACTGATAGAGCATCCACCTACCACATGGAAGGTCCAGGGTTCAAACCCAGGGCCTCCTGACTTGTGTGGTGAACTGTCCCACGCACAGTGCTGATGCACTCAAGGAGTGCCCTGCCATGGAGGGGTGTCTCCCGTGTAGGGGACCTCCACGTGCAAGGAGCGCACCCCATACGGAGAGCTGTCCTGTGCAAAAAAAGTGCAGCCTGCCAGGAGTGGTGCTGCACACTTGGAGAGCTGACACAGCAAGATGATGCAACAAAAAGAGACACAGATTCCCATTGCCGCAGACAAAAATGCAAGAGAATACAGAAGAACATACAGCGAATGGATGCAGAGAGCAAGGGGGAGTGGAGAGAAATAAATAAAAATAAATCTTTCAAAACCAAAAACAAACAAACAAAAAAGAGATATAAAAGACTTGAGATATATGGCCAAATACAGCAGATGGATCTTGTTTGGATCCTGATTTGGACAAACCAACTGATTTAAACAAACCAATTGTAAAAATAATTTTAAAAAATCATTAGGAAAATCAAATGTGGATGGGGAATGAAGGCTGCTCTTTAAAAATATGATAATGGCATTACTCCAACTAATATATTTGAGCTACACCATATCAGAGTGTCAGGGAGTGACAGTTTGAAGGGCAGTGTTTCTAAATTCTTATTTGATTTTGCTCCTTTGATTAGAAGGAACTAAGACCCACTTAAGCTAGCTCAAGTATAATTTTATTGTTGTGTTGGTCTAATAAGGATACATTTGGAGCAATTGGTGGAATCATGTAAGTCCAAGAACAGGTTTCTTAAGAGGGCAAGGCTAAAGGATTGTGGAGATGGAGGATGTTCTTGATACCAAGTAGTTCCAGGAAACGCAGAAGCAGATGTCATGGGTTCACCTTCTGAATCTCCTCTATTAATGAGACATAGATACTCTACATTTGTTTCTTTCTCTTTGTTCTTCTACTAAGTTTCCTCTGCTAATTCATAACTTTTCTTTCGCATCTCACACCCATAATTTCAACTCTACCTCATTGATTCTGTTGATGGATTTTTCTGATTTGGCTCTCACTAACTGATTTAGTCCACCAATTTCCCCAATTCTAAATTTCTCAAAGATAAATTAATTATCCCAGTTAATCGTTTTGCTCCAGTCAGATATATCACCTCTATATCAATGGATAGGCTGCTCTTGGTTCAGTTGCACTGGTCCAATGAGTTGTGTCCACAAAGTTACTTAAAATCTGACTGGACTGAAAGTGGGGGCAGGTTCTATGACATCTTTAGGGTGCAACATGAGCTTGGCTCCATGGATCTAGCCATAATTAGTAAAAACTATGGAATCTCACTCCATATTCTTTCTCAGACCACCTCTTATTTAGCCACAGCTGGAGGGATAGATTGTATTAGTCTCATCTTGAGCTAACAGTGCCCCACCTCAAAAGTGCACATTACATCCTCCTGCTTCTCTGCCCCAGGCCTTTTTCAACGTCATGGGGGCTTGTTTAGCCCATTCACAGATATGGCTCAGAAATGTAGAGTAGTCGACAAATGTCTAAGATGATCCCAAGATTCCCCTCCCCCTTGTGTACATGTCTGGCATAATCCCTTGGCCTGTGAAAACGATGGATTTTTTTATTCTCACAATTGGGCTATGCTGTATGAAACAGCTGACTTTAAAATAGGGAGAGGAGAGTGCATGTGGCTCAAGCAGTTGAGCACCTGCTTTCCACATGGGAAGTCCCAGGTTTGGTCCCTGGTGCCTCCTAAAGACAGAAAAAAACCCAAACCAAACAATAAGCAAACAAGAGAAAGAACCAGCTCAGAGGAGCTGATGTGACTCAGTGGTTGAGCACTGGCTTCCTGTCACATACAAGGTCCAGGGTTTAATCCCCGGCCCTAGTACATTAAAAAAAAAAGAAAAAGAAAAGAAAAGAAAATAGGGAGAACCCAAGTGGATCTGACCTAACCATATGAGTCCTTGAAAAGCAGAGTTTTCTCTGGCTGGTGGCAGAAGAGGATGTCTAGAAGGACTCGATGCACTGTTGCTGGATTGAAGATGGGTGGGTGGGGAGGGGGCCATGTAGAAAGGAAATGGGACCTCGGTCCTACAGCTGCCAGGAACTGAAATTTGCCAGCAAGAATGAGTCTCCAGACAAGAACTTAGTCTAGCCAACACCTTGATTTCAGTCTTTTGATAGCTGAGCAAAGAAGCCAGCCACACCATGACAAACTTCTGGCCTACAGAATAGTAACCTAATAAATGTTTGTTGGCTTAAGCTGCTAAACTGTGATAATTTGTTACATAGAAATAGAAAACAGAAGGAAGGTGGGGATAAATGTTTGTCTCCTATCCTGCATACAGACAACTGTGAGAGGCAATCTTTACCCTTGGATATTTCAAGCAGAATTAAGTCCTCATTATCACAGCAGCCACCTCAGTAATGTACCCTTCCATTTGCTTTTCCTCCCTCCTTGTCTCATTCTCCCTGCTGGCTTATCCCAGCTTCCTAGGATCATCTCCAATATAAACTTCCTGCATCCAAGTGCTTGCCTCAGGCTCTGCTTGTGGGGAATACAAGTTGAGACATTTGCTACCAGAAGTTGCTCTAGAAAATATACCTCTCAGATGGCATAAGGCGCCTGTTTCTGTTGATAAGTGAAGTGGTGATAACCCCTGGCTTGTAGTATCGTATTTATTGATTCACCTGTGTTGGGCTGTGATGAGGTACAGGTAGTTACTCAATAGCTCTAGCACTTAAAAAATATGGAGTAGTGGTATTTATACAGATCATAGAATTGACTTTCTTTTGTCAGCTACCTTATAAGCCTTAAAGAAAGAGAATAGTAGGCTCAGGAAAGCTGAGCTATGAAAACCAGAAGGCCTCTACAGCAGTTTTAAAAGAGATTCTCATCTCCTGCCACCATAGGGAAGATTGTGCTAAACAAAGAAGACCGAATGTGCAGCTTTGACAGGTTTCCAATGCAAAAGTTAAGGCCCTGATAGGTAAAGGTGGGACCCTGAGTCCTAGGATAAGAATATTTGGGCGGATGCCCTTGAAAATCTTGAACCCTCAGATTCTCCTGAACTCTCCAGGCCAACTGCTACTGGAAAGCAGCCACCCTTTGCCTGGAGAGCATGCAAAGCTCTCATCTAAGACAGGTCCACCACAGCCTCCCCTCCTTACCTCCCCTCAGCAAAGTTCCTGCTCTGAGAGGAAATAGCTTACTGACCAAAAGAATTTCAGGACTTAGCTAATACATACCAGAAGGAACTGGGGGAATGTACGTGGATGTGGATCTTGAGGGCATTGCACTGGAGAGTGGAGTGTTGTATACAAGATTAGATGGAGAGAGTTTCTTAATATGGACACACTCTCCCTGACTCATGATTAAAGACTTGGCTGGAACACTTGGAACTAGTCCTAATATGCTGACACCATGGGTTCACGAAGCTGGGACACAACCATGGTCTACAGTAAATGAGGAGGAGGGGCCGGAACTGCTTTGGCAGAGTGTGGAGGAGGCAATCAGAAGGTTCAGGGAGTGTGAATGTTTAGAATGGACTTATTACGTGAGACCAAAAACCCCATCGCCCAACTGTTTTTCCTCGGAAGGCCCTGGAAATACATATTCAATAAGGAATGCAATAAGAGGGGGTCCCAACTCTTTGAGAAGCTCAGCATTGGCTGTCCTCTGTGCAAGCATCGAGCAGTCATTCCATCCGAGGCCTCTAGGACACAGCCGTGGAGTAGGGGGAGTCCTGCCCAGAGTGGGATCAGCCAATCTCCACTCCTCCCCTTCCTTAGGAATGTCTCCTCCCACACACAATTGTTCTTAGACTTTTCTCTTCCCCTTCAGGCACCTAAGTGCATTTAATGGGCTTAGGTTTTTAAAAAATGAAGGGATGGGAAACGGACTTTGGCCCAGTGGTTAGGGCATCCGTCTACCACATGGGAGGTCCGCGGTTCAAGCCTCGGGCCTCCTTGACCCATGTGGAGCTGGCCCATGTGCAGTGCTGATGCGCGCAAGGAGTGCTGTGCCACACAGGGGTGTCCCCCGCGTAAGGGAGCCCCACGCACAAGGAGTGCACCCATAAGGAGAGCCGCCCAGCGTGAAGGAAGGAGCAGCCTGCCCAGGAATGGCGCTGCACACACTTCCCATGCTGCTGACGACAACAGAAGCGGACAAAGAAACAAGACGCAGCAAAAAGACACAGAAAACAGACAACTGGGACAAAGAAACAAGACGCAGCAAAAAGACACAGAAAACAGACAACTGGGGGAGGGGAGGGGAATTAAATAAATAAAAAAAATCTTAAAAAAAAAAAAAAATGAAGGGAGCTGATGCATTCCAGCTATCTTAGTTTCCCAAACCATCCCTCAATGGGCCCCATTGCCCTCCCACCAACAAAAACATATCTGAGGCAAGGACCTGGGTTTGATTTAACACGGGGATGAGGAAGGAAGGGGGAAGAAAGAGAAAATAAAATATCTTGCCACATACCCATGATGGTTAAAGGACCAAAGTTTGGTAATAACTGGCTTTAACGAATATGTTATAAATTCAAAATAATTCCTAAAATTCAGTCAATCTCACTCATATTTCAGTGTGTTCCTTAAGAGAGGAGAAAGCCATGGACTTTCAGTCAGAGCTCTGGGAGAGCATGGGACCCACTGTTGACTTTACCTGTGCCACAGGTGGTGGGGAGTACCTGTTACTGCTGGCCCTTTATTAGCTGTGGGAGTAAGAACTACTTTTGCATTTGCTTGTCCATATCTACTTTGGGGTTTTATCAGAATGTGTGCATACTCATGGGAACATGCTGGATGTAATGGTCATGTGTCATGTTGGTTGCATGGTAAAAAATTTGGGGGGCACTGGCACCCAGCTATGCAACATTCCACTACAGCTCTGGGAGTGCAGGAGATGTGGGTGTTGTGGCATGCTTACCAAAGAGCTTCCCTGCAGTGAAAATAAGGAGAATATGGTGAATGACAGGATTCTTAGTGTCCATTAGATCAAACCAAGCAATTGCTATTTCTAGTACTAAGACGTGAAAGGAATTCCTGCCATGGTACTAATGAACATTATTGTATGTTGGGGTAGGTGAAATTTTCCAATTTATTCCTACATGAAATACAGTGAATGTCTCTGGGATGAGACCAAAGCGGAGTAGAGAAAGCAGCAATTCTATACAAGGCAAAACAATGTACTCCAAGTTTCCAGTATCACTAAAACTTGGATTCTTGGATTTTTTTTTTGTCTCTTCACCCACACACATAACTCTTTATAGATATTCAACAAATTCTTGTGTCAGAGAATTTAAGATTTGAGCAACAAAATATAGCTATAATATGATATGGTGTGTTTCTGTGTGAAGCCAAAAACCTGACCAATAGTGCCAGAAATCAAAAGACTCTTCACTAACAGCCTAAGGACCTCTCTGGGTTACCATTTTTCCAGGAGTACAATGAGGAGTTTGAAGTTCATGTGTTTCTGACATCTGGAAATCTATGACATCGACTCAATAAACTGTTTCTGAGTCACCAGGGTCCTCACAGCTGCCTTCACGTCCTTGTTCCTCAGGCTGTAGATGATGGGGTTGAGCATAGGGGTCACCACCCCATAGAAGAGGGAGATGAGCTTGTCTGAAAGGTCCTGTTTGTCTGCCCCCAGTGGATCCTTGGACTTGGGTTTCCCATACATGAAGAGGATGGTCCCATAGAAGACGACCACGACTGTGAGGTGGGCAGAGCAGGTGGAGAAGGCCTTTCTCCTGCCCTCAGCTGAAGGGATCTTCAGGATTGTGATGAGGATGAAGACATAGGAAACAAAAATAAACAGAACTGGGATTGCAAGGAAGATTATGTTGGCCACAACCATGCTGATTACATTGATAGATATGTCAGCACAGACCAACTTCAGGACAGCCAGGATCTCACAGGTGAAGTGGTTGATGACATTGTCCCCACAGAAGGGCAGCCTCATTGCCTGGGATGTCTGTACTACAGAGTTAGTGATTCCAGCTGCCCAGGAGCTGGCAGCCATGGGCACATAGGCAGCCTTGCTCATGACCACGGGGTATCTAAGGGGGTTGCAGATGGCCACGTAGCGATCAAACGCCATCATGCCCAGGAGCAGGCACTCTGTGGCTCCCATGGCAAAGGAGAGGAACATCTGCACAGCACAGGCTGAGAAGGGGATGGTTTTCCTGGGAGTCAGGAAGCTGTCAAGAATGAGGGGAACTGAGGAAGTCGTGTAGCAGATGTCCAGGAAGGAGAGGTTCCCCAGGAAGAAGTACATGGGCGTGTGGAGGCGGGAGTCAAGGATGGTCACCAGGATGAGGACCCCGTTGCCCAGCAGGATCACCAGGTACATGAGCAGGATGAGCACAAAGAATGTTTTCTCCAGCTTTGGGTGGGCTGACAGTCCTAGGAGGATGAATCCCATAACAGGTGAGGTCTGATTGGATTGGGCCATGATGCATCTGCTCCGCCACTTGCAAGAACTCAGAAGGCCAATCTCAGCATTCTCTGATTCCAAAAGTTCCTGAGCAGCTAGGGGGAAATTCCCACCTTTCTGGACAACTGAGTAATAGCTCTGGCAATTTAGGCATCTTTATTGGGTTCTAAGAAAATTGTAGCAGAAATCACTATATAACTTCTATCTCCAGTAAAAAAAAACCAAGTTAATTTGTACTACCTCTCCTATAGATGACAATTAGAAACACAGGGCAATATATATAAAACATCTGCTTTAAGTATTGGACAGACAATAAGACAATAAAGAATTGCAGGGCCACTCTGGGGCAAAACAGGGACCTGAAGAGGTAAGCCCAGGGTTTGCGTCTGCTTTTCAACTGGGGCATTTGTCATTTCTGGAGGGGGCCACTGAGAGGCTAAGTAGCACTCCTAACAGCCTCATGGAGATGGGTAACAGGCTTTGATGTTCAAGACCTACCGTGAAGGGTTCCACTGTGATGAAAACCCAAAAGGCAGCACCATAGGAATATGGATGAATCAGGAGACAGGCATCTACAGGTACTGTAACTCAATTTCAAATCTTCTCAAGCCATGAAACTGGATTGAGATTATCCCAGATTTTCAGTGCTCCTAAATACCTAGCAGAAGCAAACAAATCCACTCTGAAGGAAGGGAACATCATTCTGGTTCCCAAATCATTTCTACAAGTAATGTTGCAAATATAGCATCTGGTACACGAGGAGACAAGACAACGAAAATGAAAATTAACAGAAGAAAATCAAAATGAAAAAAGACCCATAGTATCTTTAGACCCAGGCTTGGAAATAACAATGCTTATAAAGTTCAAGAAAATAAAAGATAAGTATGAGAATTTTAGCAGATAACTAAAAACTTTAAAAAGAACCAAATGGAAATTCTAGAATTGAAATATGAAAGAACTCAATGAACAGATATAAGAGCAAATCAAACACAGCTGAGGAGAAAATCAATGTGATGAATGACAGTTCAGTGAAAAAGATGCATGCTGAGGCATGGAGAGACAAATAGAAGGAAAATACTGAAAAGATATATAGAATTCAGTTGGAAGGTTTGACATGTGTACCTGGAGTCCCAAAAGCAGAGGAGACAAAGGAGTGAAGTAGTAATTGAGGAGATAATGCCTTAGAACTTTCTAAAATTTATGAAAGACATTAAACCACAAATTCAGAAGCCTGAAGAATCCTAAGTAGAATAAATAAAAAGAAATCCACATGTAGGCTCATCATAATAAAACTGCTAAATACCAAAGACAAAGAAAAAATCTTAAAAGATGGCAGAGGAAAAAAAAATAACCTACCTTCAAGGGGTCAATAATTAGACCAATTACTTAATAGAATAAATGGAAAACAGAAGATAATGGAAAAAATATATTTTAAGTGCTGAAAGAAATAGAGTGCAAACCAGAATTCTATACTCAACAAAAATATTCTTCAGGAGTGAAAGTGAAATACAGATATTACCAGATAAACAAAAACTGAGAGACTTCATCATTAGCAGATCTTCAATGAAGGATAATGTATAGGATATATTCTTTAAGTAGAAGTAAAATAGTTCAAATGGAAGGTCAGAAATGCAGGATGGGATGAAGAACTATAAAAATGGTAAATGGTAAATATGTAGATATATTTAATGAGTATGGACCATTCAAAATGATAGTGACAGGGAAGCAATTGTAGCTAAAGTAGTTGAATGCCTGCCTCCCATGTACTAGGTCCCAGCTTTGATCCCCTGTACCTCCTTTTAGAAATCAAAACAAAAACAAATGAAAAAACCAACTCTCATTGGAGAGTGGATATAGCTCAATGGTTGAATGCCTGCTTCCCATGTACGAGGTCCTGAGTTCAATCCCCTGTACCTCCTAAAAAAAAAATAGTGACAATGTCTTGTTGAGTCTCAAATATATGTTGAATTAAAATATGGGGCAACAATGTTATATGAATACCTGAATCAGGATGAACATAAAATGGAGGTAAAGTGTTCTAAGGTCATTGCACTACTCAGAAAGAGGATTTAAGTCTCAATTAATTTAGAGTTTTGAGCAGGAAAAGATTTCCTAGACAAGACATAAAAAGTATTAGCTATAAGGGAAAAGATTGATAAATTGGATTACATTAAATTAAGAATTTCTATTCATGAAGAGACATCATTGAAAAGAGGAAAAGGGAAGATGGGGGAGATATTTGAGATACTTAAACATGTCAAAGTGTTCCTATCCAGAATAGAAGCTACTTGTACAAATCAATAAGAAAAAAAGAGACAGTGCAATAGAAAAAAAATGAGCAAGGGACTTGAACAGGAGGGGTAGGGAGTGGAGCATGTGGGAATCCTCTATATTTTTTATGTAACATTTATGTAATCTAAAATATTTTTAAAAAATAAAATAAAAGAGTATATACAAATGGCCAATAAACATTTTTAAAAAGATGCTCAATATCATTAGTAATCAGAATTCAAATAAAAAATGCAATGAGATACTACTATACACTCATCAGAATGGCAAATTTCAAAAAAATCACAATATAAATGTTGTTGAGGATATAGATCAACAGGAATTCTCATACACTGCTGATGAGGACTTAAATGGTAAAAAACTGTTTTTCACATTAATCAAATAAATTGAAAATATACATATCCTATAATCCAAAAATTATTCTAGGTATATATCCAGATGACAGGTGTGCACATGTGCACCAAAAATATAGAAAATAAATAAAATACGTAAATGAAAATGAATAAACTTAAGATACATGAAACAGCATGGATGAATCAAAGAAACAAAATACTGAGTTAAAGAAGTCAGACATAGAAGAATATGTATTGTATAAATCCATTTATATAATATAAAAAATAAGCAAAGCAAATCTGTAATGTTAGAAGACAAGATAATGGTTACCTTTGGATAGATGAAAGTGGGTAGTGACTGGGGAAGCTCTGAGGTGCTGTTATTATTCTATTGTGTGATGTTTGTATGGTTAGTTCCTTCAAATCTTTCTATATCTTTATACTTTCAAAGTGTCTTTCATAAACTGATATCCTTTGCCTTTTGATTGGACCTTTTTGCCCATTCATGGTTACATGAGCTATACACTTGGCAGAAGCTCATTGACCTATAACTAATGATTTGTGTGTTTTTTTGCATATGTGTTATACTTCAATAAAATTTTTTTTAAAAATTTCTAACAATCCAAAAGATGGCAAGAAAGGAGGGGAATAAAAAGACATAGACTAAGTGGGGGATATAGAAAGCCAACAGATTTAAACCCAAATTATCAGTAATTATATTAAACATGAAAAGACTGAAGCGTCCTATTAAAAGACAAAGATGATCAGTTTGGACCTAAAAAGCAAAATCCATCTATATGCTGTTGATTAGCGATACTTTGTAAACATTAGGGTACAGAAAGGTTGAAAGTAAAAGAATGAAAAAAAGACTCACCAGCCAAGCAATTACCAAAAGAATAGCAGTGTAGCTAAATATCAGAAGAAAAGACTGCAAAGCAAAAGGCATTACCTGAGATAAAAAGAAAACTTTGTAATGATGAAAGGTTCAGTTCACCAGAAATATATAATGATTCTAAATTTGTATGAACCTAGTAACAAAATCAAAATATATAAAGCAAAAAATGGATAGAACTGCAAGGATAAGTAGATAAATCCATAATAATAGTAGGAAGTCTTCATAAACCTTCCCCAAATCTGACAGAACATGCAGACAAAAGAATCCTAAGGATATAGAAAATTTTAACATTTCAAGTGACACATTTGACCTAACAGACATATAGAATGCTGTACCCAACTATGGAATACACACTCTTCAAGCAAACATGGAACATTTACAAATATTGATCATATGCCAGACCATAAAGGTAAGGTGAATATCAAAGGAGTAAATTACTAAGTAGTTTCTCTGCTGCAATGTAATATAGTTAGAAAGAAATAAAAAAGAGAACTATGAAATTCCTGTGTGTTTGGAAATTAAGCAAAAAAAAAACCCCAAAACATCTGAAGAATCCATGGGTCAAAGACACAAACTCAAAGGAAATAAAAAATTTTGAATTGAATTACAGTTGAAATATGACATATCAAAACTTGTGAGATGCCATTAAAATGGTGTTTAAAGAGAAATGTATAGCTTTAAACGTAGGTATTTAGAAAGAAGTCTAAAAATCAAAGAGCTAGTCATCCATTTCAAAAGTCAGAATAGTAAATTAAACCCAAAAAATAGAAGAAAGAAAATAATACCAGATAGAGGCAGAAAATAATGAAACAGAGAAAAATTTTAAAGTCCAAAGTTGTTTTCTTAAAAAGACTCATAAAATTGACAAATTCTTGGTGAGACTAGTCAAGGGAAAAAAAGAAGGCATAAATATTCAAGTTCAGTAATAAAGAATACACCACCACAGAACCTATAGACATTAAAAAAATAATAAGGGAGTGGATGTGGCTCAAGAGATGGAATGCCTGCTTCCCACATGGGGGGTCCTGGGTTTGCTTCCTGGTGTCTCCTAAACAACAATAACAACAAGTAAACAAAATGATAAAACCCACTCAGGGGAGCCAGTGTAGCTCAGTGGTTGAGTGCTAGCTTCCCACACATGAGGTCTTGGGTTCAATCCCCTGCCCCAATACCTCAAAAAAAAAAAAAAAAAAAAAAAAAAGATAAGGATATTACGTATAACTTTATAACAATAAAATGACAAATTCTTATAAAATTCAATGATCCAAATATTTAAGAAAGAAAGAGTACCAGTCTTACATGTTTCCCCCATAGAGAATAAGACAGAGGGAAATTCACAAACTCATTTTAAGAGCCTGCATAATCTGATCACCAACGCTGACTAGGACATCACAAGAAAAAAATAAATTATAGGTCAATTTCCTTCATGAATATAGACATAAAACTCCTTTAAAAATTAGCAAACTGAATTTAGTAATTTTGAAAAGGATATTCATCCTGACCAGGTTTGATCTATTTCAGGAAGGTAATTGATTTGAAAATCAACCCATGTAATTCACCATATTAACAGACTAAAGGAGAAAAACCCATACTATCATCTCAATAGATGCAGAAAATACATTTGATACTATCCATCATCTAGTCATAATTTTTAAAAAGCTCATAGAAAACTGGGAATGGAAGGGAATTTCATTAGTCTAATAAAGGTTATTGACAAAATCCTAAAACATCATACTCAATGGTTAAAATTTTTCCCTCTGCAATTGAGAATGACATTAGTATGGATTTACTATTCAACATTGTACTGGAGGGCAAATAAAGCAAAAAAACAATTAGTTTGGAATAGAAGAAATAAAAGTTTCTTTATTTGCTGATGATCCAATTATTTGCTTAGCAAAGCCAAAAGCATATACAAACAAATTACTGAAATGAATAACCGTGCTTAGCAATGTGGCTGAACAGAAGGTCAATATAAAAAATGACTTGTATTTCTATATATCACCAATGAACAGAAAGCAAAATCTTGAAAATATATCAACTAAAATATCAAGTATTTATGGGAAAATTTTAACAAAAAATCTTCAAGAAATTTACTCAGAAAATTCTAAAATACAATTGAGAGAAATATTTTAAAAGATCTAATTAAATGGAAAGATGTACCGTCTCAGAGTGAAAGAGTCAATATTGTTAATTCTCCCCAAACTAGTATATAGATTTGATGCTGCCACAATTGAAATCCTGAAAGTTTGTTATTTTTTTTATCATAGCAAACTGATTCTAAAATTTATATGGAAATGCAAAGAGCCAATAATAGCCAAGGTAATCTTGCAAAGGAAGAACAAAGAGGGAGGATATGCTCTAGCAGATAACAAAGCTTATTATGACGATATAATAATTAAGAAAAAAAGAGATTGCCTCAAAAATAAACAATAAAAAAGAATGGGCATTCCAGAAATAGAGTCATGCATACCTGAACACAATTTTTAGCAAAGGAAGATTACAGAGCAATGGGGAAAGGGCAGTCTTTTCTACAAATGGTTTTGGGAGAGGGCATAAATTGGTACAACCACTTTGGACTATGGTTTGGCATTGACATTACCTTCTAAAGGTATCCTATGACCTAGCAACCATTCTAATATGATACCCAGCAGAAATGCATACACATGTGCTAAGGATATACAAGAATGTTCTCAGCAGGATTATTGCTATAACCCCAAATTGGACACAACACAAAAATTCATCACCAGAAGACTCAATGAATAAGTTGTAGTATATTCATAAAGGGAATATTTATAAAAATGAAAGTGGACAAATGACATCACACACAACAGCATGGATAAATCTCAGAAATAATAGTGTTGAATGAAAAGATCAGATACCAAAAAAACATATTTAAAGGTGATGAAAATATTCTGGAACTAGACAGCATTGGTGGGTGCACAACATAATAAATGTGCTAAATGCCACTGAATGATACACTTTAAAATGGTTAATGGTAAATTTTATGTTATGTGTATTTTATCACAATAAAAAGTACATATGGTATGATTGCATTTATATAAAGTTAAAAAAAAAAAAAAGAAAAACTAAACTGTGTGTGTGTGTAGGCATGTATTTTAAGGCGTTAACATCATAGAGGGGGAAGCAGACTTGCCCCAGTGGTTAGGGCGTCTGTCTACCACATGGGAGGTCTGTGGTTCAAGCCCCAGGCCTCCTTGTCCCGTGTGAAGCTGGCCCACGCGCAGTGCCGATGTGCGCAAGGAGTGCCCTGCCATGCAGGGGTGTCCCTGCGCAGGGGAGCCCCACGCGCAAGGAGTGCGCCTGGTAAGGAGAGACACCCAGCAAGAAAGAAAGTGCAGCCTGCCCAAGAATGGCGCCACACACACACAGAGTGGACACAACAAGATGATGCAACAAAAAGAAACACAGTTTTCCGTGCTGCTGACAACAACAGAAGTGGACAAAGAAGACGCAGCAAATAGACACAGAGAACAGACAACTGCGGTGGGGAGAAGGGGAGAGAAATAAATAAATACATAAATCTTTAAAAAAAAATCATCATAGAGGAAGGAAGGGAGGGAGGGAGGGAAGAAGAGTGGAAGGAGAGGGAGGAAAGAAGGAAAGAACTCAAGATAGTGGTTATTTTGGGGAGAAGGGGGAAGGTAGTGATTGAGAAGGGGCATGAGGGCCTTTTGAGGTACTAACAGTTTTCTGTTTTTTGACCTGAGGCTTTCGTGGGTTCTTACCTTGACCCATTTTGTGCATTTTTTTCTACACCATATTATATTATTCAATTAAATAGTAGATTAGATGGATCACAGCTACCCAGTATGCAAGGTTTGAAATGTCTCCTGTGATGACTGAATTCATTTGATCAAAACCAAGTCAAATATCACTTTGCATGTCACCCTCCAGAAACATTGTCTATCTTTCTCCTGGTTCTCCTTGTAAGCGATTATCCAGGCTCAAGGGCCTTATACTCACCTATACCCTCATCTCGTCCTCCCTTCCTTCATCATCCAATATGATATACTCAGATAAGGCTCAGAGGTTCCACAGCCTAACAAGAGTAGCTGGGATTGGCTTCAGCATAGACCACAATTCTGGGTGATGGGTGGGAGAGGAGATGGGGTGGCTGATGAAAACTTTGGAGTAGCAGGGTGGTCAGGGAAGGTTCTCTGGGGGAGGTGGCATCTAGCTGAGAGGCTGCACTTAGAGGGATGTGCTGGGCAGAATGGTCGGATTCTAAGGCTCTTCCCATCCCTTGGAAGCTGCAATGCTATCCTGGTCAGTTCGGAATGATGCTCTGGAAAGCTAGGCTAGATTAACAGCATCTCTATCCACTGATGTCTCCCAGGGGACTGACAAATGCCTCATCCCTGACTCTAATGGCCCTGGCCTTGGAGAAGTGCCCTTCAGATATCTACTGTTCCCCTAAATCACAGATTGGCAATTCCTACCCTGTGATTATCCAGCCTCTGCTCTCTGGGACCACACAGAATGCACACCCCCTTCCATTGTTTTTACCCACAGCATTTCATCAGAGATCTAAGGAAAAATATTCCCTCAATTCTCATCTGATTTGACATGAGAATGAATCCTTCTACCAGTGTTCTTCCTGAATATATACTTTGTGGAAAGATTCTCTCAGTACAGGCAAGTTCAAAAATAGATATTTGGGACAAGCCTTTCTCACATTCCATGGACTTCTCTAAGTCTCCAACAGTCTGGCTTTGCTCTCACCTCTTTAGGGAAAATAGACTTGGGGTCATCACTGTCTACTTTCCAAACAAATCCCCACCTTTTGTCTCCACTCCCGAGCCTCTCTGCTTTCTGGAAACCTCATACAGGTCTCTGTCCATAGAACATCTACCTGATTTTGTCCTCTGAACGGACCCATCCGTCTTTTGTTCCTTCTGCAGGTCTGGGGTTGGAAGTGACTTTTCTGTTCTTTTCCTCTATGTTTCAAAGATCTCTGGAGGGTGGGCACCTCTGTCATGGACTTGTCCAGGAAATTCCTCTCTGCCACACCAAGGTAGTTGGTCCTAAAGCAGAGATCAAGACAACTGTCCCTTCCCTTGGGACAGGTAGGAGCCCAGAGCTCCTCTGCTCTGGTGTCATGATGAGGAGAGTTGGCCTCAGACTTCCTTGACATCCATAGTGCCAAGGTCTTAAAATCTTATTGATTCTTTTGTACATTTGGCATAGGAAGTCAGTCTCCTGTGCATTATGGCTAAGTTGAATGATAGTTTTGACTGAATCTATCTACTCTTCATTCTCCATCTGCCTGCACCAGAGACACTGACTTTTCCTGAGTCCTGCTCTGTTAGCTCTTCTTTCTCTTTTCAGAGTTCTAAGTGTTCCCCAAAGTAGGAGTTGTTCTGTACTCATACAAAACTTGTTGGCAACTCTTAGGGTAATGGTAATTTGGTCTTATTGGTTCTACATTTATTGTAGCTAAAATGCTCATGAACTGACCAACTGTTTCAGGATCATCTCTCCAAGAGCTATCAATTATCTAGCCCCTTCCTCAGTTGTTGCAGCAGCACTTTCTGCCTGGGGAACTCTAAGACTCTTGTCTGTCTGTATTGAGCACATCTTGTCCATGACCCATTCAGGGTCATATTAACTCAATTCCAGCTAACACACATTTATCTGCTCTGGGCCAGGCATAATTTCTAGGTGATGGGGACACATGGTGAAAGGCACAGCCCTGACTTCAAAGACCTCAAAGTCTAGTGGAGAAATAGTCCTGCAAAAAAATAATTACATCATTAACAACAACAATAATAACCACTTTAATGCCAATTACAACAGGCCTGAGGCTCTGTTTAGCAATCTCTCCCTTTCCAATTTAGAAAGCCACTTACTAACCTCTGATTATATCAAACCTAGACTTGACTACCTGAGTGATGTGGGGTGTTTTACCTCCTTTACTTTGAAGTAGTTCCTCTTTAATACTGTGTTGAAATCTGCCTCCCTATAATTTCTGCCCTCTGGAACCCCCATAGGAAGTTATGCTTTTTCCACATGGCAGCCCTCCAAATCTTCAGAAATGAGTTGACTTCAGCATGGAATCTCCCTTTATCTCCTAGGGCCTTAGAACAATTGATTTATGTCTTAGTGCCAAATCCATCAGCCAGTAATTGACTACAAAGGCTGCTCAATGCTGGGAATGGCCCCCTGAGGACAGCTCAGGTACCCAGGACACGCTATTATCTGTGACGTTCGTGCTGGAGCAGTAAATCAGTTCCCAGCTTGGTTTTCTGCTCTGTTGACCAGTCCTCTGTTTTCTCTTAAGAACCCGGGCTCTGGCAAAGAAAATGTTTGCTTTTTTTCAGCACCAGATCCAGAAACATGGTTCATGATAATGGCCAAAACTCAGGACTCCAACTATGAGAGGAGAAAGATCCCAGCAGTTTTAGTCAAGAAGAGACAACTGTGTGTGAGAGGACTACTAGCTGTGTGGTCTTGGGCAAGCCATGACCCCTCTGTACCATGATGGGTTGAGGCCAGGTGATCTTAGAGACTCTTACAGGTTTTTGTTTGTTTGTTTGTTTGTTTGTTTGTTTTTTGAGACTCCTACAATTTAATGGGTCTATTTGACTCTGAGGATAATATACCAGTGGAAGTGCTTTATACCTCCTCTTCTCAAGCCCCCATTCTATTTCAATCAAGTCAGATGGTAGCAATGTAGCTGTGTTAATGAAATCCTCTGTATTCCTTTAATCAAATCCTCCACTTACCTTTACCAGAAACATGATAAGCAAGAACTATCAGTTTGCTAAGGGCTGGAAAGAAGCCACACGTCAGAAATAGCAACACTGTGTCTGAAGCACCCGGGTGAGGCTGAGAACATGTGCCAGGTGAGGGGTCCAGCCAGTTTTTTCCCCTCCTGCCTCGTATGCTCCGGGACCAACCTCCGAAGGACTGTCCATTGCCCTTAGAAGATAGTTTAAATTCCATTTTGTTCTTTGGGATCATTTTAGTCCCAGAAGTCATTTAAAGTTTGGAAAGTTACTGGTACTCAATTTAGAAACTTTGTAGCCTTCTGGGATAACGTCCCCAAGATCCAATTATGCTGAAGGCACTCCAAGAATTTTGCTGCCTGCTGCCTTCTCTCCCTTCTTCCCTCCGTTCCTCCCTCTGTCCTTCCTTCCTTGACTCCATTTCCTCTCTCTGAACATCATAATCACATTAACAGAGTCCAACTGTTTTCTGGTCAGTGCTCACATGACTCTTTCAGACACCCAGGTCTTTTCTCCTGTGCCAGCCCCATCACCCCTAGTCTGCGCTAATTCAGTGATTTGGGGGGTTCTGAGGGAAAGACTTACACACTACCTCTCACTTTTCATCTTATTGATTTGGCCCCTTGCAACAACCTTCTATCTTCTTCCTCAGTCTTTACTCTATCCAGCTAAGCCTCCGTCCTTTCAGCTTCCTATCATCCGTACATGTGCTCTGAGACCTCACGAGAGTCAACTGACAGGGATGGGTCCAGAAAAGGGTACATTCCTTAACTGAACAAAGGATTGTTTCACAGAAGGCAGAAATGGGTAGAATAACCTATTGTCTCTGCGTTCTGGGAGTGTACCGTCTACTGGCATGAGAGAGGGATATGACAAGACAATTTCCCATCTAGGTAGAAAGTGAGGGACAAGGAGAATGCCCACACCATTGTGGAAATCCAGATGGAAGCACCTGACTCAGGCAGGGGCCCGCCTTCCGGAAGGAGGTGACCCGAGGTGCGCCACATGCTGGAGCTGCTCTCACTGGCTCACCGATCGTGCACATCTCACATTCAGTGACTCACGTTCAGTGACTTCCTTTGGAGCTTTAAATTGGCCATTGTGGGAGTATTTAAACCACAGAAGTCTGCTAATGCTGCAAATTAGGGCTTTCTTTTTGACCCCAAAACAGGTTGCTAACCATTTTTTTCAGTATACCAGTGGAACAGATAAGTGACAATTTGCATAAAAGGGCAGGTGCTGCCAATGGGGAGGAAGGCAGGGGCCAGCCCATTGTTGGTCTTTTAGGGCATCCTAAGGCGATAGGACTTCCTCCTGTAGGAAATGAGGAGACACTTGGGTTTTAAGAAAAGATCTGACATGATCATTCTAGGAACATTGTGGAGGGGAGATTGGGGTCAGGGGACGTAGAAATTAATAGGAAAATTCATTAAGAGGCTCTTATTCAGGCAATTGAAGATAACTAACAGGGGAAGTGATAGAGGAATAGAGCAGACAGGAAGGTTCAAGAAATATTTGGTAGATAAAAAAACACAAGATTAGGGAAGTGAATTGGTTCAGGTGATTGAACTCCTGCCTACCACATGGGAGGTCTCGGGTTCAGTCCTGGTGCCTCCTGGAGAAGAGCAAAATAGCCAGCTGGCACAATAGGCAAGTGCAGCAAGCTGACAGCAAGAAGATGACTAACAAGAAGATACAAAGAGGAAAGACAATGAGAGACACAACAAAGTAGGGAGCTGAGGTGGCTCAAGCCATTGCATGACTCTCTACCACATGGGAGGTCCCAGGTTCAATTTCCAGTGCCTCGTAAAGAGAAGACAAGCAGATACAGAGAGCACACAGCAAATGGACACAAAATGCAGAGAGAGCAGAGAGCAAGTACAAACAATGGGAGGTGGGGAGGAATAAATAAATAAAATAAATCTTACCAAAAACCCCACAAGGGAAGCAGACTTGGCCCAGTGATAAGGGCATCCGCCTACCACATGGGAGGTCCACGGTTCAAACCCTGGGCCTCCTTGACCCATGTGGAGCTGGCCCATGTGCAGTGCTGATGAACACAGGAGTGCCATGCCACGCAGGGATGTCCCCTGCGTAAGGGAGCCACACGCTCAAGGAGTGCGCTCCGTAAGGAGAGCCACCCAGCGTGAAAGAAAGTGCAGCCTGCCCAGGAGTGGCATTGCACACACGGAGAGCTGACACAGCAAGATGACGCAACAAAAAGAAACACAGATTCCTGTGCCGCTGACAACAGAAGCAGACGAAAAAGTACACGCAGCACATGGACACAGAGAACAGACAACGGGGGAGGGGGGAGAGAAATAAATAAAAAATATATCTTAAAAAAAAAAACCCACAAGATTAGAATTTGGTTGGATGTAGCAGGCAGGAGAGGATGGGGTCAATATTTCTAGTTCAGATGATGGATGGATGATGGTGGCACGACCCAGGTGCTAATTTTAGGGGAAGAGGTGAATTCAATTTGGAGTTTGGTATGTTTGAAGTGCCCATGAAACATCCAGGTAGAATTAGGGGATAACATCTGCCTTGGAGATAAAGGCTGCTGACGCATCAACTTATATGTCATTCAGGGAGAGTGGCTGAAACCCAAATCCTAGAAGAAGTCTTGACAGACCATGTTTTCAAATATTAACATGCATCAGAGTCATTTGGAAGACTTGTTAAAACACAGATTGAAAACACACACACACACACACTGCTGTGCCCCACCCAGATATTCTGCAGTAGGTCTAGGATAGCGTCCCAAAATCTACATTATTAACAGTTTGCCAGGTGATGCTGATGCTTCCTGTCTGTGAGTCACACTTGGAATGGCTATGGGCTGATCTTTTTTTTTTTAAAGATTTATTTTTTTATTTTTTATTTCTCTCCTCTCCCCACCCATTTGCTGTGTGTTCTTCTCTCTGCTTGCATTCTCGGTGGCACCAGGAATCTGTGTTTCTTTTTGCGTCATCTTGCTGTGTCAGCTCTCCATGTGTGTGGAGCCACTCCTGGGTGGGCTGTGCTTTTTTTTGTGCAGGGAGCTCTCCTTGCAGGATGCACTCCTTGCACATGGGGTTCCCCTACACGGGGCACACCCATGCGTGGCACGGCACTCCTTGAGCGCCGTAGCACTGCGTGTGGGCCAGCTCACCACATGGGCCAGGAGGCCTTGGGTTCAAATTCTGGACCTCCTATGTAATAGGCGGATGCTCTATCAGTTGAGGCACATCCACTCTCCTAGACTGACCTTCTTATTAACTCACTGTAGGGACTCAAGGCCTTGAAATCCGGGGTACTGCTGAAAACATTTCTCCTCATTTCCCATCACTGACCAGTGAAGCTTCAGACAGACCTACCAGGGGATAATTAGTTTTAATCAACCAAGACAAAACTTCTTGTCTTTATTCCGTGTGGGTGGGTTTATGTGTGAGTAAATGTGAGTTTGTCAAAGATGGGTGGAGCCAACCAAAGGGGTAGTGTGAAAAACAGCAACCCCAGAATTTTGGGTAAATATCTGTGTTTTCCTGAAGACAAATGTGGACATGATACCCCTCACAAGGTCTTCGACCAGATCCCAGGACAAAAAACTTAGAGATTCTGGCAACGAAACATGAGAAGTAGCACATTCTCTGTGAAGGCATGAAAGAGCTGCCAAATTTTGAGATAAAATCAGGACTGGAATCAGGTACTGTAAGGTCAGAGAAAACAGGACTTCCCTGAAGAATGAAGAGGGAGAAGGGAATGAGAAGTTGTCTCCATGAAAGGTGAGGAAGCCCCTCATGCTGGAAAGCACAAAGTGGGGGAGTGAGAGTATAGTTCTTGAACTTCTGAATGCTGGATTACCCAAACAATATTTGTCTCTTTTGATGCTTCATTCCAGGAGGCCTCACTTACCTGACATACCTACCCCCTCATATATCGTTTCTGTTCTCTCTACCATGAGGCACCCTGGCTACAGGCCCTCCCCTGACTGGACCAGTGTGGACACCTGACCCTGGGGCAGCCAGTATACAGGTTACACTGTGGCCAAGAGGTGGTCTGGCAGGAAAGTGGTGCCTGACAGAGGTGGCTGGTACTGAATGGTGATACTCAAACCCCATAGATCTATTTCTCAGGGAGCTTAAAATCAAAACATTAGGATGCAATTGGTGTGGGGAAAGAAGGGGGAAAAAGGGGAAAGGAGAGTAACACAAAGAGAGAAGATGATGAGCAAAAACCATGAGGTAACTGAATTCATGGTGTAGGGAGGAGAGTAGAAAGTACTTAGTCATGGCTGGAATAAGAGATGCGTGGCCAGAATGGTGGGGACTCCAAAATGGCAGATCCCTGGAGTTGAGGGACATAGAGCCTGCCATAGAGGGGTCACTGGGATCCTGACTAACCTTCTAGTGTCTACAGAACCAGGAGGCCTGCCAGTGCCACTGTGCCTCCAAGAACCGCACAATGTCCCCCTAACTCTTGAGGAAATCTGAGTATGATTGAAGGGGAGGCTTCTGGCATTTAGAGGGCAGAGGCCAAATATGCTTGATATCACAAATCCAAGGTCCTATGCAATCCAAATATTCTGCATTCTAACCTCATAGTGTTGTTGGGAGCATTCGATAAGACAAAGTATGGAAAAGAATTGTAAACTAAGGACAACAAATATTACATGTATTAATATCTCACTGTTATCTCAAATACAACCAATTCAATTGATTGTAAACTCCTCCATGAAATAAATTATTCTTGGTCATATCTTTATTTTCTAGAACCAGCCTACAGTTGAGCATAGATGCCCAGAAATTGTATATGAAGTGTCCAAAATAACCCCACAGCCCTACCCTGCCGTACAAGCCCAGACTGGCTCCCCTCTTTACTCCTCTGTGTCTTTCTTCCAGTTTTTGAGGTTTGGTATCTTGGCAATTTTTGACTATTCTTTCTCCTGTACCTCTCACCCCAGGACTATCTCTAAATTCTATCATTTCTTCCTTTTAAATGTCTTCTAGGGCCACTTTTACTCCTTCTCCATTATTTTCACCCTGAGCTAGTTCTGCATACTATGGACTCATCTTGTGCACAGTCTCCTGGACGATTTCGTGGCATTTTCAGTCATGCCTGTCTATAGATATTTCCACTCTGCTGGGCATTCTCTGAATGCTGGGCATTTCTGGTCATCATGCTTCCCACATGCACCCTCATTCTTTGGGGCTTATATTATAGAAGTTGTTCAAGGATGGTGAGTCACTGAATTGAGGGAAGGAAATGCCTGGTGGCCAAGGAATCTGTGTGACCCAAGGCTCCCAGGGACTATTGGATTGCTGAGACCCAGCTCTTCTGCCCTTCTTGGTTCATGAAGGGACAGTGACAGAGTCACCTTGGACCAATCATGGTAATCAAAGCCCAGGAGAACTCATTACCAGAAGCCAGAAAACTTTCTGAGCTGAGGTTTCCTGGTAGGGAGGGCAGAGGTTTGGGTAGACTTACACAACATTGCCTAATTGGGTCTATGGGGTGAAGTCTAAACTCTGAGTCTCCCACCAAACTTTAAATTGCTTCTGGCATAGGGCCTGGCTTCAAAGCAACCTGGCCCTTAAATTCTCAAGGGAGTCCTTCTAGGGCCCTCTTGAGAGCAGAACAGAGCACAGAGAAGAGAGGGGCTGGGCCCATGCCTGGGGTATGGTTTTCTGGCCCACCCTGAGGCACAGCCTTCTCCAGGCTGGGGCTCCTGGCTGAGCCTCAGTCTTAAGAACCAGACTTTGTCTCCTCATCTCAATGAGCCCCAAAATCAGGCAAGGACCCTGAGCAGCTGCAGCTTCTCAAGCCATGGCCACACTCTAGATCCTAGTAAGTTAGACAACAATTAGTGAATGTATGCCCATGTGCTGCCAGGGCTTCTCCAAGAAACGGCCTGTATAGCCTGCATAGCCTGCTTGGTTATGGCAAGGTAGCACCCAGATGGGCAGACAGCACCAGAGACAAGCACCTCTCCTGGTCGCAGAAAGTTGATAGACTCCCCACTCCACTGGCCTGCATTCCTATGAGCAGTAGTCCCAGGCTGGACTGGACTCCACACTGGGTAAATGCTGGGTGACCTCTATAGCCAGCTCTTTATCAGCTGGGACAGAAGAAAAGAGGCTGTGTGCAAAGGGGGCTGTGCTGGGGTTGAATTGGGTTAGGGTACAAGGCAACTATCTCTAAAACTCTGAAGGCTGCTACTGTGCCAAAGAAACAGGCCTGTGAGCCAAGAAGATGGAATTAAGACCAGTGGAGGATAGAAGTTAGAAAAAGACAGATTCCTAGTCCTTGAAGAACTCTGACAATCCATGCATCATGACAATGACATTGGAGGCTGTGAGCCTACTGTTGCTCAAAATGTTCAAGCAGAGGCTGAGAAATCACTTATTGGAGAGAGAATTCCTATAAGTGGAAGGTTAGGGGTGGAGGCTGAATTAGTCTAATGTCCAAAGATCTTGCCTAGCCTCAGATGCTAAGTTCATTGATATGAAAGGAGTTTTTCTCTAAAAATGATTCTCCATTCCTTAAGAGAATCTCTGGAAATTGTATCATCATAGCTCTCAATTTTCCTTAGGTCCCCTCTTTCCCAGCCTTGAGCAGAATGCCAATTGTAGAAGGAGCCTGTGATTAGTCTCCTGGTCTGTCTGTGTCATATGACATCTCTTCCCACCAAAGCTCCTGGACCTGCCTGGTCCTCAGCAGAAATGTCCAAATTGTAGATTTGGTCAGAGAACCTTGGCAGAGTGTGAGGAGGTGGAGGAAAAGGCCCAGCTTGGAAACTGTGAGAACTTAGCTTGAGACCTGGCTCTGCCCACAAGATGGGCAGATGACCTCCTGATGGACTGCCACTGGCATGGACTGCACTGCCCTGTGATTAGAAAATTGGCTCTCACTTGGGTGGACCGATAATGGTTCTCTGGGCAGGCCAATTGGGAAAAATCACCCCTTCTTCAGGGCTGTGTGCAATTCACAAACCTCTTTCCTGACCTCAGTTTCTCGACCTTAACCATTACTCAGGTAAGCAGTAGGCAGCCAACTCCATTCCATTTTGGGTACCCTGCATCAGAGCCTGATGTTCTGAATTTCTTTGTCAGTAAAATTGTGATTGATGAACAATGTGGCTTTAGGGAGGTTGAGTAGATTTACACATGTCTTCCAAGCATCCAAACAGCACTGCATGGTATTTCTCATCGAAGTGGATTCCCCCACTTTGGGATCCCCCAAACTGGGGATGTGAAGTATGAGTGGGCTCCAACAATCAGGTAAGATATTTTTCCTCCGCCAAGTTCCAGGGCAGCAGAGAAGCAGGCAGGTCAAGTGTGGTTTCAGGAGGAAACACACAAGTCCTGATCTCTAGATCATATTTTTGAAGACTTTGGTAGAGATTCCATGTTGTAGGCTCCAAAATTTCAATCTGGTCAGGTTTTGCAGAGAGAAGAGTCAAGATCTCTTACTCACTAAGCTTACAAAGGACTTAAGTGTAAAGAATAAAAATGTTAAGAAGATCAGAAACTTATTGTTTTCAGGCTAGCACTTTCGGTCCCTGTAGAACTATCTGCATGGGGTGTCATATTATAACAGAAACATGTTAGGTAAGCAGGGACCAGATCCAAAGGAATGGGCCATGTGACCTTCATGGCCAAGATCACTGATCTGTGATACCCAGAGGTCTCCATGTATATGGTAGAAACAGTTACTCAGCGGCCCCTGTTTTCCTGGAAAGTGCTAGAGACTCATAGCATATAGACATATGTCTTTGCTTTAGGTATATTAATTATCATTGATTAGACAGAAATGTCTTTCATTCAGAAATGTCATTTCATTCAATGAAAGACAGAAATGTCTTTCATTGAAATTTCATTTCATTTTCATTTCATTTTCATTTTATTTTATTTTATTTTTTTAAGATTTATTTTATTTAATTTCCCCCCCTCCCCCGGTTGTCTGTTCTTGGTGTCGATTTGCTGCGTCTTGTTTCTTTTGTCGGCTTCTGTTGTCCGCTTCTGTTGTCGTCAGCGGCACGGGAAGTGTGGGCGGCGCCATTCCTCGGCAGGCTGCTCTTTCTTTTCACGCTGGGGCTCTCCTCACGGGCGCACTCCTTGCGCATGGGGCTCCCCCACGCGGGGGACACCCTTGCGTGGCACGGCACTCCTTGCGCGCATCAGCACTGCGCATGGCCAGCTCCACACGGGTCAAGGAGGCCCGGGGTATGAACCGCGGACCTCCCATATGGTAGACGGACGCCCTAACCGCTGGGCCAAAGTCCGTTTCCCATGTCTTTCATTTTAGTATGCTATGTTAGATTTCCAGGGTTTGCTCTTCATGGTTTTGACTGATATACAGTCTGACTTTTAGATAACTTGATTTTACTTGTTGAATCTCAGAGGACGAGTTTATAATTCCAGTGGATATTATGATTCTGATGTGCTGACTGAAGGAAAACAGGAAACAAACAAACAAAAAAACCCCTACAACTATGTATTCTTTGCCTCCTCTATTTCTGGGGATGAAAGACAGAGTTTGGAATGGAAGCATCTAACCAGTCTGCTGTGACAGAGTTTGTCTTGCTGGGACTCTCTGCCCATCCAAGGCTGGAGAAAACATTCTTTGTGCTCATCCTGCTGATGTACCTGGTGATCCTGCTGGGCAATGGGGTCCTTATCCTGGTGACTATCCTTGACCCCCACCTGCACACACCCATGTACTTCTTCCTGGGGAACCTTTCCTTCCTGGACATCTGCTACACAACTTCTTCAGTCCCCTTAGTTCTGGATGGTTTCCTGACTCCCAGGAAAATTATTTCATTCTCAGCCTGTGCTGGGCAGATGTTCCTCTCCTTTGCCATGGGAGCCACAGAGTGCGTGCTCCTGGGCATGATGGCATTTGATCGCTACGTGGCCATCTGCAATCCCCTTAGATACTCCATGGTCATGAGCAAGGCTGCCTACGTGCCCATGGCTGTCAGTTCCTGGGTAGCTGGTGGAACCAACTCCTTGGTGCAGATCTCTCTTGCAGTACAATTACCTTTCTGTGGGGACAACATCATTAATCACTTCATCTGTGAGATCCTGGCTGTCCTGAAGTTGGCCTGTGCTGACATCTCCATCAATGTGATCAGCATGGGGGTGGCTAATGTGATCTTCCTGGGGGTGCCAGTACTGTTCATCTTTGTCTCCTACATCTTCATCCTCACCACCATCCTGAAGATCCCCTCAGCCGAGGGAAGGCGAAAGGCCTTTTCGACCTGCTCTGCCCACCTCACTGTGGTGATCATCTTCTATGGGACCATCCTCTTTATGTATGGTAAGCCTAAGTCTAAGGACCCGCTGGGGGCAGACAAACAAGACCTTTCAGACAAGCTCATTTCCCTCTTCTATGGACTTCTGACACCCATGCTGAACCCCATCATCTATAGTTTGAGGAACAAGGATGTTAAGACAGCTATGAGGAACCTGATGGCTCAGAAATGCTTCATCCAGTGATGGTGGGATATGTCCCATGATGTATGCACTCTGATGGCTCTCAAGTGAGAATATGAACGCAAAATAATGCTAGGTGTGGTCCGTGGACCTGCAGTATCAGCATTACCTGGGAGCTTGTTAGACAAACTGGAATACTGGAGATAATTTCAGACCAACTGAATTGGCATCTGCATTTTAACAAGATCCCCAGATGTTCATATGCAAGTTAGAATTTGAGAAGTATTGGTTAAGAGTGTGTAGTGGATGCTGTGGTGTGCTGCCCAGACCCTAACCCCCACCCCTAACCCCACCCCACCGACGGCTGGAGCACTCATTACCTCATTTGCCAGGAGCGTTGGTGGCTCGCAGCATACATCTAAGTCTCTCTGCAGGTCTTGCCCTTAGCTGAAGAGAGCTACATCTCCCAAGATCATATTCTCTTCTTGTCTAATGATTTGTCAGCGTTGGTATAAAGGCCTGGTCCCCCTTGCCTAAAATGGAAATATTGCTAAAGGCCATCCCAGCTCAGGAGCTTCTCTGTAGCAATTCAAATCCTCCCCTGCGCAGTCCTGCAGCCTTTACTCCTCCACAGGTGTTCATCTTTAGGTTTTTTTCATAGTTGATTAGTTTATTCATTAATCCCTTCAGTCATTCAATGGTTTTTTTCTAATTGTGCATACATATTTTAAAGACAAACATATTTGAATAGATTTTTTTGCTTCATATTAACATCTCATAACATAAATATACATTTTTTTGGTTTCAAAGAAAAAGTCTTATATATGCAATATTACCCATATTCATATTTCACATGAGGTTTTACTATGCTATACAGTGCTATGTTACATTTTTTATCTTTCCTTCTAGTAATATACCTGACCTTAGATTATCCCTTTCAACCACTGTCATACCCGTAAAATACCACTGTTAGTTAAAAATCACTATGTTGTGCTATCATCTTTTCTATTCACTTCCAAAGATTAACAAACAACAGAATTTTACCAATTCTACACAAGTTAACCTTCAGCTTTCCATTCTCTAACCTCATTTTATTTTCTGATGACCCATATTCTAGTTATTAACTTCATGAGTTTACACATTCTATTTAGTTCATAATAGTGCAATCATACAGTATTTGTCCTTTTGTGTCTGACTTGCTTTACTACATAATGTCCTCCAGGTTCATGCATTTTTCATATGCTTCAGAAATTCATTTCCTCTTACAGCTGAATAATATTCCATCATGTATACACATCACAGTTTGTTTATCCATTCTTTGGTTGATGGACACCTGGGTTGTTTCCGACTTTTGGCAATCATGAATAACATGGCTGTGAACATCAGTGTGCAGATGTCTGTTCATATCGTTGCTCTCAGTTCTTCTGCATATTTACCCAGTAGTGGTATTGCCAAATTACATGGAAAAATCCATATTCAACTTCTTTAGGAACTGCCAAATAGTTCTCCACAGTGGCTGTACTATTCTACATTTCCACCAACATGAAAAAGTCTTCCTATCTCTCCACATCTTCTCCAACACTTGTAGTTTTCTATCTTTTTAATAGTGTCCATTCTGATAGGCATGAAATGATTTTTCACTGTAGTTTTGATTTGCATTTCCGTAATCGCTAGTGATGCTGAACATTTTTTTCATGTGTTTTTTGCCATTTTTATTTCTTCTTTGGAAAAATGCCTGTTCGAGTCTTTTGTCCATTTTTCAACTGTGCCATTTGTCTTTTTATTGTTGAATTGTAGCTCTTTATATATCATGGATATTAAACACTTATCAGATATGTGATTTCCAAATATTTTCTCCCATTGAGTTGGCTACACTTTCACCTTTTTTTAAAACTCACATTTCCTTTCTTTTTTAAACAAATCAATTCTATTGATACATATTAATAAAGCATACAAATCATCCAAAGTGTATTTGGTATTTGGTATAATCACACAGTTGTGAATTCGTCACTTCAATCAGTGGTATTTGGTATAATCGCGTAGTTGTGAATTCATCACTTCAATCATTATTAGAGCATTTTCATTATTACAATAAAAACAACAATAATAAAAAACAAAACAGACAAACAAGAAAATTTTCACCTCTCAATCTCTCTCTGTTTCCCCTGCTGTACATAGCGCTATTTCTGGCTATTCTTGCACAATTATTTATTTATTTATTAAGCAGTTATATTGAGATATATTCACATACCATATGATCTGTCTAAAGTATATATAATCAATGGCTTTTGTATAATCACAGTGTTATGCATTCATTTTCACATGACCATGTCATTATTCCAGAAAAAAAAACTCCACACCCCTTAGCATGCTTTCCCCAGCCCAACATACCCATTAATCAAATTTATCTTTATAAATTGATTTATATTTATATTTTATATAAATAGAATCATACAATATGTTACACAATATATTAGGTTCATAGTAACACAATCATATGGTATTTGTCCTTTTGTGTCTGGCTTGCTTCACTCAACATAATGTCCTCCAGTTTCATCCATGTTGTCATATGTTTTATGACTTCATTTCTTCTTATAGCTGAATAGTATTCAATCATGTGAATACACCATAGTTTGTTTATCCATTCATCAATTGATGGACACCTGGGTTATTTCTATCTTTTGACAACTGTGAATAATACTGCCACGAACATAGGTGTGTGGATGTCTATTCATGACACTGCCTCAGTTCTTCTGGGCATATACCCAGTAATGATATTGCAGGGACACTTGACACATCTAAATTCAACTTCTTTAGGAACTGCCAAACAGTCCTCCACAGTGGCTGTACCATTCTGCATTCCCACCAACAGTGAGTAAGTGTTCCTATCTCTCCACATCCTCTCCTACACTTGTAGTTTTCTGTCTTTTTAATAGCAGTCATTCTGATAGGTGTGAAATGATATCTCATTGTAGGTTTGATTTGCATTTCCCTAATCAGGAGTGATTTTGAACATTTTTCCATATTTTTTTTTGCCATTTGTATTTCTTCTTTGGACAAATGTCTATTCAAGTCATTTGTCCACTTTTTAATCAGGTAGTTTGTCTTTTCATTGTTGAGTTGTAACATCTTTTTTTTTTTATCCCCACCCCCCTTGTGGCTTTTTGTGTGCTGTCTGCTCCATTCGCTGTGCATTCTTCTGTGTCTGTATTTATTTATTTTATTTCCCCTTGCCCCTTGCAGCTTGCTTGCTGTCTTCTCTCTGTGTCCATTTGCTGTGGGCTTTTCTGTGTTCTTGCTTGTCTCCCTTCTTTTTGTTGTGTCGCCTTGCTAAGTTGACTCCATTTGTTTGTTTCTTCTTTTATTTCTTACAGCATTGTTTTATAGTTTTCTTCATATAGGTTCTGTAATTCTTTATGATTCAATCAATGATTAAATTGATTCCTAGGTATTTGAGTCTTTTTGTTGCTATTATAAATGGAATTTTTTCCTTATTTCCTCCTCAGATTGTTCAAAACTAATGTACAGGAACATTAATGATTTTTGCATATTGATCTTCTATCCTGCCACATTGCTGAAAATTCATTTTTTAGTTCAAGTAGCTTTTTCATAGACCTTTCAGAATTTTTAAAATATAGGATTATGTCCTATAATCCTATAAGTGAGCAGTGAGAGTTTTACTTCCTCTTTTCCTATTTGGATGTCTTTTTTTTTTCTTGTCTAATTGCTCTAGCTAGAACTTCCAATACAGTGTTGAATTACAGTGGTGATAGTGGGAAACATTGTCTTGTTCCTGATCGTAGAGAAAAAAATTTCAACCTTTCCCCACTGAGTACAATGTTGGTTGTGGGTTTTTCATATATGCCCTTTATCATATTGAGGAATTTTCCTTCTATTTCTATTATTCAAGGTTTTTTTTCAAGAAAGGATGCTGGATTTTTGTTGAATGCCTTTCTGCTTCAATGAAGACGATCATGTGTTTTTTTCTCTTCAGTTTGTTAATGCTGTGTATTACATTGATTCTTTTCCTTATATTGAACCACCCTTGCATAACAGGAATAAATCCCTAAAATCTATTTTCTACACTGAATTACTTTACTTTTCACTTCTATAAAGTATCCTAATTTGTATTGACTGGGCAAGTGTTTTTACTCCTGAACAGAGAGAAAGCAGGGCCATTTTGTCCCTGGGCATGAAGGCACAGTAGTGAAGGTTTTCTTCAAGACATTCAAAACTGTTTGAGACCTGGAAAACATGCTGGCTCTCAACTACAAGAAAAAAGACTAAAAAAACCTTATTTAATAATTGTTTATTTATATGCCTATAGAAGGGATATGTCAATCTCAGTAACAGAAATTTTTGTATTCCTGCATCAGATTTTAATGCAATGGATTAGGTACTTTCACTTTTGAAGAATTCCTGAGTTTTTATGATTATTCTTGAGAAAAAATGGAATTGTTAATTAATTGAGTCACTTTTAAGCCAAATAATTTCAGTAACAGAAGTAGAAAAGTCCTTTCAAATTAACCACAAAATTATATCCTTAAAGTGGGATGTGGATGCATGTTTTGTGAGTACATTTTGACATGATATGGTGTGGGACCTCCAAAGGTAAATGTACCCAGGCCTGTGAAAGTCTTGAAATGGATCTCAAAGTACCAGAAAATATTTGTCTGCATCTCCTAGGAAAGTAATTAGTGCACAGGTGCTCGATAAAAGATCTGTCTCCTAATCATCTTTCAAGTTTCTCTTGCCCTCATCCTTGCAGTCAGACAGACACGGCTTGTGTGACAGACTTCTATAGGAGGTCTGAGAATAGAACCTTTTAGATGGGTGAACCTTCATCACAAGAGAAGATCCAAACCATGCCATCCTGTACCCTGAAGTATGAGATAGATTGTAGGGTGGTTCCCAACCAGAGGGCTTCGGGGTTTCTCTTCTTCTGTCTTTATGACGATAACGAATACATTAGTGGAGAGTGGCTGACCCACACACTGTAATGAGAATTCTGTGCATTTTCTCCCACAGTAATGTAGGCAGGGATGCCTGCAAGGATAACAAGGATCTACAAAGATCTCTGATGCCAACTTCTATCTCCTCACCAAAGAGTAATTAGTCCCCAGGGTTTTGTTTTGTTTTTTATTAGTAAATAATACTAGTTACCGTAAGGTCAGTGTTTACTAGTTCCTTTTTTTTTTTTAATCTTTATTCCCCACTCCCACCCCTGAGATGGCTCCCTCTGTCGCTTTTCTCATTGTTTTTGCTGATACGGGTTTATTTTGCTCGTTGTTGGCACTCGTTATCTATTTATTGTTTTTGCTCATTGTCTGTTTTTTGTTTTGTTTTTTTAGGAGTCATGGGTAACCTAATCTGGAACCTCATTTGTGGGAGGCTGACACTCAACTGCTTGAGTCACATCCACTCCCTGTTTGTTTGTTTTTGCTTGTTGTCTGCTCATTGTTTTGCTGGTTGCATGCTCGTTGTGTTTGCTCATTGTTGGCTCATTGTTTTGCTTTTTGTCTCCTTGTTGTTTTTGCTCGAGGTCTGTTGTTTGTTTGTCTTCTTTAGGAGGCACCAGGAACTGAACCCAGGACCTCCCATGTGGGAGGTGGGCACTCAACTGCTTGAGCCACATCCTCTCCTTTATTAATTGTTTTTGATAGAGATTAAGCTTTTATTCAAGGCTCAGCACCTGCTTCCTTCCTTTCCCACACCCACTTCTAAGGGAAACTTCCCATCCTCAGACCCAGCCAAGCATGCATTTCCATGTTCCATACTATGTGACTTGCCTCCCTGGCCCCAGTTGAGGTTACTCAAATGATTCTCTGTCCCTTGCCATCAAAGATCCTTAACAGAAGCTCTTGGCAAAATGCTAGTTACCTGCCCAGCCTGTGACTCCAGATCTACTTCTCACTTACAACTTGACCTTCTTGCACTTTCATCAACCCCAGAGCTCTTTCCTGCCTCCATATCCTCTGCTTCAATCTGTAACCCTTGTTCCATGCCATACAGTGGGGAGGATTGTGCCAGACATGTTGCTTCCTGATTGGTATCCAAGCTGCAAATGAATTGATTCCTTATTGACCAAAAATATGGATACCATGACACTTACTATGTGATACTGTTTAATGTCCTCTCTGGCCAGGACCTGGTTTTGTTTAATCAATTGATCAGTTAATTTTTTTTTTAGTTGCAAGTGGTAGAAACTCAAAGTTGAACTAGCTTAGACAAAAAGTTGAATTTATAGATTTATATGACTGAGCTGTGAAAGGGGAGGGATACAACTGGTCTTGTGGTACATAGTACTGCAGCCAGAGGCTTGAATCTGCCTGGATATCTCAATTTCTCATCTTCTGTCTCTTGCCTTTGCTTCATCTTCTCAAACAGGTATCTTCCACAAGATGCCATGGTCTATAAATGTCCAGAGGCTCACATTTTTAGCTTCAACCCCTTTCCTATCCAGTGAATTTAGATGATTCCAAGCTAATAAATCCCAGAGAACATAAGTGATTGACCTGGCACAGGTCAGTTTTCCAATCCTGCCCAGTTATAAAGCCAACAGTAGATATAAGACGTTATCTCCTATTTGAACCAAATAGTTGAAGTACAGGAAGGAATACTTCCTAAAAGAAGTACATATTTCAAAATGCAAGAGTATGCCTGGAAAGAAAAAAATATGGCCAATACACACTTTAGACCTAATGTCATGTGACCTACATATGTTTATATGCATGATAGCTTGCAATAAGGCTCCAGTTCCCTCTCTTTATCCACGTTCCTTTCCATTGATCTCTGCACTGCCCTCCCATTGTGACTGGCTCAGCCATAAGGGTTGCTTCAGGCCAATGGGATGTTGGTGAGCAACTAAGTCATGAGTGAGTCCAGCCAAACCAAGCAGAACCAGCCGATAGCTGTTGAACCTTGCAGATATGTAAGAAATAACACTTATTATTTTATTTCATTGAGTTGTATGTGGTTTATTATGCAGAAATCCCTTTCGTTCTGTTACTGGTTACGGAACACATCAAATTTCTTCCTAGTTAACTATAGAGAGACTGACTTTTGGCTATATTAAAAGGCCAACATGAAAAATCATGAGAGGAATTTCTAATCCTGATTTGAGAGCTACCCTTTCTCTTCCTAGTTCACTGAAAAAAAGATGTCAAGCTACAAAATAAATAAACAAATAATACTTCTAGAACTGTCTTAATGTAAATTATAGTGGCCACATGCAAAAGAAGGAAGATGGATCCCTACCTCACAACAGACGCAACAATTTACTCCAAATGGCTCAAAGACTTGAATGTAAAAGCTAAAACTATAAAATATAGGAGTAAATTTTCATTACCTTAGATCGGAAATAGATTCTTAGATATGACACCAAAAGCATAGGCAGTAAAAGAAAAAAATAGATAAATAGGACTTCACAAAAATTGAAAACTTGTGTGTGTCAAAGGACCCTGTCAAGAAAATGAAAAGACATATCACAGAATGGGAGAATATATTTGCAAATCATATACTGATAATGGTCTAGGATCCAGAATTTATTTTTAAAAACTACAACTCAATAATAAAAATACAAATAACCCAGTTAAAAGATGGGCAAAGGGTCTGAATAGACATTTCTCCAAAGAAGATACAAAAATGGTCAATAAGCAAATGGAAAGGGGCTCAACATCCTTAATCACTAGAGAAATACAAACCAAAACTGCAATGAGCTACCACTCCACACCCACTAGAATGATTATAATAAAGATAGACAATACTAAGTGTATTAGTCAGCCAAAGGGGTGCTGATGCAAAATATTAGAAATCTGTTGGCTTTTATAATGGGTATTTATTTGGGGTAGGAGTTTACAGATACCAGGCCATAAAGCATAAGTTACTTCCCTCACCAAAGTCTATTTCCATGTTTTGGAGCAAGATGGCTACCGACTTCTGCCAGGGTTCATGCTTCTTGGGTTCCTCTCTTCCCAGGTCTTTCTTCTCTCCAGCTCAGGGTTCCTCTCTTCCCAGGGCTTGCTTCTTTCTGGGCTCAGGCTTCCTCCCTCCCAGGGCTTGCTTCTCTTTCCTTGTGTGCTTACTTCCCAGGGATCCAGCTTAAGACTTCAGCATCAAAACTCCAACATTAAAAACCCTCCAACTCGGGAAGCAGATCTGGCTCAACTGATAGAGCATCCACCTACCACATGGGAGGTCCAGGGTTCAAACCCAGGGCCTTCTGACCTGTGTGGTGAGCTGGCCCCCAGGCAGTGCTGATGCGTGCAAGGAATGCCGTGCCACGCAGGAGTGTCCCCCGCATAGGGGAGCCCCATGTGCAAGGAGTACGCCCTGTAAGGAGAGCTGCCCGATGTGAAAAAAGTTCACCCTGCCTAGGAATGGTGCCGCACACATGGAGAGTTGATGCAGCAAGATGACACAACAAAAAGAGACACAGATTCCTGGTGCCACTGACAAAATACAAGCAGACACAGAATAACGCACAGCAAATGGACACAAAGAGCAGACAACTGGGGGGAGGGGAGAGAAATTTTTTTAAAAACTTCCAACTCTGTCCTTTGCCAAGCCTTTTATCTGTGAGTCCCCACCCTACTGACATGGCCCAATCAAAGTCCTAATCATAATTTAATCGTGCCCAGGTACAGATCAGTTTACAAACATAATCCAATATCTATTTTTGGAATTCATAACTATATCAAACTGCTACACCAAGTGTTAGCAATAATGCAGAGATTTGCCAGTGGGAATGGAAAATGTTGTAGCCATTGCAGAAAATGGCCTGGCAGTTTCTCAAAAAGTTAAACACAGAGTTACCATATGACCCAACAATTCCACTTCAAATACCCAAAAGATCGGAAGACATATGACCACACAAAATTTGTACACAAATGTTCATAACAGCATGATTCATAATAGCCCAAAAGTGGAAAAAGCACAAATGTCCATCAACTGATGAACTGATAAACAAAATGTGGTATAGCCAAACAATGGAATATTATTCAGATATGAAAAGAATTAAGCACTGATAAGCTACAAAATGGATGCTAAGTAATAAAGTCAGACATGAAAGGCCATATATTATACATCTCCATTTATACAAAATATCCACAACAGGCAAAATCTATAGACAGAAAGTGATTTTCAAGGCCTTAGGGGAGAGGGAAAAAAGGAATCATTGTTAACAAGTACATGGTTTCTTTTTGGGGTGAAAATGTTCTGTAATTCGATAGTGGTGGTATTTGCACAAACTTATGAAACACTAAAAACCACTGAATTGTATACTTTAAAAGGGTGATTTGTAAGGTGTTAGTTGTATCAATAAAATTTCAAAAATTATAATGGACTCAATTAAAAAAATTTTTTTGAAAGAATCTTTAGATTACATAAAACGTTACATCAAAAATATTTGGGATTCCCATATACCCTTCCCCCTGCCCCTCCTCTACTTTTTCCCCATTAACAACATTTTCCATTAGTGTGGTACATTTGTTACAATTGATGAACACATATTGAAGCATTGCTACTAACTATGGTCTATAGTTTACATTATAGTTTACATTTTGCACCACACAATTTTATAGATTTTGACAGAATGTATAATGGACTGTATCTGTCATTGCTGTGTCATGCAGGACAATTCCAATGTCCCCAAAATGCCCCATGTTTCACCAGCTCTTCCCTCTCCTTCCCCTCAGAACCTCTGGTGGCCACTGCCTTTATATAAATGTTACAAGTTCTTCAATTGCTAGAATAATAATAATAAGTCTACCGTATTTCATAGTTGCATTCCTCCCTTATGTTTGTTCATTCCTCAGTCTTGATTTTGGGGTGGTGATGTCCACTCTGTTTTGGATTGAGAGGGGACTTGGGTCCTATGGGGCAGATGGATGAAACTGTCTTGCTTGCCATTGTAGATATGCTCTGTTTTTTTGGACAGGCATTGTCCATCATTATCCTTTTTTTTACTTGTCCTGTGTGAGTTCAATGAACAGGAAAGTAGGTGTTGCAACTCAGCTGAGATTCAGGGCTAAACTGACATATGAAAAAACTGAAGATTTAAGTCTCTGGGACATATATTTAACAAGTATAGTGCTAAATATAGGTTCAAATAAAAGGGGAAGAAGAGCCATGTATAGGGAAATTATAAATGAGTCTAATTATGTTATATTGGGGAGCATATATTCCAATGTAAGGCCCACTGACAGGGTGCCAAGTTCCTGAGATTGTCTGCTCTGCCTATAGTGCCTAGATATCTCTAGAGTCCTCAGGAGCCCCCTTGAGGTATTGTTTACTGTAGCAGTCAATGAGATCCTCCCGAGACATATCTAAGTGTAATATCTAGAATGATCTCCCAACTCGTTTTGAAATCTCTTATCTATAAAAACTCATTTGTATTTAATATTTTCCCCTTTTGGTCAAGACCTTTTTCCAAATGCATCACTAGTTAGTGCTTGGCAATAATCTCTCTGTGCCAGGGAGGCTCATTCCTGGGAGTCATGTCCCACACTGGAGGGAAGGTATTGTGTTTATATGCTGAGTTTGGCTTAAAGAGAGTCCACATTTGAGCCACAAGGAGGCTTTCAGGAGGTAAATCTTAGGCAATATATAATACTAGGCTAAGTTTCAATTTCACTAGAACAAGGTTCATAAGTATAACCATAAGTATCGAGGGCCTGACATATTGGTCTGTCCTTTTTCACTAGGCACTGTCTATGTACTCAGGGGATTCTTGCCACTCTATTAGATGATGTGGCAGGACTTCCCAGGATGGGAGTACAATATTCTGTCAGTTATTGTGTGGGTCTCCACCCAGTGAGACAACACCATATGACCACACGAACATATTCATATTCCACAGAAGCATGCTCCAGGTGCACCCTCACCACACACCGCCCCCCCATCACCAACACCCTGCACCAGTGATCAACTCTGCCACACATTGTGACCCTTCTGTAATCTAAAACCTTCCCAAAAACAAAGCCAAAATAATCAATAGATTAAAATAATAATAAAACAAGTAAAATATAAAAACATTTTTTAAAAATCTTCACCTCTTTTCATCACCATAAGATGTTACCTTTTATGTGCAGTGACAATCTCTTCCATATGTTCCCCCAGTGTCTTTTTTTTTTTTTTTTTTGCTTTATTTTCAAGGAAACTTTAGGTTACAGAAAAGTCACATAGAAAATATAGGGTATTCCCATATACCTAATCTCCTCTCCCCTATTAATAACATCTTACACAAGTATAGTACATTTGTTACGATTGATGTACAAATATTGAAACATTGCTACTAACCATGGTCAGTTTTTTACATTATGGTTTACATTTTGCATTATACACTTTTATAGGTTTTAACAAAATGTATAGTGGCCTATATCTATCATTGCAAGATCATTCAAATGCCCTAAAAATGCCCAATGTTCCATCTATTCTATTCTTCCCTCCTCCCCTCTCCTAGGAAACTATGGTAACCACTAAGTTTCAAATTTTTGAATAATAAGGTTCATAGTTACATGCAATAATATTGAGGGCTTGACATATTGGTCTGTTTTCTATTAGGGACTACTGCCTATGTTCTTGAGAGATTCTTGCCCCTCTAATTGATAACATAGCACTCCCAGGGATGGGATTTTTTTTTTTATTGACTTTGTAATAATATTACATTAAAAATATATATGTGAGGTCCCATTCAACCCCTCCCCCCCGCCCCCCCTCTCCCCCCCCCCAACAACACTCATTCCCATCATCATGACACATCCATTGGATTTGGTAAGTACATCTTTGGGCACCTCTGCACCTCATAGACAATGGTTCACATCATGGCCCATACTCTCCTCCATTCCATCCAGTGGGCCCTGTGAGGATTTACAATGTCCGGTGATTACCTCTGAAGCACCATCCAGGGCAGCTCCATGTCCCAAAGACGCCTCCACCTCTCATCTCTTCCTGCCTTTCCCCATACCCATCAGCCACCATGTCCACTTTTCCCAATCCAATGCCACCTCTTCTATGTGGACATTGGATTGGTTGTGTCCATTGCACCTCTATGTCAAGAGGAGGCTCAGATTCCACATGGATGCTGGATGCAATCCTCCCATTTTCAGTTGTAATCACTCTAGACTCCATGGTGTGGTGGTTGTCCTTCCTCAACTCCATCTTAGCTGAGTGTGGTAAGTCCAATAGATCAGATTGTAGGTGCTGGAGTCTGTTGAGGCTCAGGATCTGGCTATCACATTGTCAGTCCAGAGATTCAAATCCCCTAAATATATCTTAAACCCCAACATTAACTGCACCTCCAGCACATTAGCATGAAAGTCTTATGAAGGGAGATCCCATCTGAGTCCAGATTCATCACACATAAACACCATTTCCAAAGAGGGGCCATCTGCCCTGGTAGTTAACCCCATCGGCCATGACCATAACTCCCATGGGTCTCATTAGCCCTCAAAGGAACCAATATCTGGGGGTTGTATCTGCTTTATCTGTCTCTCTGACTCTGCTCAGTTGTGCATGAGGGCAATCCTTCTGCCAGCCTCCAGACTCTTTTTTAGAAACTCGTAGCCATGTAAACTCATTTCTCCTTTCCATTTCCCCCTTACTTTAGGTCAAACAGCATTTTAAAGTCATGGTATTTTATGTAGACATGGATATTCTGCTGAGAGGGATGGGATTTTAATATTTTGTTTATTGTGTGGGTCTCAACCCACTGAGATAATATACTGTGACAAGATGAACACTTTCATATTCCATAGAAGCATGCCCCAGGTGCACCCTATCCTGCATATACCCACACCCCTGATGCCCATCACCAGTAACCGCCCCCCTGCCATATTTGCCGAAAGAACATTCCTACCATTGTAGATGTAATCAGACATACAAATCTCCAGATTTCACCTTTTTCCTTCTTCCAACTCTCCCCACAGTTCCATGGATAGTCCAACCCAACTCCCCCACCCTACTTCCCTTCACAGTCCAGCACCACTGACCCCAACCACATTACTGCACCACTATCACCCCCATTCACTACCCAACCATCCCCTTCCATCTTATCATAGGCTTTGTCCATATTGAGTACCAACTCACCATACTGTAATCCCTTTCTGTCTCCTGATAATCTATCTTCCAGACTTTAGCTCTATGAGTCTGCTCAATTTGCTTGAGTCGTATCAGTGATATCATGTAACATTATCCTCCAGTGACTGGCTTACTTCACTCAACATAAGGTCTTCAAAATTTATCCATGTTGTTCAGTGTGTTAATACTGTATTCCTTCTTACAATTGGGTAATGGTCTGTTGTATGTATATACCACAGTTTGCTTATCCATTTTTCTGTTGATGGACACTGGGGTTGATTCCAACTTATGGCAATAGTGACTAATGCTGCCACAAAAATCGGTGTGCATGTATCTGTTCATATCCCTGCTTTCACTTCTTCTGGGTATACACTCAAATGTGGAATTGCTGGATATGACAGTTCTATAGTTAGCTTCCTGAGGAACCACCAAATTGTCTTCCACAATGACTTACCATTCTACATTCCCAACAATAGTAAATGAGTGTTCCCTTTCCTCTACATCCTCTCCAACAGTTGTATTTCCCTGTATTCTTTTTAATAGCCTCCAGTCTAATAGTGTAAGATGATATCTCACTACAGTTTTGATTTCCCTTTCTCTGATACCTGCTGATGTTGAGCATCTTTTCATGTACTTTTTAGCCATTTGAATTTCTTCTTTGGAGAAGTGTGTATTCAAATCTCTTGCCCATTTTTAAAATGGATTGTTTCTTTTTTTATTTTTGAAATGTAGAATTTCTTTCTGTATGCTGGTTATTAGGCCCTTATCAGATAAATAGTTACCAAATATTTTCTCCCATTGAGTAGGCTGCCTTTTCACTTTCTTGGCAAACTCCTTTCAAGCACAAAGGTTTTAATTTTGAGGGGAGGTCCCATTTACCTATTTTTTCTTTCATTGCTTGCACTTTGGGTATAAGTTTTATTAAAACCATTTCCTACTACAAGATCTCATAGATGCTTCCCTACATTATCTTCTAGGACCTCATATTCTTGACTCTTATATTTAGGTCTTTAATTCATCTTGAGCTAATTTTTGTATAGGATGTGAGATGGTGGCCCTCTCTCATTCTTTTAGGTACGGATATCCAGTTCTACAAGCACCATTTGTTGAATGGGCAATTCTGTCCCAGTTGAGTGGGCTTGGTGGCTTTGCTGAATATCAGTTGACTATATATGTGAAGAACTATATCAGAACTCTCAGTTTGGTTCCATTAGTCTTGTATGTCTATCCATGTGCCAATACCATGGAATTTTGAACACTGTAGCTTTGTAGTATGCTTTAAAGTCAAGTAGCATTATTCCTCCTATTTTTTTTCTTTTTCAATATGTTTTTGTCTATTTGGGGCCCCTTGCCCTTCCAAATAAATTTCATATTAGCTTTTCCAATCCAGTAAAAAATGCTCTTGTTATTTTTAGTGGAATTGCATTAAATCTGTAAATCAGTTTGGGCAGGACAGACATCTTGATGTTTAGTCTTCTAATCCATGAACATGGAATAATCTCCCATTTATTTAGGTCTTTGATTTCCTTTAATAATATTGTATAGTTTTCTGTGTACAAGTCCTTTACATCTTTAGTTAATTTATTCCTAGGTATTCGATTCCTTTAGTTACTATTTTATTTATTTATTTCTCTCCCCTCCCCCCACCCACCCAGGTTGTCTATTCTCAGTGTCTATTCACTGGGTCTTCTTTGTCCGCTTCTGTTGTCAGTGGCATGGAAATCTGTGTCTCTTTTCGTTGCATTATCTTGTTGTGTCAACTCTCTGTGTGTGCGGTGCCATTCCTGGGCAGGCTGCACTTTCTTTTGCACTGGGCGGCTCTCCTTACCGGGCACACTCCTTGCGTGTGAGGCTCCCCTACGTGGGGGACACCCCTGCGTGGCGCGGCACTCCTTGCGCGCATCAGCACTGCGCATGGGACAGCTCCACAAGGGTCAAGGAGGCCCGGGGTTTGAACTGTGGACCTCCCATGTGGTAGATGGACGCCCTAACCACTGGGCCAAGTCCACTGCCTTTAGTTGCTATTATAAAGGGAATTCTTTTTCTTGATTGCCTCCTCAGATTGCTCATTGTTGGTGTACAAAAATTGACTGATTTTTGTCATGTTGATCTTATATCCTGCCACTTTACTGAACTCGTTTATCATTCTTAGAAGCTTTGTTGTAGATTTTTCAGGGTTTTCTGTGTATAGAATCATGTCATCTGCCAATAGTGAAATTTTTACTTCTTCCTTTCCAATTTGGATGTGTTTTATATCTTTTTCTTGCCTAAGTGCTCAAGCAAGTACTTCTAACACAATGTTAAATAAGAGTGGGACAGTAGGCATCCTTGTCTTGTTCAGATTTTAGAGGGAAAGCCTTTAGCATTTTACCAGTGAATACGATGATAGTTGTGGGTTTTTCACGTATACAATTTGTCATGTTGAGGAAGTTTTCCTCTATTCCTATCTTTTGAAGTGTTTTTATCAAGAAAGAATTCTGTATTTTGCCAAATGCTTTTTCTGCAACAATAAAGATGATCATCTGATCTTTTCCTTTCAATCAGTTAATGTGGTGTATTACTTTTTTTTTTTTAATGTCAAACCATTCTTGCACACCAGGGATGAAATCCACTTGGTCATGGTGTATAATTGATTTGATGTGTAGTTGAATATGATTAGCAAGAATTTATTTAAGGATTTTAGCATCCAGTTTCATTAGAGGGATTGGTCTGTAGATTTCTTTTCCTGTGGCATCTTTATTTGGCTTTGGTGATGTTGGCATCATAGAATGAGTTAAGCAATGTTCCATCCAGTTCTATTTTTTGGAAGAATTTAAGCAGGATTGGTGTTAGTTCTTTCTGGAATGATTGGTAGAATCCACCTGTGATGCTATCTGTTCCTGTGTTCTTGGTGGTTTTGATGACTAATTCAATCTCAATACTTGTGATTGTCCTGTTGAGTTCTTCACTTTCTTCTTTTGCTAGTGAAGTCTTCTTACGTGTTTCTAGAAATTTTTCCATTTCATCTAAATTATCTATCTTTTTGGCATACAATTTTTCAAAGTATCCTCTTATGATAATCTTTATTTCTGTGGGATCAGTGATGATATCCCCTCCCTCATTTTTATGTTTTTGTTTCTTCTTTCTTTTTTTCTTTGCTAGTCTAGCTAAGGGTTTGTTGATTTTATTAATCTTCTCAAAGAACCAGCTTTTGGTTTTGTTAATTTTTCCTAGTGTTTTTTAAAATTTTCAATTTCATTTAGCTCTGCCCTAATCTTTGTTATTTCCTTCTTTCTGCTTGCTTTGGGATTAGTTGTTGTTCTTTCTTCTAGTTCCTCCAGGTTTGCAGTTAGGTCTTTGATTTTAGCTCTTTCTCTTTTTTAATATGGATAGTTATGGCTATAAATTTCCCTCTCAGCACTGCTTTTGCTACATTCCGTAGGTTTTGATATGTTGTGTTCTCATTTTCATTTGTTTCAAGGTAATTACTGATTTCTTTTTCAGTTTCCTCCTCAATTCACTGATTATCTAAGAGTGTGTTGTTTAACTTCCATATCTTTGGATATGGAATTAATTTCCAGCTTCAGTCCATTGTGGTCATATAAATTATTTTGTATAGTTTCAGTCATTCTGAATTCATTGAGAATTTTTCCATGATCTAGCTTATGGTCTATCCTGGAGAATGATCCAAGTACACTCAAGAATAATGTATATCTTGCTGTATTTGGGTGTAATATTCTGTATATATCTATTAGGTGTAAATCATCTAGCGTATTACTCAAGGTCTCTGTTTCTTTATTAACCCTCCACTGAGATGTTCTTTCTAATGCTGGTAATGCTGTATTAAAGTCCCCCACAATAATTGTAGAGGTATCTATTTCTCCACTTAGTTTTTCCAGAGTTTATGTCATGTATTTGGGGCACCCTGATTAGGTGCATAAATGTTTATGATTATTCTTTCTTCTTGTTCAATTATCCCTTTTATTAATATAGAGTATCATTCTTTGTCTCTTATAACAGTTTTGCATTTAAAGTCTATTTTGTCTTATATTAGTATAACTACTCCCACACTTTTTTGGTTATTGTTTGCATGTAAAATTGTTTTCAAATTGTTCACCTGAAACCTCCTTTCATCCCTGGGTCTAAGGTGAGTTTCTCTGTAGACAGCATATAGATGGGTCATATTTCCTTATCCATTCTGTTAATCTGTGTCTTCTGATTGGAGAGTTTAATCTACTAACATTCTACGTTATTAATGTCAAGGCAGTTCTTATATTAGTTATATTTTCTTTCAGTTTATATATGTCATTTTGTTTTTATTGCTATTTAAAATCTTTTTAGCTATTCTTACTAATAATCTTCCTTTCTACAATCTCCTCCAAACCTCTCTCTCCTGTTTTTTCCTTTCAACCTGTGGAACTCCCTTTAGTATTTCTCGAAGGGCAAGTTTCTTTTTGACAAACTCTCTTAATTTGTGTTTATCTGAGAATATTTTGTACTCTCCCTCATTTTTGTTTTTTTGTTTTTTTTTTTAAAGATTTATTTATTTATTTAATTCCCCTCCCCCCGGTTGTCTGTTTTCTGTGTCTTTTTGCTGCGTCTTGTTTCTTTGTCCGCTTCTGTTGTCGTCAGCGGCACGGGAAGTGTGGGCGGCGCCATTCCTCGGCAGGCTGCTCCCTCCTTTGCGCTGGGCGGCTCTCCTTATGGGTGCACTCCTTGCGCATGGGGCTCCCCTACGCGGGGGACACCCCTGTGTAGCACGGCACTCCTTGCGCGCATCAGCACTGCGCATGGGCCAGCTCCACACGGGTCAAGGAGGCCCGGGGCTTGAACCGCGGACCTCCCATGTGGTAGACGGACGCCCTAACCACTGGGCCAAAGTCCGTTTCCCTCTCCCTCATTTTTGAATGCCAGCTTTGCTGGATACAGAATTCTTGGCTAGCAGGCTTTTTCTTTTAGCACCTGAACTATGTCATACCACTGCCTTCTCTCCTTCATGGTTTCAGAGGAGAAATCAGTGTTTAATCTTGTCAAGTTTCCTGCGTATGTGATGGATCTCTTTTCTCTTGCTGCTTTCAGTATTCTCTCAGTATCTTGAGTATTTGACAATTTGATAAGTGTATGTCTTGGGGTAGGCCTGTTAGGATTTTTACTGTTTGGAGTGCCCTATACTTCCTGGACATGTACATCCATGTCTCTCAAAAGAGTTGGGAAATTTTCAGTCATTATTTCCTCCAACACTCCCTCTGCTCCTTTTCCCTTCTCTTCTCTGGCTGGATGCCTACCATATGTATGTTTGTGTGTTTTGCATTGTCATTCAATTCCCTGAATCCCTGCTGGATGTTTTCTATCTTCTTATCTATCTGTTTTCTATCTTTCTGATTTCAGATGCAGTATCTTTGCCATCACCGGTGCTCATCAATCCATCACCCTGGAGCCTGCCTTCCACAGGTAAGGTACTTGGTTTTAGCAAATAAAATAAAAATTTAAAAAGTAAAATAAATAATAATAATAATAGGTATATAAAATAACAGATTAAAAAAACTTAAAAAGAAAATCTGTCTACAAGTTCACTGTCCAAGGTGCCAGCTGGGTTCCTGACAAGCTGGGAATCTCTCTCTAGATCCCTTCTCTTAGAGGTAGTAGGAATGACCCAAGGACCCAGTATAGGAGAGGCAGGCATTCCTACACTGAACTACACCCACTGCACAGGGTGGGTAGGCTTCTGAAGGCTACCCGGCTCTCCCCACCCTGTTTTCCCTCAGGTGAGTTGGGCTTATAACAGCTTGCTGGCTCTCTCTCCTGTCTTCCTTCCCTGCCAGTTCCAGTCTCTCCCAGGGCAGTTGGGTGTGACATCCAGTCTGATCAGATACCCCCTCCCCTCTCCCTGGGGCTACTTCAGTGCTGGTTAGTGTTGTTTTTTTGTTTGTTTGTTTGTTTTTGAGATTCAAAGGGTGCTAAGCTGGCCAAACTCATTGAATAGAAACCAATCTCCAGTCTCCCCCAGACCCGTCTTCCTCCCAGGGAACATTCTTCCCCTACTCTGCTGGCTGCAGTGAGCCAGAGGCTTTACCAAGGCTATTTGCCTTGGGGTGGGGTATATTTGCCATTCCCAGCCACTGGGGCGAGTAACTCACGGCGTTCAGTTTTCATTTGCTCTCTTTGTCTCTCTGTCCCTCTCCTTCCTGGCTGATGCGCAGAGCTCTCCTGGTCTGCACATCCCCAAAGCAGCAACCTTGGAGAGCTTTTTGCCCTCCTCCATTGTTTTTGTGAGAGAGTTGAGCCTTGCCTACCTGTTCAGAGGCCATCTTCCTGGAAGTCTATGGATTTGATTTTTTTAAAGTCAGGTTTATTGAAATATAACTCATGTACTTCTTTGGATATTTTAAAAAATCACTTTTTAAGTGTACAGTTCGAGGAGTTCTGACAAATAAATACAGTCATGTAACAACCACCACCACAGTCAAGAAATAAAATATTTCTACTACTCCCTAAATTTACCTTATGCTCCTTTGTCAAAACTCCTCGAACTGTACACTTAAAAAGTGATTTTTTAAAGTATCCAAAGAAGTACATGAGTTATATTTCAATAAACCTGACTTTAAAAAAATCAAATCCACAATATGTCCTTATCAGTTTCTCTTTTGCAGAATGCCATATAAATGGAATCGTACAGTATGTAGTCATTTTGAGTCTGGCTTACAATGGACTTGATTTTAATGGGATTACCTTGACTACCATCCAAACCCAATGGGCAAAGAACAGGTCTACTTCTCTCTAGAATTTGGGGCTGGGCACTAACAATACTTAGTCAGATCTCAAGCACTTGCTTTAGAGAAGGCAATATATTATAGTGGTAAAAACCATAGTGTTTAGAGTTAAACCAACTTGGGTTTGAATGCGAGTTCTGAAATTTCCTGTCAATGTACTCTTCAAATGTTTACTTAAACTCTCTGAGCCTCTATTTCTTTTTTTTAAAAAATATAATAAGTTTTATTTTTAAAGAGGTTTTAGATTACAGAAAAGTTACATCAAAGTATAAGGGATTCCCATATGCCACTCCCACACACACACATTTTCTCCTCCTGAGAATGTCTTACAATTGTGTGGTACATTTGTTACTATTGATGAATAAATATTAAAACATTGCTACAAACCAAGGTCTATAATTTACATTGTGGTTTACCCTTAATTCCAATGCCCTAAAAATACCCTATCAATATTACAACTTCTTTCATTGCTACAATATTTACTACAAAGTTTACTTCATCCATGGTTGCATTACCCCCTGATGTTTGTTCATTCCTCAACCTTGAGGACTTTGGGATGATGATGCCCACTCTGCCTCAGATTGAGAGGAGGCTTAGATCTTATGGGGTAGATGGAAGGAACTGTTTCGCTTGCAGTTGTAGATACCCTCTGTTTTTTGGGAGAGGGGTGTCCATCATCATCATTTTGTTAGTTGTCCTGGGCGAGTCTGATGAACTGGAGGGTAGGTGTTGGGGGAAACTCTTCTGAGAGTCAGGGCTCAAGTGGCAAATGAACAGACTGAAGATTTAAGTCTCTGAGACATATATAATGGGTATAGTGCTAATTATAGTGGGCCTCTGTTTCTTTTCTCTCTTTTTTTTAAAGATTTAGTTTATTTCTCTCCCCTTCCCTCCCCCCCATTGTTTGCTCTCTGTGTCCACTTGCTGTGTGTTCTTCTGTGTCTGCTTGTACCCTCGGTGGCACCGGGAACCTGTATCTCTTTTTTGTTGCATCACCTTGCTGCGTCAGCTCTCTGTGTACATGGCACCACTCTGGGGCAACTCTCCTTGCAGGGTGCACTCCTTGCATGTGGGGCGCCCCTGCCTGGGGACTGCATGTAGCAGCTCTGTGCATGGACCAGTTCACCATACAGGTCAACAGGGCCTAGGGATTGAACCCTGGACCCTCCATATGGTAGATGGACGCTCTGTCAGTTGAGCCATGTCTGCTTCCCCTTCAGTTTGTTTTTGCTTGTGGTTTTTTTAGTTTTTAGGTGGAATCTGGAATCCAACCCAGGACCTCCCATGTGGGAAACAGGCACTCAACTGCTTGAGCCACATCTGCTCACCAGTGTAATACATTTTCTTAAAAGATTTATTTCTCTCCCCTTCCCCCCCCCCCCCCACAATTGTCTGTTCTCTGTGTCTATTTGCTGCGTGTTCTTCGTTGTCCACTTCTGTCGTTGTCAGCAGCACGGGAATCTGTATTTCTTTTTGTTGCATCATCTTGTGTCAGCTCTCTGTGTGTGCGGCGCCATTCCTGGGCATGCTGCACTATCTTTTGTGCTGGGCAGCTCTCCTTACAGGGTGCACTCCTTGAGTGTGGGGCTCCCCTATGCGGGGGACACCCTTGTGCGGCATGGCACTCCTTTCATGTATAAGCACTGTGCATGGGCCAGCTCCACACAGGTCAAGGAGGCTCGGGGTTTGAACCACAGACCTCCCATATGGTAGACGGATGCCCTAACCACTGGGCCAAGTCCGCTCTCCTGTAATACATTTTTAAATTGGGAAGTGTGATTCTCCAACTTCATTCTTCTTTTTCAAGGTGGATTTGGTGTTTTGGGGCTCTTTACCCTTCAGTTTAAATTTGATGACTGGATTTTCCACGTCTGCAAAAAAAAAAAAAAAAAAAGGCTGTTAGAATTTTGATTGGAATTGCATTGAATCTGTAAATAGCTTTGGGTAGAATGGACATTTTAACAATATTTAGTCTTCCAATCAATAAACATGGACTGTCCTTCCATTGATGTAAGTTTTCTTTGATTTCTTTTAGCAATGTTTTATAGTTTTCTGTGTACTAGTACTTTGCAACTTTCTTACATTTATTCCTAGATATCTGATTCTTTTATGTGCAACTGTAAATGAAATGTTTTCCTTGATTTCCTCTTCAGATTGTTCATTACTTGTTTAGAGAAATACTGCTGATTTTTGCATGTTGATGTTGTAACCTGCCTCTTTGCTGAATTTGTTTATTAGCTCTAAAAACTTTGTTGTAGATTTCTCAGGATTTTTTCAATATAGTATCATGTCATTTGCAAATAAAGAAAAATTTACTTCTTCTTTTCCGATTTAGATGCCTTTTATTTCTTTTTCTTGCCTAATTGCTCTGGCTAGAACTTCCAGTACACTGATGTGTAACAGAAATGTCAGTGTCTTACTCCTGATCTTAGAGGGAATGCTTTCTGTCTTTTGCCATTGAGTATGACATTAGCTTTGAATTTTCCATATATGCCCTTTATCATGCTGAGGAAGTTCCTTCTACTCCTAGTTTTCTATGTGTTTTTGTCAATAAGAAGTGCTGGATTTTGATACATGACTTTTTTTTGCATTAATTGAGATGATTGGGTAGTTTTTTCCCCCTTCATTCTATGTATATCTTTATTTCATTACCTGATTTTCTTGTATTGAACCACCCTTGCATACCTGGGATATATCCCACTTGATCATGATATATAATTCTTTTAAATACTGTTGGATTTGATTTGCTATCATTTTGTTGAGGATTTTTGCATCTGTATTCATAAGGGACTCCCATAATGTGAATATGGTATGCTTGATGGTGTCCCACATGTCTCTTAGGCTCTCTCACTTTTTTCATTTTTTTTTTCTTTCTGCTCCTCAGTCTAAATCATTCCAATTGCCCTGTCTTTGAGTTGATTAATTCTTTCTTCTGCCAGTTTCAATCTGCTGAGATTTTTCCTTTCAATTATTGTGTTCTTCAACTCCAGTACTTCTGTTTGGTTTCCTTTTTTTAAAATTTTATTGAAGTTTATCATTAGTACATGAACATGCATAAACAATAAGTGTATAGTAAAAGTTATGAACTAAACAAACACGCGTAACATCATACAGGGGTTCATACATCAACCCACCACCAACACCTTGCACTGTTGTGAGACATTTGTTACAAATTGTGAAAGAATATCAAAATCTTACTGCTAACTATAGTCGAGAGCTTACATTTGGTATACTTTCCCCCAATCCACTCTATTATTATTATTTTAAAGATTTATTTATTTTTATTTTTAACCCCCCCCCCCCCCCGTGCCCATTGTCTGTTCTCTGTGCCTATTTGCTGCATCTTGTTTCTTTGTCTGCTTCTGTTGTCGTCAGCGGCACAGGAAGTGTAGGGGGCACCATTCCTGGGCAGGCTGCACCTTCCTTCGCGCTGGGCGGCTCTCCTTATGGGCGCACTCCTTGCACGTGGGGCTCCCCCACGCAGGAGACACCCCTGCATGGCAGGGCACTCCCTGTGCACATCAGCACTACGTGTGGGCCAGCTCCACATGGGTCAAGGAGGCCCAGGGCTTGAACCGCGGACCTCCCACGTGGTAGATGGACGCCCTAACCACTGGGCCAAGTCCGTTTCCCCCTATTATTATTTTTTTTAAATATACTTTTATTACAGAAATTGTGAACTTACAGAACAATCATGCGTATATGTAGAATTTTCCATACAACATCCCTTCATCAACACATGTTTTGTTCCCTTTTAAAATTTCTGTCTCTTTATTGATATCCTCATATTGTTCATTCATTGGCTTCCTGATTTACTTTAGTTCTTTCTCAATGTTTTCTTCATCTCCTCTAGCATATTAAGGATTATTTTTTTAAAGTCCTTGTCTGGTATGTCTAAAGTCTGGTCTTCTTCATTGATGGTTTCTGAATTTTTATTTCATTCCTTCAGATGGGCCATCATTTCCTGTTTCTTTCTTTGTCTTATGATCTTTGGTTGTACACTGTATACTTTAATATTTTAAAATGTCAGATCTGGATTTTAGTTCCAAAGCTTTCTCTTCCTTAGGTTTGTATTTGCATCAAGCTGGTGGTATGACAGAGATTTTCTTGAATGCCAGGAGATAACAAAAATGAACAAACTAATACAAAAAGCACCTTTCACAGTCTTTGCAAATTGGCTCTGTGATGGTTGGTGCTATTGTTCAGAGTTTAGCTCTTCTGTGAAGAAGATCATCCTGCAGTGAATGTGAAGTGCCTGCATCTTGTCTTGAGTCTGCCTCTTGTGCTGGTCTTGTGCCTAGCACAGAATAAGGGGATGGTTAGAGGAATGACTTGTTTGGGCGGATTATCAAAACTACCCACTGTGCCCAGTTTCCCTCACTAGTTTTACTGTCTCCTGTGTTTTATTTTGTTTTCTTTCTCTCTATTAGTTTGGGAGTCCCACCCTCAGTTTAGGCTTTCTCTTTCCTTCAACCCTTATCCCCAGTAAGTCCCTAAATCTTATAATTATTTCCCCTTTCAGGTCTCTCAGATTGCCCTCCCTTCTGGTCTCCTTCCTCTGAATCTTCCCTGCTACCGCCATCTCATACAACTTAGGGGCACTTGGCAGTTAGCTCCCAGACTGTAGCTCTCACCAGGATCTTTCTGGAGGCCAGCGGCCCTGACCTGGTTATTTCTGCTCTCTTTCCAGTGCCTGGTGCTGGCCCATGGTCCATGTCCCTTGCTTTCTGTTTTTGATGGCATGGCTAGGCCTGGTCAGCTCTGGATGAGTGCCAAGAGAACGTCAGGGGCTCGGTTACACTGGGAGTGTGTGGATGACCGTGTGTCTGTCTAGGCCCAGGCAAACGTTATGCCTTTCATTTGACACTTAGTTTTGCAAAGACAGGTGGCAGAGCCCCCTCAGATAGATACAACATTGGGGTCAAAGTACATCCAGACCCTAGTTATTCTCTGACTTCACAAAGGCCAGCATGGACAGCATAGGGGTATCCTGAGGGACGTTTCTCTGTAGTGAGACATAAGATTCACACAGAGCTATCTGCAACTTGTCTAATTGGGTTTATGGGACATAAACTCCTGTGAGGCCTCTCACCAAACTTTAAATTGCTTCTGGGATTGACACTGGCCCCCAAACAACAGAACTTTAAATTGCTCTACGACTCCTTGATAAGACCTCTGGAGAACTGGGACAGGGGCAAAGGACAGAGGTGCCTGCCCTGAGCAAGCAGGCTGGGCATGATTGACAGGACCGACTGGGAAGCAGCAACTCCAGCCATCCTCCCTCTTGTTATTTCATTGGGCACAAAGGACAGGCCTGGAGAAAGCCAGAAAAGTGAGCAGCTAGAACCTCTTGAGCTATGGTCAACACTGCATTTTCTTTTCCTTGTTGTGAAATTTGATTGATTATCCCCAAGATGACTAAACAGAATTTACTGCATGCTTCCAGGCATAGCTCCAACAGAAAGAGCTAGATCAGAGATGGTCAAAGGCAGGCAGTTGAACCAATCACTTCTCAAACTGGGAGGACTTCGAGGATCCTCCCTGCCTGAAACCATTTTCTTGAGAGCTCCTGTTACCATCATGGCCTCATTTTTGCATGGGACATAGATGGGCCATTCCATGGCCAAACCTTTTTCAGGTAGGTGGGGAGAGGAGAAGATGGATTTGTTAATGTGGACCTCGTCACAGCTTCCGTATCTCTGAAGTGCGCTTTAGGGGAAAAGGAGCAGGCATTTTCTGGGAGTCTAGACTAGTGCAAGAGTAAGAGGGCATGAGAAGAAGGGGCTTTCAGTTCAGTATAAGGGAAAACTTTCTGCCAGTCAAGGTTGTCTGAAAAAGGGATGAGAGGTGCGAGCTACATACACACAACACAAAATGTTCAAAGCAGAAGTTGGAAAACTGCATTTCATACAATGAATGGGAAGAAAGCAAGAGCAGTTAATTTACAACAGTCCTGCCAAGTCTGAGCTTCTCTAGTCAATAGTATTAACACCTCTAACAACAAATCTCTTCCCAAATATTCTTGATGCCCAGAATAAGAGTCATCTGCATAAAAAGTTTCTTACTGTGCCAGTTCTGCCACCCAATCTTCCCCAACCAGCAGCAGGGTAATAGTCACAGATGCAATTTGTGGAGCTCAGAGATACCGCCCCACCCTGACCCAAGCCCTGCCACATGGTGGAGATCTTAGAGAGAAGTGTGGTACCTCTAGTTTTCATGAGTACCCTGGGGAAAGTGAGAATACCCAAGATTACACAGCCTGTCCCTTCCTCCTCAGATCTGCTCCAACAAGAATGGTAGAGCAAGAATAGAGCCCAGGTGGCAAGGGAAGGAGCCTTAGGGAGAAGGTGAGGATGAGGGCTCTAGTTCTGGTCCTCCCCTCCCTGTTGTTGACCTCTCTGAGCTTCAGTGTCCTCGTCTTTAACATGAGAAATCCAGTCTGACGTTTTCTCTAATATACCAGATCTACTGTTTTACAGTGAATGAAGTACATTCTATGTGCAGTGCCTCCTTTGCAAGGCTTGGTAGAGTTGTCTGCTTTTCGGTGGAGAAAGGATTTCCAGGGCACTGCAATGGCTTGAATCATCAACTCATATAGAAGAGTCTCAGTTAAGGGCTGTGACTTACAAAAAGTTCCAAAAGCACAAAGCCTGGTCACAAAGGCATGGATCCTCACACTGGGAGGCATAAAAGACATTTGTTCTGAGCTTCTGTTTCTCCTCCATAGACCAGGTCTCTGAAGCAGACAGAGGAAACTGTAATGCTGTGGACGAAGGCTTTGGTGAGAGAGGGGAATACGGAAGTACTTCTGTTGGGTTAGCTATGGTCTATTGGCTGGAAACTACTTATTGGCTGCAACTAAGAAGGAACGCCAGCCAAGCCCATGAGAACCACAGTATAAACCAGCCATCAAGAAACAAATACAGATACTGGCCAGACCCTGCTCTTCCTGGCCTCTTTTCATAGCATTCTTGTGTAGGACTCCACAGGGAACCAAATTTTCTTCAGAGCCAGGGGAGTAAGTAGGATGGTCTCAGTGCCCAGTGTCACTGAGTGTAACAATGTAGGGACAATGCGGAGAAAATGAAGGGGCAAGCAGGGCCATCCAAGGATCAGCCTTCCCTGGTAAATGCCAGGACCAGGAAGCACACACTTAGAGTTCCTCTTGCATGATTCCCATGTAAACCTATCTTTATACATCCCTTCCTTTAGGGGTGTTAATACTATTGATCTGGCTCAAATTTTTTTGGATACAGTGGGTTGATTAGATTTCAGAGTTGGCTTTTCTTGTTTTTGACCATGATACATTTCCTGACTTTTAAGGTAACTGCCGAGGAGAGTGAGTTTTATTTCTTAGATGCTGATATTATGAGTTGACATCTTGGAGAATAAATTAATTTTATAAGTTTAAAAACATCTCATTGTCCAGCACATAACAAGCAGACACAGCAAATGCAAACAATGAGTGGGGGTGGGGAGAAAGAAAGAAAGAAAATAAATCTTTACCAAAGAACAAAAGGGCATCTCACTGTGCTCTCCACATACTGATCCCTATAAACAATGTTTGCTCTCTTCCTTTTCCTGAATGTGAAAAGAGAATATAAAATGGAAGTGGCCAACCAGACCACTGTGACAGAGTTTGTCTTGCTGGGACTCTCTGCCCATCCAAGGCTGGAGAAAACATTCTTTGTGCTCATCCTGCTGGTGTACCTGGTGATCCTGCTGGGCAATGGGGTCCTCATCCTGGTGACCGTGTCTGACTCGCGCCTACACACGCCCATGTACTTCTTCCTGGGGAACCTCTCCTTCCTGGACATCTGCTACACAACCTCTTCCATCCCTCTAGTACTTGATGGTTTCCTGACTCCCAGGAAAACTATTTCATTCTCAGCCTGTGCTGTGCAGATGTTCCTCTCCTTTGCCATGGGAGCCACAGAGTGCCTGCTCCTGGGCATGATGGCATTTGATCGCTACGTGGCCATCTGCAGCCCCCTAAGATACCCTATGGTTATGAGCAAGGCTGCCTACGTGCCCATGGCTGCCAGCTCCTGGGTAGCTGGTGGAACCAACTCCTTGGTGCAGATCTCTCTTGCAGTGCAATTACCCTTTTGTGGAGACAACATCATCAACCACTTTACCTGTGAGATCCTGGCTGTCCTAAAGTTGGCCTGTGCTGACATCTCCATCAATGTGATCAGCATGGGGGTGGCTAATGTGATCTTCCTGGGGGTGCCAGTACTGTTCATCTTTGTCTCCTACATCTTCATCCTCACCACCATCCTGAGAATACCTTCAGCTGAGGGGAGGCGAAAGGCCTTCTCAACTTGCTCTGCCCACCTCACTGTGGTGGTCATTTTCTATGGGACTATTCTTTTTATGTATGCAAAGCCCAAATCAAAGGACCCCCTTGGAGCAGATAAGCAGGATATTTCAGACAAGCTCATCTCTCTCTTCTATGGGGTATTGATTCCCATGCTCAACCCCATCATCTATAGTCTTAGAAATAAGGATGTGAAGGCAGCTGTGAAGAAACTGGTGAGTTGGAAATGCTTCAGCCAGTGAAACCTTGTATCTTGTGGTTCTGCACACACAGGGGATCCCCGAGGAAATAACTACCTAGTCAACATAGACTGGCATAATTGTCCCCATACATCAGTTTCATCATAAAACCATCCATGTGCATTGGGATGAGGCCTTCTTTGGTGATTGGCCAGGAAACACATCTCTTTAAAATAATTTGATGGTTGTGCTAAATCAACTAGAATCAAGAATAAGTGACAATTAAAATTTATTTGTATTGTTATTCTGTCAAAACTAAGCAATAAAGTTTAAAACTTTGTAAAAATATGCTAATTCTTTCTTAGTTCAGTTGCAATTTGTATGTACCAGTTTATGTTGTTTTCTCTACTACTGAACAATGGGAGCACAGCAGTCAAGAAAAGTCACCTCTTGGGGAGCGGATATAGCTCAAGTGGCTGAGTGCCTGCTTCCCATGTACAAGGTCCCGGGTTCAATCCCTGGTCCCTCCAATAAGCAAGCAAACAAACATTAAAACCAAGTGTCACTGGAGGGTGGATATAGCTTAATGTTTGACATCTGCTTCCCATGTATGAGGTTCTAGGTTCAATTCTTGATACTTCTTTAAAAAAAATAAAGTAAAATTAAAAAAAAAGAAAAGTCACTTCTTTTTTTTTTAAAGATTTATTTTTTATATATTTCTCTCCCCTTCCCTCTCCCCTCACCATTGTCTGCTCTCTGTGTCCATTTGCTGTGTGTTCTTCTGTGTCTGCTTGCATTCTTGTCAGCGGCACCAGGAATCTATGTCTATTTTTTTGCGTCATCTTGCTGTGTCAGCTCTCCGTGTGTACGGCACCACTCCTGGGCAGGCTGCGCTTTTTTTACTCAGGGCAGCTCTCCTTATGGGGCCACGCTCCTTGCGTGTGGGGCTCCCCTATGCGGGGGACACCCCTGTGTGGCACAGCACTCCTTGTGCTCATCAGCACTGTGTGTGGGCCAGCTCACCACACAAGTCAGGAGGCCCTGGGTTTGAACCCTTGACCTCCCATATGGTAGGTGGGCACTCTATCAGTCGAGCCAAATCAACTTCCCAAAAGTCACTTCTTAATTGGTATCCAAACTGAAAACCAATCTGCCATCATGGAAAATCACTCATGCTAAGACACATCCCAAATGACATCATTTAACATCTCTTTTGATCGTAGGAGCTCAGAGTGTTTCCTGTGTAATAATTTCCTGCTTAATACTGTAGAGCCAATTTGGGGTAACTCCTTCTCTCTTACTTTACATTAATCACTTTTTTTCCTACCCAGATTCACTGAGGAGCTGTGTCAACACCAGTTGAACTCCGGATGTTGTAGGCCAAGTTTATCGAATTGCTAGCTGTCTCCACTTAGACAAATCATTACTACAATGCAAAGTTTATTTTCTGAGTTTCCTGTTCCCTTGAAATTAATGTTGGCTGCTATCCAGACCCCAAGGGTCAAACTTACTTTCCTCTCCTTTCAGGATCTTAAATTGCACACTTGCAAAATTACCAAATCTACTTAAGTACTGCTGTGGTTAAGAGCGTGGATTTTGGAGACAGGCTGACATGGAAGGAAGGTGGGGTCCTCTGCCCATATATCTTGCAGCATGTTAGCAAATTACTTAATCTTGCAGATACTTGGTCTCCTAATTTGTAAAACAGAGATAATTAAACCAACCCTGCAGAGTTGTTGGGAGGATTAATTAGAATGAGTTACTTGTATATGCAAAAAACACACAGTGGCTAGCAAAGAGTAACCTCCCAATTAATAAATGGACCATTTTATTATTATTGAAATATATTAAATAGCTTCTCTAAGAAATCCTTATGGCACCTGAAGACAGAGTTTAATACCTGAATCAGCTTAGATTTATTTTTGTAGCACCTTTTGGGGGAATGGCTTTCGAGCTTGTGAGCCAACCATCTCCCTTCCTCTGGGCATGTCCCCAGCTGCCCCTCTTCCCCATCCACAGGAGTGAGGCGGTCATGTTTGTGCTGTACAACACTGGCCCTACCTAGACCAATCTGTGTCTGTCTTCCGGGTTCTTGGGATTGTCACTAATACCCAGCAAATGAGTCATTGGTTCAGAGTATGCAAACTTGGGAGCTATGGGATAGACATGTTCAATCATGTGGACTTGGGAGGTAAAGAGAAGCCAAGTCTGCAGAGAGGAAAGATAGAACAGGCAAAAAGAGAGAGAAGCAAAGGTGAGTGATGATGAGAAATCATTGTGTGTTCCTAGTTCCTGGTTCCCATTATTCCTTAGACTTGGCAACAGTCATGCACTTTTGCTTCTCTAGGACACTTGTATATCCTTCTAATCGATTCTATTTTCCACTGATCTAAATTAAGTTGCTTTCTTTTATGGGGGCACCAGAAGTCACCTATAATACCATTATTAGCTTGTATAAAATAGATATTCTCTTTCATGTGGCATGTGCAGACAGAATGGCGACCTATCATGCATGGTCTAAGTCTTGGAGAAATCAGTTGTGAAATGATTGTTCTGAACACTCTATATAGTGTTTCTTGTAATCGAAGACTTCCTGCTAAAGAGATTTTATCCTCGGGAAGCAGACTTGGCCTAGTGGTTAGGGCATCCAGCTACCACAGGGGAGGTTTGCGGTTCAAGCCCTGGGCCTCCTTGACCCATGTGGAGCTGGCCATGCGCAGTACTGATGTGTGCAAGGAGTGCCTTGCCATGCAGGGGTGTCCCTGCACAGGGGAGCCCCATGTGCAAGGAGTGCACCCCATAAGGAGAGTTGCCCAGCACGAAAGAAAGTACAGCCTGCCCAGGAATGGCACCGCACACACGGAGAGCTGACACAACAAGACGACGCAACAAAAAGGAACACAGATTCCCATGCTGCTGACAACAACAGAAGCGGAGAAAGAACACGCAGCAAATAGACACAGAGAACAGACAACTGGGGCGGGGCGGGGCGGAGCGGGGCAGGGGGGGATAAGGGGAGAGAAATAAATAAATAAATAAATCTTTTTAAAAAAAGGAGGTTTTATCCTCTGTGGATTCCATCAGCTGTAAACTTTGAACATGTCCAAGAGTTAATGCAGTACAGGAGTTCTGGGTTCAAATACCTGCCGTCCCACATATAGCTGTGTGACTATGAACATATCTTCCTCTCTTAAAGAGTCTCTGGTATATTCAACCACATTCCCACTACATCTCTCTCCATGCCTTAGGCCTCACTACTTCCACACCCTTCACATTCCCAACTCCTGGAGGTTAATGAATCTTTCTCCTCAGCTTTTTGCCCTATATACCATTGCAAATGGAGCCAAATAGTAGCCCCAATTATAACTTCTATTCCAGTTGTGATGTTTCAATAGAACAGATTAACACAGGTTCAGTTTAATGGTATATGGTCATGAAACAGGCAAGTGTCTTCTTACCCTTTCCTAGCAAGAAGGAGGACAAGAAGTTTGCATTCTCTTAGGATGTAAAGATCTTCATGTTGTAGGTACATGCCCACCAGGCAGCATCAACCACAGAAAAGACACGAAGCAATCAGCCAGAATTAGTCAGTTGATGTCACCCATACTCCGATTGGCCATAGTTGCAGAGGCTCCCACTCACTAAGATTGATGTCCAACCTGCCAACAATAGACACCCATCCTGAACCCCTAAAGGCACCAATATTTGAAGAGACTAGTCAGCCACTTGGAGTAAAGGAAATCAACACCTTTCCTCCCTGTGGGTCTTAGCCAACACCACCGTCTGAAGGCTCACCAAGGGACAATACCCCCATGATAAGGTTCCTGCTATATAGCAGAAAGTAATTCACAGATGTAATTAAGGTTAACTGAATTAATCAAGAGGAAATTATCCTGGCTGGGTCTGACCTAATCAAGTGAGTCCTTAAAAGAAATTGGGGCAATTCTTCTGCTGGCTTTGAAGAAGTAAGCTGTGTCGTGAGAGAGCCATGTGTCTAGGACCTGACAGCAGACACTAGAGCTGACAGCGACCCCTGGTCACCAGTCAGCAAGAAAACAGGGAACACAGTTCTATAACCACAAGAAACTGAATTTTACCAACAACCTGAATGAGCTTGGTAAAGGAACCTGAGATCCAAATGAGAGCACAGTTTAGCCAACGCCTTGATTTCAGCCTTGTGAGACTCTGGGTGTAGAACCCAGCTATGCCTTATCCAAACTCCTGAACTGTAAGATAAATTTCTATTGTCCTTAGCTGCTAAATTTGTGGTAATTTGTTATACAGTAATATATGACTAATACAATAGGGGTATGTTTTAGTTCTCCTGGCTTCCAGAGCAAGTACCATGCAATGGGTTGGCTTAAACAACAGGAATTTATTGGCCCATGATTTTGAGCCTAGAAGTCCAAAATCAGGGCTGGCTGCTGCTGCCGCTTAGTCCTTGGCTTTTTGGTCACATGGCAATGCACATGGCAGCCTCTCCTGGCTTCTCCCTTCTCCCATGGGTTCTGTTGACATTCACCTTCGGGCTCCTCCCTGTGGCTTTTTCTCTCTCTGACCTTCCCTATGAGGTCTTCAGTAATATGATTAAGAGCCATCCTGATTCATCCAGGCCACACCTTAAATGAAGTAATCTCATTAAAAGGTCCTTTTTAGAGGGTTCACAACCCCAGGAATGAATTAAGTTTACGAACATGCTTTTCTTGGTTACATAGCTCTAAACCACCACAGGGGTAAGGACTCTTCCTCCTTGCCCAAATTTAAGGCAACTCTGAAAGGCTATCCCAGCTCTGGAGTGCCCCTTAGAATCATCAGAGTCTGTATTGCAACTGCTTTACAGTTCAACATCTGTCTCTACCCTGTCCTGATTCCGACAGTACCTTATAGATGCTGTTCCTGAGAATTCTTCACAATAAATGATTTGTACACAAATCTGTCTCAGAGTCTGCTCCCTGGGAAACCTAACCTATGACCACTGTATTCCCAACAGTAGGATCACATCACAGAGCTTTAGACTCAGGTGGTCTTGCTGTCAAGAGAGCCATCATTTTAGCCCAGAAGTGATTCTGTTGCCAGCACAGCACAGCAATGGAGGTAGAAAGAAGACAGCATTTCATAGAGAAAAAATGACTGTGGTCTTACATGGGAGGTGGTGGGGCTGCTAGGTGTGAGTATTAAGTTTCCAAATAATGCAGGAGTCAAGCAGCTAGCTGAGGGTACAACATAAGGCTAGATCATGGGTTGTAGGAAGCCTGGTAAGAGTGCTCACAACTAAGGAGTAAACAAGACTATTCAAGATGACCCAAGACGATCATGGTGTTGTAGATTCCAAAAAGCAAAGAACATTGCCAAATAGAGATTCTGATGTGCCCAATGTTTTCTCTGTGTTACTCCAAAATAGCAATTAATTACTGAGGGCAGTGCATCTCAAGCTTTAATGAGTAGGTGAATCTCACGGAGATTTAGTTAAAATGAAGATTGTGGTTCAGTAGATCTGGAGTAGGGTTGGAGATGCTCCATTTCTAACAAGAGCTTAGGAAATACCATTACTGCTGGTCTTAGACTACATTTTGAGTATCAAGTACCTAGAATATTCTGGTAGGAGAAGTCTGGCACTGGGGTTGGTTAATTTATCTATTGTTTGATCAAATCATTTCTATATCCTTCTTTGAGCAAGAATATTGAGACAACTGAAAGTTTACTAAAATATAACAAAATGACATAAATGAAAATGAGGAGCATAATTTCTGCTTCCAGAAATGGTGGAGTAGCAGGCACTGGCTCACCTGTATCACAGAAAAATTAAAATGCTGGGTAAAATATATTTTTCAAAAACAGCTGTCTGAAGGCACTTGCGAGTGACTAACAGAATGTTGAATATGAGAAGTCAAGACATGGAAGAAGGGAAGAACCCTTGGTGAGTTTGCCATTTTTTTGGTATCACATGGTTTAGCTAAAAGTCAGATAGAAAACAGTTTTCCTGGCTGAGAAATCAAAATACAGGCTTCAGAAAGAGCCACTGTTTCTGAAAGTGGGGGAGTGAAAGAAACCCCACAGGGGTCCCTCTGGATTCTTGCTCTGAGCAGATGAATTGGAGTCTACACCAGGATGGTCACAGAGAAAGCAGGTTTATTAATGCCACCAGAAGGACAGGAGATGGGGGTGTGTTTTAAATCTGCCTTCCCACAACAAGGGGAACAGGGTTTTATATGGATTCCAATGGGAGGGTAGAGTGGTTATCATTACAATGGTAAGAACTCACAAGCGCAAGCCTAATTTGGAATAACCATAAACAAGGGTTAGGTCAGTCTAGTGAGTTTCAGTAATTTCAGGTACTAACTTCTGGCTTTTTTTCTGGTAGGGATTAAGATAAGATTTATTGTTATTATTATTATTATATATATTTTTTAAAACCTCTTCAGAAATCTTAAAGGAAAGAAATATCTTGCACTCATGGAAAAAGACACCAGAATATAAAATTACAATTGTGCGGCTCCAGGCCTTCCCCATCTCTCCAAAGGGCAGAGATGGGAAGAAGACTGTTGAAGCCAACAAGTTACTCTGTAAGACAGAAAGATTTAGAAACCCTACACACAGGATTAAAATCTAAACTTGTTTTGCTTTAAATATATAGCATGTCACTAAAGCAGGCCTTTTGATACATTAATATATATATTATATATATAAATATGTATATATATAAATGTATCAAAAGGCCCTGCTTTAGTGACATGCTACTCCCACCAGAAAACAACCCCATACTCTTTTTTGGGAACATGCTTAGGTTGACCAGCCAACTCATATTGCTAACCCCACCCCCTATGTGTGTACAAGGACATGTGTATTGTTTAAACCAGAGCCACCGGACTCAGCTGACTGCCGCTGATAGCAACCTGCTTCTACCTTATAATGGACCCATTTCCACCCCCTTTAGAAAGGTGGGCAGGGCACAACCAAACTCCTTAAGTGATAGGAAGGGAATAACGGCCCCAAATCGCCAACTTTTCAAGAATGTCTCTCCCATCCCTACTCAAAAGGAGACCTTTGTTTCTAACCAGACTACTTGCATGAAATATGCCTCCTAGTACTTAAAATGTTTTTTCCCTTTAGAAAAACACATATATCCACACACCCACATAAATAATTTTTTTGTTTTTACATTGAAATATAAAAATACTACTCTGCTTTCTGTTATAAATGAAGGCCAAGGGATAGGAGCTTTTCCTTCTTCTTAAGGTAGGGCTATCTATCAGTTCATCTCTGAGCTTGTCTTCAGGCTAGGGCATTTAGCCCCAAGCCAGGGAAGCCTAACAGCCAGAGACCAAGGGCGTTTTCCTCCTGATCCACTTAACCGTCTTTCTCTACTAATTCCTACTTCTAAGTTGGTTATAATCTTTTCAAAAAATGGAACTTCCCACCAAAAGGGAGGAGGTGTTCTAACTACAGAGTAGTCAGGCCTCCCTCACCTTTAGCTACCACACAGAAAAAGTCCTCTCTCCCTTAACACACAGCTGCTCTCTGACTAGACAGCTATGCCCACTGGGCAAGCACACCTGATTACATAGAAGCAGTGGTTAGGTCTCCCTACCACCCTCCCCACTAATGCACTATTTCCTCAGTTTTCGAAAGCTTCAATGATAAGAAAAAAGGGGCCGGGTGGGATGGGTATGCAGAGATTAAGAACTGACCCCTCTACCCTGGCCCAAAAAAGCAAGAGTTGTTAACGGGGCATGAGGAATAAAAAAGGACCTTGATATTCTGCCCTTTGAGTTACAGCTAGTAGGACAATTAGGAGAGAGGAAAAGTGGGCCTGGGATGAAGAACTGATCCCAGTTGATGGCTGGAGGTCTAGACCACTTGGTTTTTATATTGGAATGGCTCATGGCCAGTCTCGTTGAGAAGACACATGCATATGAGGACTTCTGCCACCACAAAGGGGGCACAATTGGCAGGTGGTGGCGGTCTTCAAAGTAACCCTTCTTCTCTTGGCCAACAGTCCAGGGAATGAAGTTACTGGTGGCACAGTTGGCCACACCAGCAGAAAAATCACTGATGTTGGAGGTTTCATGGAATCCAGTTAGGCACCAGGCATTTTCCAGGACCCCCTTGGATCGTAGGCCTGGGTATGGTACTAGTGCTGCTTGCTTAGTTTCTTGATGGACTCCTCAATGTACTTCAGACCATTCCCTTCTCACCGGGTCTTGGTGCTGAAGTTGGAGCTGAGCTGGAAAGACTTCACCATTCCAGTTCTCTGAAATGGGCTTAGGATCAAGGGTTGCTATCATACCAAAGTCCTTGCATATATGATGCAAGATGAAATGGGCCATTCAAAGATGATGTCCCATGCCGATTCCTTCACAGGGCCTATCTGGAATTCCCACTGGGCAGGCACGACCTCAGCATCCATTCCTGTGATCTTGATTCCAGAGTACCAGTAGTGGGTCTCCATGATGTCTCTGCTGTAGGCACTGTCTGCTCCCACACCACAGTGATATGGGCCTTGGGACCTAGGGAAGCTGCTGGAAGGCCAGCCAAAGGAGTGTCCACCAGGTTATATTCCCCACCAGGTTATATTCCCGTTCCATTCAAAACCAGGGGTGCTGGTTGCCCATCATGTCCATTATCTGTTTAAAGGAGTGCCTTGATTTAGTCTCTGCAGACTTTCAGTTGTACTTGAAGACCTCAAAAAATACCAGCTTATTAGGGTCCTTGTGCAAAGGGTCCCAAAACATGGCAACAGGGCTGAGACACATGTCACTGTTGGAAGCTTCAGACTGAAAAGTACTAGAGCCATCAAAATTCCACTCAGGCAGCTCTTCTCTACACTTGGGCTCACTGTCCAGGGTGCGGGTCTTGCAGTGTGGTCCTTCTCCAGGGCCATTGATCCAGGTATATGTGGCTGGGACTTACTCGCCCAAGGCAGAGCTATGTAACCTACTTGATGACTTTGTTCAAGTGGGAACTTGCTGAGGTGACCACGGTGGAAGGTGTTCTGCATGGCAAGCAGGACAGAGAGTGGGCAGGCTGCTAGAGCAAGGTGAAGAGAGGAGGCCAGGCTTGCACGTCAGACACCCAAGTCTTCTCTCATTCTCGCCTCTGCCTTTTGTCTATTCTTAATATTTTGGAAAGAGAAAGTGTCTATATATACATATATAGTATGTCAGTAATAATCATTTGTAAATTCTTAACTCTCAGTTACAGTTTCAGGCTTCATTTTCACTTCAAAACAAGCTGGACACTTTTGTTTATCAACTGAGCAACTAAAACTATTTTAACACTAAGTTATGGAGGACAAGGCTGCCTCCATCAAAACCCCGGTGTTTGCAGAAACCAGAGTGTTGGCTGGATTTAAAGTGCTGTGGTTCAGAGGGAGTCTGGGGAGAAAGTCGGAAAGGAGAGAATCATGGAGGAATAGGTTCAAATCTGCACATAAACTCCGTCCAAATATCTGGATGACTACCTTACCTACCCAAGTGCAGAGCAAACTGCAAGCATCCCAGCCACTGCTGGGAAGACAGAATTTGGAGATTAAGTTCAGCCAAATTATCTTCCTGCCAACACAAATGAAAAATATCAATACTCTTGAGGGAAATAGAATATAGTCAATACAATGTGTCATTAGATAATGTCAGAATGTAGTTCAAAATTTATTAGACATAATAAGAAATGGGAAAATGTGAATTATTTTAAAGATAGAATGCAATCAATACAAGAAAACAATTTTAAACATAAAAAAAATACTTAAAAAAAAGGCATTCAGGGAAGCGGACGTGGCCCAAACGATTGGGCTCCCACCTACCAGCTTGCCTAGTGAAGGCAAGCTGGTCTGCACTGCAGAGAGCTTCCAGCCCGCGCCTGCAGAGAGCTGACAAGCTGGCCTGCGCTGCGGAGAACTGGTGCAGCAAGATGATGCAACAAAGGGAGACAAGCAGACACAGAAGAATGCACAGCAAATGGACACAGAGAGCAGACAGCAAGTGCAAGTGGCGGGGGTGGGGTGGGGAGGGAATAAATAAATAAAATAAACCTTATGACTCAGATGTTGGAATTGGCAGATAGGACATTTTAAATATGCATGTATTATAATTTATTAATCCATTACTCCTGCTTCGAGACATTTCATTTGTTTCTTTCTCTTTTATTTTTGCTAATACAGTGTATACCTTTGAACATACATCTTTACGTGTGAATGGATTTCTTAAATACAGATATATAGAAGTGGAATTACTATATGATAAGGGGTGTACCTTTAAAGCTTCCTTAGATATTTCAGATTGGTCTCCAAACAGTGGTACTAATATATGCTTCATATGATACTTCCTTCTGCTCCTCATCAACAAGAGATATTAATTTAAAAAAAAACACTTTATTGAGGTTTAATTCACATAACCATAAAATTCACCCATTTAAAGTGGGCAATTCAGTGGTTTTTATTATATTCCCAGAATACACCACAATCTAATTTTAGAACATTTTCATCACTCCAAAAAGAAACCCTGTACCTATTAATAATCACTCTCCATTTCCTCTCACCTCTCAAGCCCTAAGCAACCACTAATCTAATTTCTGAGGCAGTTTTAAAGCAGTTATTATAACTTTGCTCCATGAAGTAAAAGAAAATATTCTCATAATGAATGGATAGGATCTCAGCAGAAAAGTAAGAAAACAAGAAAAGAACAAAATAACATTTCTAGTAGTGAAAACTAAAATATTTTAAGTAAAAATATTAACTGGTTGGGCTTTCAGATTGTTAGAGATAATAGAAGAAAAAGACAGTCAACTTGAAGATAGATCTAAATATATTATACAATCTGAAAAACAGAGATAAAAGATTGAAAAAAATGAAGTGTCTCTGTGACATTTTAGGACAATAAAAAATGGCTTAACATATATTTGTAACTGGACTCGTAGTAGGAGAAGAGAGCATAAGACAGAAAACTATTTGAAAAAATAAATACACAAAAATATCACAAACTTGGTGAAAAACAAAAAATTATCGCTTCTTAAGAAGCTCAGAAACCACGTGAAGTATGAATGAAAAGAATACAATACACAACATAGTCAAACTGATGAAAATCAAAAATAAAGAGAAAAGCTTGAAAGCAGTCACATTAAAGTAGTACATAGTGAGAGAACCAGCAAGATGCGGTAGAGTAAGGTGCTCCTAGAGTCAGCTCCTGCTGCAGGGCAGTTAGTAAACATCCAGTGCTATCTGGAGTTAGATGAAAGCACCTGTTTGGGGGCTCCAGGAGACCAGAAGAGCATCCTGCAGCATCCTTGAAAGAGTGGAAGGAGGACACTGCCCATCTTCAGAGAAGATTTATAAGTAGAGCACTCCACACCATGGAAGCTGGTGCCCATCCTCCACTGGAGGCACAAGCCACCTCGGGAGCTGTTCCACAGCTGGAATTGAAAGTTCCATTTCCAAAAAATGGGGGAAGAAGAGATGGTTGGGCACCAACTTCAGCTACTGATTAGTAAATTTGGCAGTCTAAAGTATAATCCTAAGAACAGCTGAAGTTTGAACCTGTCCAAGTCAGAAAGAGTCCAGTAACCATCATCTTAACTCTGTGCCTGGCATGAGGGGAAGCTAGGTGGACTGAAAATCACAGTGCTGGCAGGGACTGGCTTCTTTCCATCCAGGTCAGATTGCAGCTTCTAGTATAAGCCCCAGCCCCACCTCCAGCAAGGAGGAAGCTGGGGGGGTCTGAGCCAGCATCTCCAGGTAATTACCAGCCAACCCACAGATGCTGGTGATGAGCCTATTTCAGTAGCACAAGCTGCCCCAGGTGCTATTCTATGGCTGGAATTAGAAGCTCCATTTCCCATAAACAGGGGAGGAAGAGACATTTGGCCACTGATTTCTGCTACTGATTAGTAAATTCGGCTGGCTAAAGTATAACCTTAAGAACAGCTACAGTTTGAACCTATACAAGTGGAAAAGAGGCTGGTAGCTGCCATTTTGACACCACCCCTAGCATGAGCGGAAGCCTGGCTGACCTTAAATCACAGTGACTGTAGGAACTGGTTTCTTTCACCCAGATTAGCCTGCAGCTCTAGCCTAGACTTCAACCCCACCTCTGGCAGGGAGGAGGCTGGCGGGACCTGCATCAGCCTATGCGGGTAACTGCAGGTACATTTGGCTGGCATAGACTGAACAATCAGAAGTCTACAGGGCAACTACTGTCATCTTGGATCCACACTGCATAGACTGCTGCGCACACCTACAGCTCCATCCCTGTACCAGGCAGGGGAGAAAGGAGTGTGAAGCTTCATCCACCTCTCAGGGTAAGTACAGTCTAGGCCTGCACAACTTGGATTATTCCACACAACTGTGACTCTGTGCCTACCCCTGGCAAAGGAGAAAGTTGTGAGAAGCTTCATCAGTCCCTGGGCGATGAGGGCAGCTTGAGTCTCCACAGCTTATAGCACCAATTGCAACCTTGGCTCCTACTACACAACCAGCAAGGGAGAAGGGGCAGGAAGACCTAAATTAAAGAGAAAAACTGCACCCAGAATAAATACTCTAGTAAGTCAGATGCCAAGACACCAACAAAAAATTACAATCCACATCAAGAAATAGGAAGATGTGGCCCAGTTAAACTAACAAGATAAGCCTCCAGATGACATAAAGGAGTTGAGACAACTAATCATAGATGTTCAAACAAATCTCCTTAATAAATTCAATGAGATGGGTAAAAAGATGAAGGATATTAAGAAGATCCTGGATGAACACAAAGAAGAATTTGAAAGCATACATAGAAAAATAACATATCTTATGAGAATGAAGGTGCAATGAATGAAATTTAAAAAACAATGGAGTCATATAATAGCAGACTTGAGGAGGCAGAAAAAATGATCGGTGAGCTTGAAGAAATGGCCTCTGAAAGTGAACACACAAAAGAATGGATGAAGAAAAGAATGGAAAAAATTGAACAAGGTCTCAGAAATTAAACAACAGCAAGAGACGTGCAAACATATGTGTCATGGGTATCCCAGAAGGAGAAGAGAAGGGAAAAGGGGCAAAAGGAATATCTGAAGAAATAATGGTAGAAAATGTCCCAGCCCTACTGAAGGACATAGGTATCTATGTCCAAGAAGCACAACATACTCTGATTTGAAAAAACCTGAATAGACCAATCTGAGACACATACTAATCAGAATGTCAAATGCCAAAGACAAAGAAGAATTCTGATAAGAGCAAGAGAAAAGCAATTCAAAACATATAAGGGATACCTACTAAGATTAAGTGCTGGTTTCTCATTAGAAACCATGGAGGCAAGAAGACAGTGGTCTGATATATTTAAGGTACTACAAGAGAAAAACTTCCAGCCAAAAATCTTATATCCAGCAAGATTGTCTTTCAAAAATGAGGGCAAGTTTAGAATATTCACAGATAAACAGAAAGTGAGAGAAATTCTAACCAAGAGACCAGATTTTCAGGAAATACAAAATGGTGTGCTAGAGCCTGAAAAGAAAAGAAAGGAGAGAGAGGCCTGGAAGAGAGTCCAGAAACGAAGATTATATCAATAAAAGTAATTAAAAGAGTCAAAAGTGTGGTGAAAATAAAATATGGCAGATAAAACTCAAATAGTCTGGAATAAACTTACCCAACAATATAAAGCACTTGTATTCAGAAAGCCACAACTCCGTATTAAAAGAAATTTTAAAAGGCCTAAATAACTGGAAGAACATTCCATGCTTACAGAGTGGAAGACTAAATATCATTAAGATATCGATTCTACTTAAATTGATATACAGATTCAATGCAATCCTGATAAAAATTCCACCAGCATTTTTTTAAAAGCTGAAAACATGATTATCAAATTTATTTGATAATTTATTTCCTTTTAAAAAGGAAACGCGAACTCTGATGTCCAGACCTTAAATCATTTTACCTAGCTATAATGGTACTGGCATACAGACACATAGACCAATGGAACCAAATTGATAGTTCAGAAACAGACCCTCATATATATGGTCAAGAGATTTTTAACTAGTCTGTCAAACCCACACAGCTCAGGCAGGACAGTCCATTCAACAAATGGTGCTGAAAGAACTGGATATACATACCCAAAAGAAGGAAAGAGGACACCTATCTCATACCTTATCCAAAAATTAACTCAAAATGAATAAAAAACCTAAAAATTAAAGCAAGAACCATAAAGCTTCTAGAAGAAATTGTAGGAAAATATCTTCAAGACCTGGTGGTAGGTGATGGATTCTTAAAGGAGATAATAGGAGGACTGTGATGTACTACTGATGCTTAATGTATGTAGAAGTTTTAATGAGCTTTTCTGTAAAAGTATGGAAATGTATAGAGTGAATGGTAACACATAGTAAGTAACAGCTAGTTTATAAATGGGGATGTGGCTGAAAAATGGTAGTCTACGTATGTAAATGCCAATTGACAGTGAAGTGGATGTGGCTTAAGTGATAAGGCTTCTGCCTAGCATATGGGAGGACTCAGGCTCTATCCGTGGGGCCTCCTGGTGAAAAAGAAGAAGAGAAAGTGTGCCTGCATGGCTAGTCAGTGCCCCTGTGGTGAGCTGAGTGCCCACATGGGTGCCCATTCAGCCAGCTGAGTGTCCACATGTTGAGCTAAGTGCCCACTCAAGTGCTTGTGTGGCAAGCTGAGTGCCCACATGAGTACCTGCATAGTGAGCCAGTACTCACATGGTGAGCCAGTGCCTGCATGAGTGCCTGCATGGTAAGCAAGTGCCCACATGGTGAGCCAGTGCCCACATAAGTGAGTCACGCAGCAAGACGATGACACAACAAAAGAGAGATGAAGGGGAGAGTCAAGGTGAAGCACAGCAGAGACCAGGAACTGAGGTGGATCAATTGACAGGGAACCTCTCTTCACATCACAAGTCCCAGGATCAAATCCCAGGGAATCCTAGAGGAGA